>NC_090340.1:66045738-66345738 GCF_035084215.1 Heptranchias perlo | reverse complement strand
ATTCCTGGGCCCAATCGCAGTTCAGAAATCACCAACTCGATTCAGAATTGTTCGTTCTCCATCATCCACCTTGTTTCTGCCACCATTGTGTCTAGTGCATTCCACAAATTGCAAGAAAGCTAATCCTTCTCAACCCCACCTCATTTAAGCAGTGGGAACAGACTTGGTCATACTAGACCCAGATTATCAGCTGAATCTCATGTGACCAGTTACTAACTGAGTAAAGTTTAGTGTTAACCCCTCCTCAGTTAATCAATCCTCAAGTCAGCAGGTGGAAAATATAACTACAGAAAAAATGGACCACTTCATCTCTAAAGCAACTAAAACTAAAAGATTTGTCATTGCCGTTACCGTCTGAGAGATTCTGGCACCAAAACTCTGCAAATCATTCAATGAAACCTCCAAAAATTATCTTTAATTATTCCCACGGAAAAGATCCAATGGCATTATTTGAAGTAGGGCAGGGGAGTTCTCCCCGTGGTCCGGGCCATCTCTCAACCAAAATCATAGAATCATACAGCACATAAGGAGGTCATTTGGCCCATAGTGTCTTTGCTAGCTCTTTGCAAGTGCTATCCAATCAGTCCCATTCCCACTGCTCTTTCTCCTTAGCCCTGCAAATTTTCTCCTTTTCAAGTATTTCTCCAATTCCCTTTTGAAAGTTATTATTGAATCTGCTTCCACCGCCCTCTCAGGCAGCGCATTCCAAATCGCCGCGTAAAAAAAATTCTCCTACTATCCCCCTGGATTTTTTGCCAATTATCATAAATCTAGTTACCAACCCTCCTGCCAGTGGAAGTAGTTTCTCCCTATCTATTCTATCAAAAGCCTTCATAATTTGAACACCTCTGTTAAATATCCCTTTAACCTTCTCTGCTCTAAAGAAAACAATCCCAGATTCTCCAGTCAATCCACATAACTGAAGTCCCTCATTTCTGGTACCATTCTAGTAAATCCCTTCTTCACCTGCTCTAAGGCCTTGACATCCCTTGTAAAAGTAGTGCCCAGAATTGAACACAATACTCCAGCTGAGGCCTAACCCATGATTTATAACGGTTTAGAATAATTTCCTTGTTTTATCGCTTAAAAAAAAGATGATCTGGTCATTTATCTCATTGCCGTTAGTGGGATCTTGCTATGCGTGAAATGGCTGCCGCGTTTCTTACATTACAAGTAACTACACTTCAAAAGTACTTCATAAGAACATAAGAAATAGGAGCAGGAGTAGGCCATTAGCGTCTCGAGCCTGCTCCGCCATTCAATAAGATCATGGCTGATCTTTGACCTCAACTCCACTTTCCTGCCCAATCCCCATATCCCTTAATTCCCCTAGAGTCTCAGTCTTGAATATATTCAATGACTCAGCATCCACAGCCCTCTGGGGTAGAGAATTCAAACTATTCACGACCCTCTGAATGAAGAAATTCCTCCTCATCTCAGTCCTAAATGTCCGACCCCTTATCCTGAGACTATGCCCCCTAGTTCTAGACCCACCAACCAGGGGAAACAACCTCTCAGCATCTACCCTGTCAAGCCCCCTCAGAATCTTATATGTTTCAATGAGATCATCTCTCATTCTTCTAAACTCCAGAGAGTATAGGCCCATTCTACTCAATCTCTCCTCATAGGACAACCCTCTCATCCCAGGAATCAATCTAGTGAACCTTTGTTGCCCCGCCTCGAAGGCAAGTATATCCTTCCTGAGATAATGAGTCCAAAACTATACACAGTACTCCAGGTGAGGTCTCTCGAAAGCCCTGTACAATTGTAGTAAGACTTCCTTACTCTTGTACTCCAACCCCCTTTGCAATAAAGGCCAACATTCCATTTGCCTTCCTAGTTGCCTGCTGTACCCACGTGTTGACTTTCTGTGTTTCATGTACAAGGTCATCTAAATCCCTCTGAACACCAACATTTAATAATTTCTCACCATTTAAAAAACATTCTGTTTTTCTATTCTTCCTACCAAAGTGAATAACCTCACTTTTCCCCACATTTACGGTTGAGAAAGGCATGGATGTTAGGGAACTTGGGGAAATAAATAGTGATGTCTTGAGGAGTGTACATATTACAGAGAGGGAGGTGCTGAAAGTCTTAACGCGCATCAAGGTAGATAAATCTCCGGGACCTGATGAAATGTATCCCAGGACGTTATGGGAGGTTAGGGAGGAAATTGCGGGTCCCCTAGCAGAGATATTTGAATCATCCACCGCTACAGGTGAGGTGCCTGAAGATTGGAGGGTAGCAAATGTTGTGCCTTTGTTTAAGAAGGGCGGCAGGGAAAAGCCTGGGAACTACAGACCGGTGAGCCTGACATCTGTAGTGGGTAAGTTGTTAGAGGGTATTCTGAGAGACCGGATCTACAGGCATTTGGAGAGGCAGGGACTGATTAGGAACAGTCAGCATGGTTTTGTGAGAGGAAAATCATGTCTCACGAATTTAATTGAGTTTTTTGAAGGGGTAACCAAGAAGATAGATGAGGGCTGTGCAGTAGACGTGGTCTACATGGACTTTAGCAAAGCCTTTGACAAGGTACCGCATGGTAGGTTGTTACATAAGGTTAAATCTCACGGGATCCAAGGTGAGGTAGCCAATTGGATACAAAATTGGCTTGACGACAGAAGACAGAGGGTGGTTGTAGAGGGTTGTTTTTCAAACTGGAGGCCTGTGACCAGCGGTGTGCCTCAGGGATCGGTGCTGGGTCCGCTGTTATTTGTTATTTATATTAATGATTTGGATGAGAATTTAGGAGGCATGGTTAGTAAGTTTGCAGATGACACCAAGATTGGTGGCGTTGTGGACAGTGAAGAAGGTTATCTAGGATTGCAACGGGATCTTGATAAATTGGGCCAGTGGGCCGATGAATGGCAGATGGAGTTTAATTTCGATAAATGTGAGGTGATGCATTTTGGTAGATCGAATCGGGCCAGGACCTACTCCGTTAATGGTAGGGCGTTGGGGAGAGTTATAGAACAAAGAGATCTAGGAGTACAGGTTCATAGCTCCTTGAAAGTGGAGTCACAGGTGGATAGGGTGGTGAAGAAGGCATTCGGCATGCTTGGTTTCATTGGTCAGAACATTGAATACAGGAGTTGGGATGTCTTGTTGAAGTTGTACAATACATTAGTTAGGCCTCACTTGGAATACTGTGTACAGTTCTGGTCACCCTATTATAGAAAGGATATTATTAAACTAGAAAGAGTGCAGAAAAGATTTACTAGGATGCTACTGGGACTTGATGGTTTGACTTATAGGGAGAGGTTAGATAGACTGGGACTTTTTTCCCTGGAGAGTAGGAGGTTAAGGGGTGATCTTATAGAAGTCTATAAAATAATGAGGGGCATAGATAAGGTAGATAGTCAAAATCTTTTCCCAAAGGTAGGGGAGTCTATAATGAGGGGACATAGATTTAAGGTGAGAGGGGAGAGATACAAGAGGGTCCAGAGGGGCAATTTTTTCACTCAAAGGGTGGTGAGTGTCTGGAACGAGCTGCCAGAGGCAGTAGTAGAGGCGGGTACAATTTTGTCTTTTAAAAAGCATTTGGACAGTTACATGGGTAAGATGGGTATAGAGGGATATGGGCCAAGTGCAGGCAATTGGGACTAGCTTAGCGGTATAAACTGGGCGACATGGACATGTTGGGCCGAAGGGCCTGTTTCCATGTTGTAACTTCTATGATTCTATGATTCTATACTCCATCTGCCACCTTCTTGCCCACTCACTTAACCTGTCTATATCCCTTTGGAGACTCTTTGTGTCCTCCTCACAGCTTACTTTGCCATCTAGCTTTGTATCGTCAGCAAACTTGGATACATTACACTCGGTCCTTTCATCTAAGTCATTAATATAGATTGTAAATAGCTGAGGCCCAAGCACTGATCCCTGCGGCACCCCACTAGTTACAGCCTGCCAACCTGAGAATGACCCGTTTATCCCTACTCTCTGTTTTCTGTCCGTTAACCAATCCTCTATCCATGCTAATATATTACCCCAACCCCATGAGCCCTAATCTTGTGTAACAATGTCTTATGTGGCACCTTATCGCTGTAAAGCGCTTTGGGACATCCCGAGGTTGTGAAAGGCGCTATATAAATGCAAGTCTTTCTTTCTAATGGAAATTGGTCCCATGGCGATTTCCCTGCGGGATGATACTGATCTCTCTCCGCTCTATGCCTGTTTAAAACAGGTGCTGGGTGAGCTCCATCACCAACTCTGAGAACATCAATCCTTAAAGCTGGATCCACCCGTTTTTGTGAAGTTTCATTTGTGCTACTGTTGTGCTGAACCCCACCTTTTCAGGCCGAGCCCCACTTTTTCAGGGCGAGCTCCACTTTTAAGGCCGAACCCACTGCTGCTGATTTGTTTTGCCAGCCACAGCATTCACCCTGTCACCTGCTGCCACTTAGCTGCGATCACAATGCTCACCATGAGAATTTGATTGGTCCTGCCAATTGCTGTCCTGGACTTTGAGCAGGAAGAGACAAGTGGGCTTGTACCTCAGGCTCTGGGATTGCCTGTGGACATGGGCCAGGAATGATCTTCTCCAATCCAGGGACCCCTCCTGGGCCAGGTCTGAAGAGATTTGCCTTTACCATCTCTGTTTCACCAGGGAGGTGTGCTATGTATTGGGGTTGAACCTGCAGGCAAGATCAGCACAGGGACAACCTGCCCATTGCTATGAAAGTCACACAAATTCTGGTAGCACATAATGATCAGTATGTTGAGATAGAAATTCGACAGATCAGGTGGTTTCCCTGGTCTCTACAGCCTTGAGAAAGTTTTTAAGATCAGCTGTATCTGCTGCATAATTGTGAAGGAAACACGTTCAGGACCAGTCTCATGGATGAAGAGGGAGCGCAGGAATGAGAAATGCTGATGTAGATAAGCAGTCAGGATATTCAGTGTTCAATGATAGATTGACTAGATATTCAGTTAAAGACACTACTTGCTCCTACATTAATAGTCCGATCCTCCTCTCTGTATTACACTAGTGCCTGTATCACATCGCTGGCTTAATCCTTCCAACTTTCACTCTCATTCCTACATGTTTCCCTCCAAAATCAACAATCTACACGATACATTCCAAAGAAAGTGTGACCAGTTGATTTCTCGACTCAAGATATGTGTCCTTGCTCTGACATTTGTCTCCCTGGTGTCAGAGACTTCCTCTTCTGTTCCTTCTAAGAGCCACCAGAACGGGAGGAGTAACGGTGGCTCGCTGCTGCTCTTCGTCCTTGTAACCCCTCCGCTGTGGTGATTCTCCTCATCCTCTTGGATCATGAGAAGTCCCTGCAACTGGTACCAGCACTTTGGCATCTGACTGACTGGTTGATCCAATCCCCTAGCTACACTTCTTCAGTCCTCTGAGTGAGTTGGCGGGGATGGGTGAATGGCTCATCATCTGGAGAGGTCAAATCTTCATCCATATTTCTTCCGGCCATGGCTCCAGCTCTTGGGTGACCTCTACATTTAGAAGCATGAAGGTCTTTTTCAGCCAATGTACTTGCTTACCAAAATCAGAAGTGAGAGCTGCTGTAAGATGGAGCCCAAGGTCACAATAAGGCATCTGTGCTCGGGCTCCCGGTCTTTGGGCTTCTCTGAAGTGGCCATTCACTCTGTAGGGCTCTATAGGTTGCTGAACCACTCGTGCACGACTATTAAAGGGCCCTGGCATCAGAGCTGCTGCACTCTGGATTCCCCGTGCACACTAGCTGGGCATGTGCTCCCATTTAATAATATGTTCAATATTTAAATGACCCAACCCTACAGAATCTGGTGGTATCAATGGGCCAGGCCAGCTGCACAGGAGTACACAAGAGCACTGGAGGTCTGGCCTCAAACTCCCTATGATCAGGGATTGCACCACATTGACCGGATTGAGTGCTCAACTTTATAGAATCATAGAATCATAGAAAGGTTACAGCACAGAAGGAGGCCATTTAGCCCATCGAGTCTGTGCCGGCTCTGTGCAAGAGCAATCCAACTAGTCACACTCACCCGCCCTTTCGGAATGTGTGGCTCAAAGATTGGTGTGGGAGAAGTGGGTTTCGATTCATGGGGCACTGGCACCAGTACTGGGGAAAGAGGGAGCTGTTCCACTGGGACGGGCTTCACCTGAACCAGGCTGGGACCAGAGTTCTAGCGAATCGAATAACTAGGGAGGTAGATAGGGCTTTAAACTAAATTGGGGGGAGGGTCCCGATGGAGAGAAATCTAGAATGCTAAAGAGAAAAGACAAGGAAGCAGTGCAGGAAAGTGATTGGGGTAAGGATAACCAGATTGTGTCAGGAAGGGACAGAGCGTACAAACAAAAGACAACAAATAGGGTCTGGGTAAGAAAAAATGGTAATAAGACAAATAGGGCCATAGTACAAAAAAATGTTAAGATGTCTAAAAATGTTAAAAAGACAAATCTAAAGGCACTGTAACTGAATGCACGAAGCATTCGTAATAAGGTAGACGAATTAACAGCGCAAATAGATGTAAACGGATACGATATAATAGCAATTACACAGACATGGCTGCAGGGTGACCAAGGCTGGGAGCTGAATATCCAAGGGTATTCGATATTTAGGGAGGACAGGCAAAAAGTCCATATACACCACATCAACTGCATTGCCCTCATCGACCCTCTCTGTTACCTCATCAAAAAACTCTATCAAGTTAGTTAAACACGATTTGCCATTAACAAAAATCCGTACTGGCTTTCCCTAATCAATCCACTTGTCCAAGTGACTGTTAATTCTGACCCGGATTATCGTTTCTAAAAGTTTCCCCACCACTGAGGTTAAACTGACTGGCCTGTAGTTGCTGGGTTTATCCTTACACCCTTTTTTGAACAAGGGTGTAACATTTGCAATTCTCCAGTCCTCTGGCATCACCCCCGTATCTAAGGATGTTTGGAAGATTATGGCCAGTAGCTCCGCAATTTCCACCCTTACTTCCCTCAGCAACCTAGGATACATCCCATCTAGACTGGGTGACTTATCTACTTTAAGTACAGCCAGCCTTTCTAGTACCTCCTTTTTATCAATTTTCAGCCCATCCAGTATCTCAACTATCTCTTCCTTTACTGAGACTCTGGCAGCATCTTCTTCCTTGGTAAAGACAGATGCAAAGTATTCATTTAGTACCTTGGCCATCCCCTCTGCCTCCGTGAGTAGATCTCCTTTTTGGTCCCTAATCGGCCCCACCCCTCCTCTAACGACCCGTTTACTGTTTACAAACATGTAGAAGACTTTTGGATTCCCTTTTATGTTGCCCACCTCATTGCCCAGGACCAGATCCAGCAATGCCTCCTTCCTTGTTGGGCCGGAAATGTACTGATCACAAAAGTTCTCCCGAACACACTTCAAAAATTCCTCCCCCTCTTTGCCCTTTACACTATTACGATCCCAGTCTATATTAGGATAGTTGATGGCTCTTGCACCTCTCTGTAATTTCCCTGCAAATTTGCTCCTCTATATCCTTCCCACTGGTTGGTGGCCTATAGAATACACCCAGTAGTGTAATGGCACCTCTATTGTTTCTTAACTCTAACCAAATAGATTCAGTCCTTGACCCCTCCAGGACATCCTTTAAGAACATAGGCCCCTCGTGCCTGCTTCGTCATTTGATAAGATCATGGCTGATCTGTGATCTAACTCCACATACCTGCCTTTGGCCCATATCCCTTAATACCTTTGGTTGCCAAAAGGCTATCTATCTCAGATTTAAATTTAGCTAGTATCAATTGCCGTTTGCGGAAGAGAGTTCCAAACTTCTACCACCCTTTGTGTGTAGAAATGTTTTCTAATCTCGCTCCTGAAAGGTCTGGCTCTAATTTTTAGACTGTGCCCCCCACACCTAGAATCCCCAACCAGCGGAAATAGTTTCTCTCTATCCACCCTATCTGTCCCCTTAATATCTTCTAAACTTCGATCAGATCACCCCTTAACCTTCGAAACTCCAGAGAATACAACCCCAATTTCTGTAATCTCTCCTCGTAACTTAACCCTTGAAGTCCGGGTATCATTCTAGTAAACCTACGCTGCACTCCCTCCAAGGCCAATATGTCCTTCCGAAGGTGCGGTGCCCAGAACTGCTCACAGTACTCCAGGTGTGGTCTAACCAGGGTTTTGTATAGCTGCAGCATAACTTCTGCCCCCTTGTACTCTAGTCCTCTAGATATAAAGGCCAGCATTCCATTTGCCTTATTGATTATTTTCTGCACCTGTTCATGACACTTCAATGATCGATGCACCTGAACCCCTAAGACCCTTTGGACATCCACTGTTCTTAACCTTTTACCATTTAGAAAGTACCCTGTTCTATCCTTTTTTGATCCAAAGTGGATGACCTCACATTTGTCTACATTGAATTCCATTTGCCACAGTTTTGCCCATTCACCTAATCTATCAATATCACTTTGTAATTTTATGTTTTCATCTACACTGTTTACAATGCCACCAATCTTTGTGTCATCGGCAAACTTAGATATGAGACTTTCTATGCCTTCATCTAAGTCGTGAATAAATATTGTGAATAATTGAGGCCCCAAGACAGATCCCTGCGGGACTCCACTAGTCACATCCTGCCAATGTGAGTACCGACCCATTATCCCTACTCTCTGTCGCCTTTCGCTCAGCCAACTTCCTAACCAAGTCCGTACTTTTCCCTTGATTCCATGGGCTTCCATCTTAGCTAACATCTCTTACGTGGGACCTTATCAAATGCCTTCTGGAAGTCCATATAAATAACATCCATTGACATTCCCCTGTCCACTACTTTAGTCACCTCTTCAAAAAATTCAATCAGGTTTGTCAGGCACGACCTACCTTTCACAAATCCATGCTGGCTCTCTCTGATTAACTGAAAATTCTCGAGGTGTTCAGTCACCCTATCTTTAATTATAGACTCCAGCATTTTCCCCATAACAGATGTTAGGCTAACTATAAGAACATAAGAACATAAGAAATTGGAGCAGGAGTAGGCCAATCGGCCCCTCGAGCCTGCTCCGCCATTCAATAAGATCATGGCTGATCTGATCCTAACCACAAATCTAAAGAACACAAGAAGTAGGAGCAGGACCCGGCCACACAGCCCCTGGGCCCTCTCCGCCACCCACAGGGCATTGACCGATCCGAACTCAGCTTCATGTCCAATTTCCTGCCCGCTCCCCATAACCCCTAATTCCCTTTACTTCTAGAAAACTGTCTATTTCTGTTTTAAATTTATTTAATGATGTAGCTTCCACAGCTTCCTGGGGCAGCAAATTCCACAGACCTACCACCCTCTGAGTGAAGAAGTTTCTCCTCATCTCAGTTTTGAAAGAGCAGCCCCTTATTCTAAGATTATGCCCCCTAGTTCTAGTTTCACCCATCTTTGGGAACATCCTTACTGCATCCACCCGATCAAGCCCCTTCACAATCTTATATGTTTCAATAAGATCGCCTCTCATTCTTCTGAACTCCAATGAGTAGAGTCCCAATCTACTCAACCTCTCCTCATATGTCCGCCCCCTCATCCCCGGGATTAACCGAGTGAACCTTCTTTGTACTGCCTCGAGAGCAAGTATGTCTTTTCTTAAGTATGGAGACCAAAACTGTATGCAGTATTCCAGGTGCGGTCTCACCAATACCTTATATAACTGCAGCAATACCTCCCTGTTTTTATATTCTATCCCCCTAGCAATAAAAGCCAACATTCCGTTGGCTTTCTTGATCACCTGCTGCACCTGCATACCAACTTTTTGATTTTCTTGCACTAGGACCCCCAGATCCCTTTGTACTGCAGTACTTTCCAGTCTCTCGCCATTAAGAAAATAACTTGCTCTCTGATTTTTCCTGCCAAAGTGCATAACCTTACATTTTCCAATATTATATTGCATCTGCCAAATCTCCGCCAACTCACCCAGCCTGTCTATATCCCCTTGCAGGTTTTTTATGTCCTCCTCACTCTCTACTTTCCCTCCCATCTTTGTATCATCTGCAAATTTTGATATGTTGCACTCGGTCCCCTCCTCCAAATCGTTAATATAGATTGTAAAGAGTTGGGGACCCAGCACCAACCCCTGTGGAACACCACTGGTTACTGGTTGCCAGTCCGAAAATGAACCATTTATCCCAACTCTCTGCTTCCTGTTCGATAACCAATCCTCCACCCATGCCAGAATATTACCCCCAATCCCGTGATTTTTTATCTTAAGTAATAATCTTTTATGTGGCACCTTGTCGAATGCCTTCTGGAAGTCTAAATACACTATGTCCACTGGTTCCCCTTTATCCACCCTGTACGTTATATCCTCAAAGAACTCAAGCAAATTTGTCAGACATGACTTCCCCTTCATAAAGCCATGCTGACTTTGTCCTATTAAATTATGCTTATCTAAATGTTCCGTTACTGTCTCCTTAATAATAGACTCCAAAATTTTACCCACCACAGATGTTAAGCTAACTGGCCTATAATTTCCAGCCTTCTGCCTACTACCCTTTTTAAATAACGGTGTTACATTAGCAGTTTTCCAATCTGCCGGGACCTCTCCTGAGTCCAGGGAATTTTGGAAAACTATCACCAAAGCATCCACAATCCCTACTGCCACTTCCCTCAAGACCCTGGGATGGAAGCCATCAGGTCCAGGGGATTTATCCACTTTGAGTCCCATTATTTTACTGAGTACCATCTCCTGAGTGATTTTAATCGTATTTAGCTCCTCCCCCCGTAGAGTCCCCTGTTTGTCCAGTGTTGGGATATTCTTAGTGTCCTCTACTGTAAAGACTGAAACAAAATATTTGTTCAGCATTTTTGCCATCTCCATGTTTCCCACCATTAATTTCCCGGTCTCATCCTCTAAGGGACCTACGTTTGCCTTAGCCACCCTTTTTCTTTTTATATAACTGTCGAAACTCTTGCTATCTGTTTTTATATTTTTTGCTAATTTATTTTCATAATCTATCTTCCCTTTCTTAATCAATCGTTTCGTTACTTTTTGCTGTCTTTTGAAGACTTCCCAATCTTCTATCCTCCCACTAAGTTTGGCTACCTTATATGTCCTTGTTTTTAGTCGGAAACTATCCTTAATTTCTTTACTTTGCCACGGATGGCTGTCATTTCTTTTACACCCTTTTTTCCTCAGTGGAATTTTTTTTTTTTGAAAGTTGTAGAATAACTCCTTAAATGAACACCACTGTTCATGTACCGTCTTACCCTTTAAACTATTTTCCCAGTCCACTTTAATCAATTCCGCTCTCATACCATCATAGTCTCCTTTATTCAAGCTCAGTACGCTTGTTTGAGAACCAACCTTCTCACCCTCTAATTGGATATGGAATGTAACTATGTTATGGTCACTCATTCCAAGGGGATCCTTAACTAGGACATTATTAATTAATCCTGGCTCATTACACAGGACCAGGTCCAAGGTTGCTTGCCCCCTTGTAGGATCAGTTACACACTGCTCAAGAAATCCATCCCTAATACACTCAATAAACTCTTCCTCAAGGCTGCCCTGCCCAATTTGATTTGTCCAGTTAATATGATAGTTAAAATCCCCCATAATTATAGCTGTTCCCTTATTACATGCCCCGACTATTTCCTGATTAATACTTCTTCCAGCAGAGTTGCAACTATTAGGAGGCCTATATACTACGCCCACGAGTGTTTTTTGCCCCTTATTATTCCTTATCTCTACCCAAACTGTTTCATTATCCTGATCCTTTGTCCCAATATCTTTTCTCTGTATTACAGTGATTCCTTCCCTTATTAACATAGCCACCCCACCTCCCCTTCCTTCCTGCCTGTCCTTCCTGATTGTTAAATAACCTCGCATATTTAATTCCCAGTCGTTGTCACCCTGCAGCCATGTTTCTGTAATGGCCACAAGATCATACCCATACGTCGTTATTTGTGCCGTTAACTCGTCCATTTTGTTACGAATGCTCCGTGCATTCAGATAAAGAACTTTCAAATATGTTTTGTGACACTTAGTTCCTGCTTTTTCCTTTTTTAACACTTTACCTTTTTCTCCATACCTTCTGTCCCTTCCTGACACGCTTTCATCTGTCTCCATGCTTGGTTTCATTGGTCAGAACATTGAATACAGGAGTTGGGATGTCTTATTGAAGTTGTACAAGACATTAGTAAGGCCACACTTGGAATACTGTGTACAGTTCTGGTCACCCTATTATAGAAAGGATATTATTAAACTAGAAAGAGTGCAGAAAAGATTTACTCGGATGCTACCGGGACTTGATGGTTTGACTTATAGGGAGAGGTTAGATAGACTGGGACTTTTTTCCCTGGAGAGTAGGAGGTTTAGGGGTGATCTTATAGAAGTCTATAAAATAATAAGGTAGATAGTCAAAATCTTTTCCCAAAGGTAGGGGAGTCTATAACGAGGGGGCATAGATTTAAGGTGAGAGGGGAGAGATACAAAAGGGTCCAGAGGGGCAATTTTTTCACTCAAAGGGTGGTGAGTGTCTGGAACGAGCTGCCAGAGGCAGTTGTAGAGGTGGGTACAATTTTGTCTTTTAAAAAGCATTTGGACAGTTGCATGGGTAAGATGGGTATGGAGGGATATGGGCCAAGTGCAGGCAATTGGGATTAGCTTAGTGGTATAAACTGGGCGACATGGACATGTTGGGCCGAAGGGCCTGTTTCCATGTTGTAACTTCTATGATTCTATGAACCTGACATCATAAGCCCCGTTTTTCTGCTTCTTCTTACTCTCTATCTCTCTCGTCATCCAGGGAGCTCTGGCTTTGTTTGCCCTACCTTTCCCCGTGGTGGGAATGTACCTGGATTGTACCTGAACCATCTCCTCTTTAAAGGCGGCCCATTGTTCAATTACAGTTTTGCCTGCCAATCTTTGATTCCAATTTACCCGGGCCAGATCAGTTCTCATCCCACTGAACTTGGCCCTCCTCCAATTAAGTTTTTTACTCTAGATTGCTCCTTGTCCTTTTCCATAATTAATCTTAAACCTTATGATACCATGATCACTGTTCCCTATATGTTCCCTCACTGACACTTGTTCCACTTGACCCTCTTCTGGGATTCTGAGAAGCTAGGATTGTTCTCTTTAGAACAAAGAAGGTTAAGAGGAGATTTAATAGAGGTATTCAAAATTATATGGGGTTTTGATCAAGTAAATAGTGAGAAACTTTCCACTGGCAAGAGGGTCGGTAACCATAGTTCACCGATTTAAGATAATTGACAAAAAAAGCCGGGGTGGGTGTTGAGAAATGTTTCTGCGCAGCGAGTTGTTCTGATCTGGAATGCACTGCCTGAAAGGGTAGTGGAAGCAGATTCAGTAGTAACGTCCAAGAGGGAATCGGATAAATACTTAAAAAGGAAAAATTTGCAGTTCTATGGGGAGAGAGCAGGGGAGTCGGACTATTTGGTATCTTTTCAGAGAGCTGGCACAGGCACGGTGGGCTGAATGGCCTCCCGTGCTGTATGATTCTATACCTCTAGTTGTGTGTGTGTGTGTGTGTGTGTGTGTGTGAGATAGTGATGTGCCTCTGATACTGTGTGTGTGATAAAATGATGTGTTTCTGGTTCTGTGTGAGAGATGAAGTAATGTGCCTCTGGTCGTGTCTCCGCGTGCAGTGTTTCTATATTCCAGTGCATGAGATCTAACCTCTGACCAAAGCTCCTGATGCAGAAAGGAAAATATTTGGGAATGTACTTCCTGGTGACAATTTGTGGTTCACAGCTGTAAATTCTGTCTCAGATTTTTAGTTTCATGTTTAGGAACATAGAAATCTACCTGTCGCAAATGCATCTGTCCATGACAGTATTGTTAGGAGTGACCACCGTACAGTCCTCGTGGAGATGAAGTCCCGTCTTCGCACTGAGGACACCATCCAACGTGTTGTGTGGCACTATCACCGTGCTAAATGGGATAGATTCAGAACAGATCTAGCAGCTCAAAACTGGGCATCCATGAGGCGCTGTGGGCCATCAGCAGCAGCAGAATTGTATTCCAACACAATCTGTAACCTCATGGCCCGGCATATTCCTCACTCTACCATTACCAACAAGCCAGGGGATCAACCCTGGTTCAATGAGGAGTGTAGAAGAGCATGCCAGGAGCAGCACCAGGCATACCTAAAAATGAGGTGCCAACCTGGTGAAGCTACAACTCAGGACGACATGCATGCTAAACAGCGGAAGCAACATGCTATAGACAGAGCTAAGCGATTCCATAACCAACGGACCAGATCAAAGCTCTGCAGTCCTGCCACATCCAGTCGTGAATGGTGGTGGACAATTAAACAACTAACGGGAGGAGGAGGCTCTGCAAACTTCCCCATCCTCAATGATGGCGGAGTCCAGCACGTGAGTGCAAAAGACAAGGCTGAAGCGTTTGCAACCATCTTCAGCCAGAAGTGCCGAGTGGATGATCCATCTCGGCCTCCTCCCGATATCCCCACCATCACAGAAGCCAGTCTTCGGCCAATTCGATTCACTCCACGTGATATCAAGAAACGGCTGAGTGCACTGGATACAGCAAAGGCTATGGGCCCCGACAACATCCCAGCTGTAGTGCTGAAGACTTGTGCTCCAGAACTAGCTGCGCCTCTAGCCAAGCTGTTCCAGTACGGCCACAACACTGGCATCTACCCGTCAATGTGGAAAATTGCCCAGGTATGTCCTGTCCACAAAAAGCAGGACAAATCCAATCCGGCCAATTACCGCCCCATCAGTCTACTCTCAATCATCAGCAAAGTGATGGAAGGTGTTGTCGACAGTGCTATCAAGCGGCACTTACTCACCAATAACCTGCTCACCGCTGCTCAGTTTGGGTTCCGCCAGGACCACTCAGCTCCAGACCTCATTACAGCGTTGGTCCAAACATGGACAAAAGAGCTGAATTCCAGAGGTGAGGTGAGAGTGACTGCCCTTGACATCAAGGCAGCATTTGACCGAGTGTGGCACCAAGGAGCCCTAGTAAAATTGAAGGCAATGGGAATCAGGGGGAAAACTCTCCAGTGGCTGGAGTCATACCTAGCACAAAGGAGGATGGTAGTGGTTGTTGGAGGCCAATCATCTCAGCCCCAGGACATTGCTGCAGGAGTTCCTCAAGGCAGTGTCTTAGGCCCAACCATCTTCAGCTGCTTCATCAATGACCTTCCCTCCATCATAAGGTCAGAAATGGGGATGTTCGCTGATGATTGCACAGTGTTCAGTTCCATTCGCAACCCATCAGATAATGAAGCAGTCCATGCCTGCATGCAGCAAGACCTGGACAACATCCAGGCTTGGGCTGATAAGTGACAAGTAACATTTGCTCCAGACAAGTGCCAGGCAATGACCATCTCCAACAAGAGAGTGTCTAACCACATCCCCATGACATTCAACGGCATTATCATCTCCGAATCCCCCACCATCAACATCCTGGGGGTCACCATTGACCAGAAACTTAACTGGACCAGCCATATAAATACTGTGGCTACAAGAGCCTGTGGTTAGAAGCTGGGTATTCTGCGGTGAGTGACTCACCTCCTAACTCCCCAAAGCCTTTCCACCATCTACAAGGCACAAGTCAGGAGTGTGATGGAATACTCTCCACTTGCCTGGATGAGTGCAGCTCCAACAACACTCAAGAAGCTCGACAACATCCAGGACAAAGCAGCCCGCTTGATTGGCACCCCATCCACCACCCTAAACATTCACTCCCTCCACCACCGGCACACAGTGGCTGCAGTGTGTACCATCCACAGGATGCACTGCAGCAACTCGCCAAGGCTTCTTAAACAGCACCTTCCAAACCCGCGACCTCTACCACCTAGAAGGACAAGGGCAGCAGGCACATGGGAACAACACCACCTGCACGTTCCCCTCAAAGTCACACACCATCCCGACTTGGAAAAATATCGCCGTTCCTTCATCGTCGCTGGGTCAAAATCCTGGAACTCCCTTTCTAACAGCACTGAGAGAACCTTCAGCACACGGACTGCAGCGGTTCAAGAAGGCGGCTCACCACCACCTTCTCAAGGGCAATTAGGGATGGGCAATAAATGCTGGCCTCGCCAGCGATGCCCACATCCCATGAACGAATTTTTTAAAAAGCCCCCCAACGCTGTTCTGCCGTTCAATTCGATCACGGCTGATCTGTATCTTATCTCCATTTACCGTTCTACATGTCTGTTCTCAGTTACAGTGTTTAGTCACTTTGCTACTTTTATGCATGACTGAAAATTGTTAATACTTATATTAATATAGTATGGATCACACTGCATGAGTAACACACCATGCAGAGTAAACATTATGCTGCGTAATGATGTTGTAAGAAACCAGTGGGAGTTGCGAACCATTCATGGTTGCTTTCTATTTTATTTCCTGCTACAGTCTTACATTTTAAAATAGATGTAAAATTATGTAATTAGGATATGGTATCACTGAGTGGTGAGTTGCAGATTTGATTTTTCCACCTTCACTATTCTTATCTCACTCCTATTACTGTGAAAGGTGTGGACTGCAGGACAGGCTCCTCAATGGCAGGAGCAACATTCCAAGCTACAGTAAGACACTTACATAGAATTTACAGCACAGAACAGGCCATTCGGCCCAGCTGGTCTATGCAGGTGTTTATGCTCCACACGAGCCTCCTCCCTCCCTAGTCCATCTAAACCTATCAACAACCCTTCTATTCCTTTCTCCCTCATGTGTTTTTCTAGCTGCTTCTTAAATGCATCTGTGCTAGTCGCCTCAACTACTCCTTGTAGTGAGTTCCACATTCTTACCACTCTCTGGATAAAGAAGTTTCTCCTGAATTCCCTACTGGATTTATTAGTGACTCACCTACATTTATGGCCCTAGTTCTGGCCTCTCCCTGCAAGTGGAAACATCTTCTCTCTGTCTCCCCTATCAAACCCTTTCATAATATTAAAGACCTCTATCAGATCACCCCTCAGTCTTTTTTCTAGAGAAAAGGGCCCCAGCCTGTTCAATCTTTCCTGATAAGTATAACCTCTCAGTTCTGGTATCGTTTTAGTAAATCTTTTTTGCACCTTCTCCAATTCCTCTATATCCTTTTTATAATATGGAGACCAGAACTGTGCACAGTGCTCCAAGTGTGGTCTAACCAAGGTGCTATACAAGTTTGACATAGCTTCTCTGCTTTTCAATTCTATCCCTCTAGAAATGGACCCCAGTGCTTGGTTTGCTATTTTTATGGCCTTATTAACCTGCGTCACTACTTTTAGTGATTTGTGTATCTGTACCCCCAGATCCCTCTGCTCCTCTACCCCATTTAGACTCTTATTATCCAAGCAGTATGTGGCCCCCTGATTCTTCCTACCAAAATGTAATACCTCATACTTATCTATATTGAAATTAATTTGCCAATTAAACACCCATTCTGCAAGTTTATTAATGTCTTCCTGTATTTTGTTGCAGTTTTCCTCGGTATTAACTACACCCCCCCAATTTGGTATTGTCCCCAGATTTTGATATTGTACTTCCCATTCCCAAGTCCAAATTGTTTATGTAAATTGTGAACAACAGTGGCCCCAGCACCAATCCTTGTGGAACACCACTTCCTACCTTTTGCCAGTCTGAGTAACTAACTTTAACTCCTACTCTCTGATTTCTGTTTTGTAGCCAGCTTGCTGTCCATTCTGCTACCTGTCCCCTGACCCCACATGCTCTGACCTTAGTCATGAGTCTACAATTGAAGGCCTTTGGAAAATCCAAATATATTACATCTACTGCATTACCCTTGTCTACCCTTTCTGTTACTACTTTAAAAAGTTTCAATAAGGTTGGTCAAGCATGACCTTCCCTTCTGAAATCCGTGCTGACTATTCTTTATTATATTTTTGGTTTCTAGACGTTTTTCTATTACATCTTTGAGTAAAGATTCCATTATCTTTCCTACCACCGACGTTAAGCTAACTGGTCAGTAGTTCCCTGGACTTGTCCTATCTCCTTTTTTAAATATAGGAATCACATTAGCTGTCCACCAGTCCTCCTATTCTCTTTGCTAATGATTTTTTATATACATGTAATTGTACCTCTGCTATCTGTTCCCTAACTTCTTTTAATATTCGCGGATGCAATCCATCCGGACCAGGGGTTTTATCCATTCTAAGTTTGATTAGTTCATCAATTATCTCCCCTCTTTCTATCTTAAATGTCTTTATATCTTTTTTGATCTCATCTTCTCATGTCCCGCCCATCCTGTTAGTCTCCCTGGTAAACACTGAGGCAAAGTAATTATTTAATATTTCTGCCATATCGCTGTCATTACTTGTGAGTTTATTGTGTATGCCCCTTGATGGTGCTATCCCTATCATGATTTTTCTTTTGTTATTTGTGACTGTAAAATACTTTACTATTTGTTCTTATATTCCTGGACCATTTTAATTTTGTAGTTTCTAGCATTGCATTCAAAGACCTGGGGCTAGATTGTCCAGCTCCCCTCGAATGAGGAAAGTTAGAATGCATTTTAAAGTTCTAGTCCATTAAACTGGTGAGAAAGGCCATGTAATTCATTCATGAAAGAAGGAAAGAACTTGCATTTACATAGCACCTTTCATGTCCTCAGGACGTCCCAAAACGCTTTACAGCCAATTAATTGCTTTTTTGCTGTTGTTCTGAATGCAGACCTGTCAGCTAATTTGCACAGTCCGTGAAGCATTCCTGGCCAGTTCAACATCTATCAGTTTGATCAATGATGATCTCAAACCTCCCCCTGTTGGGTTTCTTTAATATTAGTAAAATCTAATGTTTCATTTTTTTTCCCCTCCCTCCCTTGCGTGCCCTCTAGTTGAGCCACTGGGGGAGCGAGACTAAACCATTTCAATCCATTTTCAGTGAAACCCAAGAGAGAGGAGGTGCCGAGGGACAAGGAGCGGGAGGAGAGGCGGAAACGCGAGATCCCACCACAGCCTCCGAAATCTTCCTCCACTCCAAAACCCACCCAGATCAGCAAACCCCCTCAGCTTGTCTACAGCGCACATAAGGACATTAAACTGACGCTGCTAAACAAGGTAATGTACAAGTACGAAATTCTCCCTTTTATGTGTGTGGATTTTGAAATTATTTTTAGTGTACAGTTTGACTGAAGTAAAGGATTATGGAGCTGGAAAATAGGTTCTAACTCTGTGCTCAGTAATTATACCAAGTATTTCCAGATGGCATCAGATTGAGTGCTAGGTACCAGCACTGGCTGGTAGTGAAGGGGGCAGATTAAGTGCCTGTAATTTTCCTGATGAATCAAGACAACCTCAAATGGGAGTCAACCCAGACCCATGCTACTACTTGAAATGGCCGGAAAAACCGCCCCCTCCAGGGTTGGAGAAAGAAATACCGTTTAAAAACATAAGGAATGGGAGCAGGAGTAGGCCATTTGGCCCCTCGAGCCTGCTCCGCCATTCAATCAGATCATGGCTGATCTTCGACCTCAACTCCACTTTCCTGCTCGATCCCCATATCCCTTGATTCCCTTAGAGTCCAAAAATCTATCAATCTCAGTATTGAATATACAGAATGACTGAGCATCCACAGCCCTCTGGGGTAGAGAATTCCATAGATTCACAACCCTCTGAGTGAAGAAATTCCTCCTCATCTCAGTCCTAAATGTCCTACCACTTATCCTGAGATTATGTCCCCTAGTTCTAGACTCTCCAACCAGAGGAAACAACCTCTCAGCATCTCCCCTGTCAAGCCCCCTCAGAATCTTATATGTTTTAATGAGATCACCTCTCATTCTTCCAAAATCCAGAGAATATAGGCCCATTCTACTCGATCTCTCCTCATAGGACAACCCTCTCATCCCAGGAATCAATCTAATGAATCTTCGTTGCACCGCCTCTAAGGCAAGTATATCCTCCCTTAGATAAGGAGACCAAAACTGTACAGAGTACACCAGGTGTGGTCTCACCAGTCCCCTATATAATTGCAGCAACACTTTCTTACTCTTGTACTCCAGCCCCCTTGCAATAAAGACCAACATTCCATTTGCTTTCCTGATTGCTTGCTGTAACTGTATGTTAACTTTCTGTGTTTCGTGTACAAGGACATCCCTCTCAACATCCTCATTTAATAGTTTCTTATCATTTTAAAAAATATTTTGTTTTTCTATTTTTCCTCCCAAAGCGAATAACCTCACATTTCCCCGCGTAACACTCCATCTGCCACTTTCGCAGGATATGGGGTCGGCCATTTAAGACTGAGATGAGGAATTTCTTCACTCAGAGGGTTGTGAATCTTTGGAATTCTCTACCCCAGAGGGCTGTGGATGCTCAGTCATTGAATATATTCAAGGCTGAGATCGATAGATTTTTGGACACTTAGGGGTATCGAGGGATATGGAGATCGGGCGGGAAAGTGGTTGAAGATCAGCCATGATTTTGTTGAATGGTGGAACAGGCTCGAAAGGCCATATGGCCTTACTCCTGCCTCTTTTTTATGGTCTTGCCCACTCACTTAACCTGTCTATATCCCTTTGCAGACTCTTTGTGTCCTCCTCACAGCTTACTTTCCCACCTAGCTTTGTATCATCAGCAAACTTGGATACATTACACTCGGTCCCTTCATCTAAGTCATTAATACAGATTGTAAATAGCTGAGGCCCAAGCACCGATCCTTGCGGCACCCCACTAGTTACAGCTTGCAACCTGAAAATAACCCGTTTATTTCTACTCTCTTTTCTGTCCGTTAACCAAACCTCCGTCCATGCTAATATGGTACCCCCAACCCCATGAGCCCTTATCTTGTTTAAAATGAGGATTTATTGTGCAGCTTCCTACTTCACGCTAACTCGAGAAGCTGAGGAGTTTCTCCGTTTGACGCACGCTGCCTTTCCACGTTTGCACAGTTCCTGCCAAATACGGAAAGGGTTTTGTGCTTGGTACTCTGATTCGACATGAGTTGATGATTGGAGATGCCCAGAATTCCCTTTACTGCTGATCCTTTTCCTCTTCATTCCCTGATCAGGAAACGTTCCATTGAGGGAGTTGAGGCATGTGAGGAGTGCTTGATCTGTGACTATACTGTGGAGATTTTGACGCTTTTTGTCTATTTCAGCCTGCCGATAAGGGCACCAGGAAACGATATGAACCTTCTGATAAGGAGAGACCATCCTCTCCGCCTTCCAAACGGGTTGCCCTATCTCCAGAAAGAGGTTTGTAATTTCACGTGTACAGCAGCCCAGATTCTTCCAGATTGTATGGTATGATCTGTGAAATTTTCTAGGGGTGAGTTTGGAATATCATGGAAAGTACAGAGGCAAGTGAGTGAAGTGGCAGCAGAATGCAATGAATCATAGAATCATATAATTCGGCCCATTGTGCCTGTGCGGGCTCTT
Organism: Heptranchias perlo; assembly: GCF_035084215.1. Classification (NCBI taxonomy): domain Eukaryota; kingdom Metazoa; phylum Chordata; class Chondrichthyes; order Hexanchiformes; family Hexanchidae; genus Heptranchias; species Heptranchias perlo. Next base: position 66,324,443 of record NC_090340.1, on the reverse strand, counting down.
TGAAAGAGCTATCCAATTAGTCCCACTCCCCTGCTCTTTCCCCGTAGCCTTGCATAGTCTATAATTCCCTGGTTTCCCTCTCTCTCCTTTCTTAAAAAGCGGAGTGACATGTGCAATTTTCCAATCCAGAGGGACAGTTCCTGAATCTAGAGAACTTTGTAAGATTATAGTTAGGGCATCTGCAATGTGCTCACCAACTTCCTTTAAAACCCTGGGATGGAAACCATCTGGTCCTGGGGATTTGTCACTCTTTAGTGCTATTATTTTCTTCATTACTGTTTTTATTTATTCGTTCATGGGATGTGGGCGTCGCTGGCGAGGCCGGCATTTATTGCCCATCCCTAATTGATTATGTTAATTTTATCGAGTCCCTGTCCCCGATTCAATATAAGTTTTCTTGGGATTTCCGGCATGCTATCCTCTTTTTCTACTGTAAATACTGACGCAAAGTAATTGTTCAACATGTCCGCCATTTCCCCATTGTCAATGACAATATCCCCACTTACAGTTTTTAAGGGACCAACACTGCTCCTGACCACCCTTTTCTTCCTAATGTAACTATAAAAGTTCTTCGTATTGCAATATTCTCCTTAATCAATACTCATTCCCCTCCCTCCTTTCTTCCTTTCTCTATCTTTCCTGAACATCTTGTATCCAGGAATATTTAGTACCCAATCCTGCCCTTTTTTGAGCCAGGTCTCCGTTATCGTCACATCATATTCCCATGTGGCTATTTGCGCCTGCAGCTCACCAACCTTGTTTAACACGCTTTGTGTGTTTACGCTCATACACTGTAAACCAATCTTAGACTTTCTTGTACTCTCTCTTTGTCTGATTCCACCTAATACCGTACTATTTCTTACTCTAGTGCTATCTGTCTCTCCCAATCCTTTGTGCACCTTCTTTCTCCTTTCCAATGCTACATCCTGGTGCCCATCCCCCTGCCAAATTAATTAACCCCGCCACCACAGCACTAGTGAACCTCCCCGCGAGGACGTTGCTCCCAGCTCTGTTGAGGTGCTGCCTGTCCGACCTGTACAGGTCCCACCTCCCCCAGAACTGGTCCCAATGCCCCAGGAATCTAAAGCCTTCCCTCCTGCACCATCTCTCCAGCCACGGATTCATCTGCTCCATCCTCCTATTTCTATACTCACTAGCGCATGGCACCCACACCCGCTGCTCCCTAACTGGAGAACATAAACTTAAGATCATCAAAAGAATGAAGGGAGAGGATAAAATAATTTTTTTTTACACAGAGTAGCTACAACATGGAACGCCCAACAGAAATAATGGTGGAATCCATAATCGCTTTTAAAAGGGAAGTAGATAAATATTTGAAAAAGAAGAATTTAAAAGGATTAGGGGAAAGGGTAAGGGAATGGATCTAAGGGGATAGCTCTTTCAGAGAGCCAGCACAGGTGCAATGGGCCGAAAGGCGTTCCTCTGCGCTGTAAAATTCTATCGCCGGGAATTTCCCTGGGCATTCTCTCAATCTGCTCCTGTAACTTCAGCAGGCATTTGATGGGAATTCCGTTATCATGGTTTATCCGGGGTTTCTGCCAACATTAGGGAGGCTGATCGGGAGAATCCCCATGGAAATTCCCCCAACGTGATTCTGGATCTAAGAATGCCTTAGGTTACGTCTGGACAGTCAAGTTGAAGGGAAGATTTTTCCATCCTTACAGAGGTGTGTTTTTTGTTCTCTGACAGATTAGCTGCACCATTGAGAAAAGAGCAGGGAATCAGGATAAGAGCAAGATCAGCAAGGGATCTGTGACTGATGTTCAAGAGCAGGTAGTTGCATTTTAAGAGATAACACCAGCACTGGCATTATGGATCAAATGGCCTCGTCTCGTGGGAAACTCACTGCCAGTGCCCTCAGTAGGGAGTCACACATTACCCACAGCAGCCTGTCCCTTGGGTAGAAAGGTTTTGCCACATTTTTCATGGGGGAAAGAGCTCAAATCTTACTGTTCCAGCGAAATCATCTGATAAGCTATTTCAAATTACTTAATTTAAAGATAGTTTGTGGTAACGACACACAGTGTTCTGTAACAATATCCTACGTGTTTAGTGTCGATCAGCAGGCACTGTGTCTTTGTGTCACTGTATCTCACTGTTCTTGGGCAAGAAGTCTATGGTTGATGTTTACACAATGTGCTGCTATCTCAAAAGTCAAGGATAGTTTAGATGGACATTAACTCCGAAACAACTTGCCCTGAACAGACTGAACTAACGGTCATACTGACTCAGCAACCCTGTTGATCAAAGCAGAGCACGTGGCCAAACCAAATATTCCCCTGGAAACAAACATGCCGACTGCCAAAGGAAATCAATTGGAAAGGACAGAAAGCTCTTTATAACCAGACTGATTGCCTCTTTACTGATTGTGATGCTAACAGGACTCTCTCTACCATCACTGTCAGTGTATCTAACAGGACTCTCTCTACCATCACTGTCAGTGTATCTAACAGGACTCTCTCTGCCATCACTGTCAGTGTCTCTAACAGGACTCTCTCTGCCATCACTGTCAGTGTCTCCAACAGGACTCTCTCTACCATCACTGTCAGTGTCTCTAACAGGACTCTCTCTACCATCACTGTCAGTGTCTCAAACAGGACTCTCTCTACCATCACTGTCAGTGTCTCTAACAGGACTCTCTCTACCATCACTGTCAGTGTATCTAACAGGACTCTCTCTACCATCACTGTCAGTGTATCTAACAGGACTCTCTCTACCATCACTGTCAGTGTATCTAACAGGACTCTCTCTACCATCACTGTCAGTGTCTCTAACAGGACTCTCTCTACCATCACTGTCAGTGTCTCCAACAGGACTCTCTCTACCATCACTGTCAGTGTCTCCAACAGGACTCTCTCTACCATCACTGTCAGTGTATCTAACAGGACTCTCTCTACCATCACTGTCAGTGTCTCCAACAGGACTCTCTCTACCATCACTGTCAGTGTCTCTAACAGGACTCTCTCTACCATCACTGTCAGTGTCTCCAACAGGACTCTCTCTACCATCACTGTCAGTGTCTCTAACAGGACTCTCTCTACCATCACTGTCAGTGTCTCCAACAGGACTCTCTCTACCATCACTGTCAGTGTCTCCAACAGGACTCTCTCTACCATCACTGTCAGTGTCTCCAACAGGACTCTCTCTACCATCACTGTCAGTGTCTCCAACAGGACTCTCTCTACCATCACTGTCAGTGTCTCTAACAGGACTCTCTCTACCATCGCTCTCAGTGTCTCTAACAGGAAACTCTCTACCATTACTGTCAGTGTCTCCAACAGGACTCTCTCTACCATCACTGTCAGTGTCTCTAACAGGACTCTCTCTACCATCACTGTCAGTGTCTCTAACAGGACTCTCTCTACCATCACTGTCAGTGTCTCTAACAGGACTCTCTCTACCATCACTGTCAGTGTATCTAACAGGACTCTCTCTACCATCACTGTCAGTGTCTCCAACAGGACTCTCTCTACCATCACTGTCAGTGTCTCCAACAGGACTCTCTCTACCATCACTGTCAGTGTCTCTAACAGGACTCTCTCTACCATCACTGCCAGAGTCTCTAACAGGACTCTCTCTACCATCACTGTCAGTGTCTCCAACAGGACTCTCTCTACCATCACTGTCAGTGTCTCTAACAGGACTCTCTCTACCATCACTGTCAGTGTCTCTAACAGGACTCTCTCTACCATCACTGTCAGTGTCTCTAACAGGACTCTCTCTACCATCACTGTCAGTGTATCTAACAGGACTCTCTCTACCATCACTGTCAGTGTCTCCAACAGGACTCTCTCTACCATCACTGTCAGTGTCTCCAACAGGACTCTCTCTACCATCACTGTCAGTGTCTCTAACAGGACTCTCTCTACCATCACTGTCAGTGTATCTAACAGGAAACTCTCTGCCATCACTGTCAGTGTCTCTAACAGGAAACTCTCTGCCATCACTGTCAGTGTCTCCAACAGGACTCTCTCTACCATCACTGTCAGTGTCTCCAACAGGACTCTCTCTACCATCACTGTCAGTGTCTCTAACTGGACTCTCTCTACCATCACTGTCAGTGTCTCTAACTGGACTCTCTCTACCATCACTGTCAGTGTATCTAACAGGACTCTCTCTACCATCACTGTCAGTGTATCTAACAGGACTCTCTCTACCATCACTGTCACTGTCTCTAACAGGACTCTCTACCATCACTGTCAGTGTATCTAACAGGACTCTCTCTACCATCACTGTCAGTGTCTCCAACAGGACTCTCTCTACCATCACTGTCAGTGTCTCTAACAGGACTCTCTCTACCATCACTGTCAGTGTCTCTAACAGGACTCTCTCTACCATCACTGTCAGTGTCTCTAACAGGACTCTCTCTACCATCACTGTCAGTGTCTCTAACAGGACTCTCTCTACCATCACTGTCAGTGTCTCCAACAGGACTCTCTCTACCATCACTGTCAGTGTCTCTAACAGGACTCTCTCTACCATCACTGTCAGTGTCTCTAACAGGACTCTCTCTACCATCACTGTCAGTGTCTCTAACTGGACTCTCTCTACCATCACTGTCAGTGTCTCTAACAGGACTCTCTCTACCATCACTGTCAGTGTATCTAACAGGACTCTCTCTACCATCACTGTCAGTGTATCTAACAGGACTCTCTCTACCATCACTGTCAGTGTCTCTAACAGGAAACTCTCTACCATCGCTCTCAGTGTCTCTAACAGGACTCTCTACCATCACTGTCAGTGTCTCCAACAGGACTCTCTCTACCATTACTGTCAGTGTCTCTAACTGGACTCTCTCTACCATCACTGTCAGTGTCTCTAACTGGACTCTCTCTACCATCACTGTCAGTGTATCTAACAGGACTCTCTCTACCATCACTGTCAGTGTATCTAACAGGACTCTCTCTACCATCACTGTCAGTGTCTCTAACTGGACTCTCTCTACCATCACTGTCAGTGTCTCTAACAGGACTCTCTCTACCATCACTGTCAGTGTATCTAACAGGACTCTCTCTACCATCACTGTCAGTGTATCTAACAGGACTCTCTCTACCATCACTGTCAGTGTCTCCAACAGGACTCTCTCTACCATCACTGTCAGTGTCTCTAACAGGACTCTCTCTACCATCACTGTCAGTGTCTCCAACAGGACTCTCTCTACCATCACTGTCAGTGTCTCTAACAGGACTCTCTCTACCATCACTGTCAGTGTCTCCAACAGGACTCTCTCTACCATCACTGTCAGTGTCTCCAACAGGACTCTCTCTACCATCACTGTCAGTGTCTCCAACAGGACTCTCTCTACCATCACTGTCAGTGTCTCCAACAGGACTCTCTCTACCATCACTGTCAGTGTCTCTAACAGGACTCTCTCTACCATCGCTCTCAGTGTCTCTAACAGGAAACTCTCTACCATTACTGTCAGTGTCTCTAACAGGACTCTCTCTACCATCACTGTCAGTGTCTCTAACAGGACTCTCTCTACCATCACTGTCAGTGTCTCCAACAGGACTCTCTCTACCATCACTGTCAGTGTCTCTAACAGGACTCTCTCTACCATCACTGTCAGTGTATCTAACAGGACTCTCTCTACCATCACTGTCAGTGTCTCCAACAGGACTCTCTCTACCATCACTGTCAGTGTCTCTAACAGGACTCTCTCTACCATCACTGTCAGTGTATCTAACAGGAAACTCTCTGCCATCACTGTCAGTGTCTCTAACAGGAAACTCTCTGCCATCACTGTCAGTGTCTCCAACAGGACTCTCTCTACCATCACTGTCAGTGTCTCCAACAGGACTCTCTCTACCATCACTGTCAGTGTCTCTAACTGGACTCTCTCTACCATCACTGTCAGTGTCTCTAACTGGACTCTCTCTACCATCACTGTCAGTGTATCTAACAGGACTCTCTCTACCATCACTGTCAGTGTATCTAACAGGACTCTCTCTACCATCACTGTCAGTGTCTCTAACAGGACTCTCTACCATCACTGTCAGTGTATCTAACAGGACTCTCTCTACCATCACTGTCAGTGTCTCTAACAGGACTCTCTCTACCATCACTGTCAGTGTCTCTAACAGGACTCTCTCTACCATCACTGTCAGTGTCTCTAACAGGACTCTCTCTACCATCACTGTCAGTGTCTCTAACAGGACTCTCTCTACCATCACTGTCAGTGTCTCTAACAGGACTCTCTCTACCATCACTGTCAGTGTCTCTAACAGGACTCTCTCTACCATCACTGTCAGTGTCTCTAACAGGACTCTCTCTACCATCACTGTCAGTGTCTCTAACAGGACTCTCTCTACCATCACTGTCAGTGTCTCTAACTGGACTCTCTCTACCATCACTGTCAGTGTCTCTAACAGGACTCTCTCTACCATCACTGTCAGTGTATCTAACAGGACTCTCTCTACCATCACTGTCAGTGTATCTAACAGGACTCTCTCTACCATCACTGTCAGTGTCTCTAACAGGAAACTCTCTACCATCGCTCTCAGTGTCTCTAACAGGACTCTCTACCATTACTGTCAGTGTCTCTAACAGGACTCTCTACCATTACTGTCAGCGTCTCTAACAGGACTCTCTCTACCATCACTGTCAGTGTCTCCAACAGGACTCTCTCTACCATTACTGTCAGTGTCTCTAACTGGACTCTCTCTACCATCACTGTCAGTGTCTCTAACTGGACTCTCTCTACCATCACTGTCAGTGTATCTAACAGGACTCTCTCTACCATCACTGTCAGTGTCTCTAACAGGACTCTCTCTGCCATCACTGTCAGTGTCTCCAACAGGACTCTCTCTACCATCACTGTCAGTGTCTCTAACAGGACTCTCTCTACCATCACTGTCAGTGTCTCAAACAGGACTCTCTCTACCATCACTGTCAGTGTCTCTAACAGGACTCTCTCTACCATCACTGTCAGTGTATCTAACAGGACTCTCTCTACCATCACTGTCAGTGTATCTAACAGGACTCTCTCTACCATCACTGTCAGTGTATCTAACAGGACTCTCTCTACCATCACTGTCAGTGTCTCTAACAGGACTCTCTCTACCATCACTGTCAGTGTCTCCAACAGGACTCTCTCTACCATCACTGTCAGTGTCTCCAACAGGACTCTCTCTACCATCACTGTCAGTGTATCTAACAGGACTCTCTCTACCATCACTGTCAGTGTCTCCAACAGGACTCTCTCTACCATCACTGTCAGTGTCTCTAACAGGACTCTCTCTACCATCACTGTCAGTGTCTCCAACAGGACTCTCTCTACCATCACTGTCAGTGTCTCTAACAGGACTCTCTCTACCATCACTGTCAGTGTCTCCAACAGGACTCTCTCTACCATCACTGTCAGTGTCTCCAACAGGACTCTCTCTACCATCACTGTCAGTGTCTCCAACAGGACTCTCTCTACCATCACTGTCAGTGTCTCCAACAGGACTCTCTCTACCATCACTGTCAGTGTCTCTAACAGGACTCTCTCTACCATCGCTCTCAGTGTCTCTAACAGGAAACTCTCTACCATTACTGTCAGTGTCTCCAACAGGACTCTCTCTACCATCACTGTCAGTGTCTCTAACAGGACTCTCTCTACCATCACTGTCAGTGTCTCTAACAGGACTCTCTCTACCATCACTGTCAGTGTCTCTAACAGGACTCTCTCTACCATCACTGTCAGTGTATCTAACAGGACTCTCTCTACCATCACTGTCAGTGTCTCCAACAGGACTCTCTCTACCATCACTGTCAGTGTCTCCAACAGGACTCTCTCTACCATCACTGTCAGTGTCTCTAACAGGACTCTCTCTACCATCACTGCCAGAGTCTCTAACAGGACTCTCTCTACCATCACTGTCAGTGTCTCCAACAGGACTCTCTCTACCATCACTGTCAGTGTCTCTAACAGGACTCTCTCTACCATCACTGTCAGTGTCTCTAACAGGACTCTCTCTACCATCACTGTCAGTGTCTCTAACAGGACTCTCTCTACCATCACTGTCAGTGTATCTAACAGGACTCTCTCTACCATCACTGTCAGTGTCTCCAACAGGACTCTCTCTACCATCACTGTCAGTGTCTCCAACAGGACTCTCTCTACCATCACTGTCAGTGTCTCTAACAGGACTCTCTCTACCATCACTGTCAGTGTATCTAACAGGAAACTCTCTGCCATCACTGTCAGTGTCTCTAACAGGAAACTCTCTGCCATCACTGTCAGTGTCTCCAACAGGACTCTCTCTACCATCACTGTCAGTGTCTCCAACAGGACTCTCTCTACCATCACTGTCAGTGTCTCTAACTGGACTCTCTCTACCATCACTGTCAGTGTCTCTAACTGGACTCTCTCTACCATCACTGTCAGTGTATCTAACAGGACTCTCTCTACCATCACTGTCAGTGTATCTAACAGGACTCTCTCTACCATCACTGTCACTGTCTCTAACAGGACTCTCTACCATCACTGTCAGTGTATCTAACAGGACTCTCTCTACCATCACTGTCAGTGTCTCTAACAGGACTCTCTCTACCATCACTGTCAGTGTCTCTAACAGGACTCTCTCTACCATCACTGTCAGTGTCTCTAACAGGACTCTCTCTACCATCACTGTCAGTGTCTCTAACAGGACTCTCTCTACCATCACTGTCAGTGTCTCTAACAGGACTCTCTCTACCATCACTGTCAGTGTCTCCAACAGGACTCTCTCTACCATCACTGTCAGTGTCTCTAACAGGACTCTCTCTACCATCACTGTCAGTGTCTCTAACAGGACTCTCTCTACCATCACTGTCAGTGTCTCTAACTGGACTCTCTCTACCATCACTGTCAGTGTCTCTAACAGGACTCTCTCTACCATCACTGTCAGTGTATCTAACAGGACTCTCTCTACCATCACTGTCAGTGTATCTAACAGGACTCTCTCTACCATCACTGTCAGTGTCTCTAACAGGAAACTCTCTACCATCGCTCTCAGTGTCTCTAACAGGACTCTCTACCATTACTGTCAGTGTCTCTAACAGGACTCTCTACCATTACTGTCAGCGTCTCTAACAGGACTCTCTCTACCATCACTGTCAGTGTCTCCAACAGGACTCTCTCTACCATTACTGTCAGTGTCTCTAACTGGACTCTCTCTACCATCACTGTCAGTGTCTCTAACTGGACTCTCTCTACCATCACTGTCAGTGTATCTAACAGGACTCTCTCTACCATCACTGTCAGTGTATCTAACAGGACTCTCTCTACCATCACTGTCAGTGTCTCTAACTGGACTCTCTCTACCATCACTGTCAGTGTCTCTAACAGGACTCTCTCTACCATCACTGTCAGTGTATCTAACAGGACTCTCTCTACCATCACTGTCAGTGTATCTAACAGGACTCTCTCTACCATCACTGTCAGTGTCTCCAACAGGACTCTCTCTACCATCACTGTCAGTGTCTCTAACAGGACTCTCTCTACCATCACTGTCAGTGTCTCCAACAGGACTCTCTCTACCATCACTGTCAGTGTCTCTAACAGGACTCTCTCTACCATCACTGTCAGTGTCTCCAACAGGACTCTCTCTACCATCACTGTCAGTGTCTCCAACAGGACTCTCTCTACCATCACTGTCAGTGTCTCCAACAGGACTCTCTCTACCATCACTGTCAGTGTCTCCAACAGGACTCTCTCTACCATCACTGTCAGTGTCTCTAACAGGACTCTCTCTACCATCGCTCTCAGTGTCTCTAACAGGAAACTCTCTACCATTACTGTCAGTGTCTCTAACAGGACTCTCTCTACCATCACTGTCAGTGTCTCTAACAGGACTCTCTCTACCATCACTGTCAGTGTCTCTAACAGGACTCTCTCTACCATCACTGTCAGTGTCTCTAACAGGACTCTCTCTACCATCACTGTCAGTGTATCTAACAGGACTCTCTCTACCATCACTGTCAGTGTCTCCAACAGGACTCTCTCTACCATCACTGTCAGTGTCTCTAACAGGACTCTCTCTACCATCACTGTCAGTGTATCTAACAGGAAACTCTCTGCCATCACTGTCAGTGTCTCTAACAGGAAACTCTCTGCCATCACTGTCAGTGTCTCCAACAGGACTCTCTCTACCATCACTGTCAGTGTCTCCAACAGGACTCTCTCTACCATCACTGTCAGTGTCTCTAACTGGACTCTCTCTACCATCACTGTCAGTGTCTCTAACTGGACTCTCTCTACCATCACTGTCAGTGTATCTAACAGGACTCTCTCTACCATCACTGTCAGTGTATCTAACAGGACTCTCTCTACCATCACTGTCAGTGTCTCTAACAGGACTCTCTACCATCACTGTCAGTGTATCTAACAGGACTCTCTCTACCATCACTGTCAGTGTCTCTAACAGGACTCTCTCTACCATCACTGTCAGTGTCTCTAACAGGACTCTCTCTACCATCACTGTCAGTGTCTCTAACAGGACTCTCTCTACCATCACTGTCAGTGTCTCTAACAGGACTCTCTCTACCATCACTGTCAGTGTCTCTAACAGGACTCTCTCTACCATCACTGTCAGTGTCTCTAACAGGACTCTCTCTACCATCACTGTCAGTGTCTCTAACAGGACTCTCTCTACCATCACTGTCAGTGTCTCTAACAGGACTCTCTCTACCATCACTGTCAGTGTCTCTAACTGGACTCTCTCTACCATCACTGTCAGTGTCTCTAACAGGACTCTCTCTACCATCACTGTCAGTGTATCTAACAGGACTCTCTCTACCATCACTGTCAGTGTATCTAACAGGACTCTCTCTACCATCACTGTCAGTGTCTCTAACAGGAAACTCTCTACCATCGCTCTCAGTGTCTCTAACAGGACTCTCTACCATTACTGTCAGTGTCTCTAACAGGACTCTCTACCATTACTGTCAGCGTCTCTAACAGGACTCTCTCTACCATCACTGTCAGTGTCTCCAACAGGACTCTCTCTACCATTACTGTCAGTGTCTCTAACTGGACTCTCTCTACCATCACTGTCAGTGTCTCTAACTGGACTCTCTCTACCATCACTGTCAGTGTATCTAACAGGACTCTCTCTACCATCACTGTCAGTGTATCTAACAGGACTCTCTCTACCATCACTGTCAGTGTCTCTAACTGGACTCTCTCTACCATCACTGTCAGTGTCTCTAACAGGACTCTCTCTACCATCACTGTCAGTGTCTCTAACTGGACTCTCTCTACCATCACTGTCAGTGTCTCTAACTGGACTCTCTCTACCATCACTGTCAGTGTCTCTAACTGGACTCTCTCTACCATCACTGTCAGTGTCTCTAACAGGACTCTCTCTACCATCACTGTCAGTGTATCTAACAGGACTCTCTCTACCATCACTGTCAGTGTATCTAACAGGACTCTCTCTACCATCACTGTCAGTGTCTCTAACAGGAAACTCTCTACCATCGCTCTCAGTGTCTCTAACAGGACTCTCTCTACCATCACTGTCAGTGTCTCTAACAGGACTCTCTACCATTACTGTCAGCGTCTCTAACAGGAAACTCTCTACCATCGCTCTCAGTGTCTCTAACAGGACTCTCTCTACCATCACTGTCAGTGTCTCCAACAGGACTCTCTCTACCATCACTGTCAGTGTCTCCAACAGGAAACTCTCTACCATCGCTCTCAGTGTCTCTAACAGGACTCTCTCTACCATCACTGTCAGTGTCTCCAACAGGAAACTCTCTACCATCGCTCTCAGTGTCTCTAACAGGACTCTCTCTACCATCGCTCTCAGTGTCTCCAACAGGACTCTCTCTACCATCACTGTCAGTGTCTCTAACAGGACTCTCTCTACCATCACTGTCAGTGTCTCTAACAAGACTCTCTCTACCATCACTGTCAGTGTATCTAACAGGACTCTCTCTACCATCGCTCTCAGTGTCTCTAACAGGACTCTCTCTACCATCACTGTCAGTGTCTCTAACAGGACTCTCTCTACCATCACTGTCAGTGTCTCTAACAGGAAACTCTCTACCATCGCTCTCAGTGTCTCCAACAGGACTCTCTCTACCATCACTGTCAGTGTCTCTAACAGGACTCTCTCTACCATCACTGTCAGTGTATCTAACAGGACTCTCTCTACCATCACTGTCAGTGTCTCTAACAGGACTCTCTCTACCATCACTGTCAGTGTCTCTAACAGGAAACTCTCTACCATCGCTCTCAGTGTCTCTAACAGGACTCTCTCTACCATCACTGTCAGTGTCTCTAACAGGACTCTCTACCATTACTGTCAGCGTCTCTAACAGGACTCTCTCTACCATCACTGTCAGTGTCTCCAACAGGACTCTCTCTACCATCACTGTCAGTGTCTCTAACAGGAAACTCTCTACCATCGCTCTCAGTGTCTCCAACAGGACTCTCTCTACCATCACTGTCAGTGTCTCTAACAGGAAACTCTCTACCATCGCTCTCAGTGTCTCTAACAGGACTCTCTCTACCATCACTGTCAGTGTCTCTAACAGGAAACTCTCTACCATCGCTCTCAGTGTCTCCAACAGGACTCTCTCTACCATCACTGTCAGTGTCTCTAACAGGAAACTCTCTACCATCGCTGTCAGTGTCTCTAACAGGACTCTCTCTACCATCGCTCTCAGTGTCTCTAACAGGACTCTCTCTACCATCGCTGTCAGTGTCTCCAACAGGACTCTCTCTACCATCACTGTCAGTGTCTCCAACAGGACTCTCTCTACCATCGCTCTCAGTGTCTCTAACAGGACTCTCTCTACCATCACTGTCAGTGTCTCCAGCAGGACTCTCTCTACCATCGCTCTCAGTGTCTCTAACAGGACTCTCTCTACCATCACTGTCAGTGTCTCCAACAGGACTCTCTCTACCATCGCTCTCAGTGTCTCTAACAGGACTCTCTCTACCATCACTGTCAGTGTCTCCAGCAGGACTCTCTCTACCATCACTGTCAGTGTATCTAACAGGACTCTCTCTACCATCACTGTCAGTGTCTCTAACAGGACTCTCTCTACCATCACTGTCAGTGTATCTAACAGGACTCTCTCTACCATCACTGTCAGTGTCTCCAGCAGGACTCTCTCTACCATCACTGTCAGTGTATCTAACAGGACTCTCTCCACCATCACTGTCAGTGTCTCCAACAGGACTCTCTCTACCATCGCTGTCAGTGTCTCCAACAGGACTCTCTCTACCATCACTGTCAGTGTCTCCAACAGGACTCTATCATCGCTGTTTGTGTATCTATCAGGGCTCTGCATTAGGGAGTTAACGCAGGGTTTGTGTGTATAAGGAAGGGCCATTGGAAGTGGTACTGAGTCTCCATGAATAGAGAGGGACTAGTTACAATGGAGTTGGATGTTTTAAATGGTACTGAGTCTCTGGATAGAGGGACTAGTTGCAATGGAGTTTGATGTTCAAAGTGGTACTGAGTCTCTCTGGATAGAGGGGGGCTAGTTACAATGGAATTGGATGTTGGTGTATGATAATGGACTGACAACTAACATAAAAGGGAATGCAAAAGTCTTCTATAGGCATATAAATAGTAAACGGGTAAATAGGATGCTGAGGGAAGTAAGGGTGGAAATTGCGGAGGTACTGGCCATAATCTTCCAAACATCCTTAGATATGGGGGTGGTGCCAGAGGACTGGAGAATTGCAAATGTTACACCCTTGTTCAAAGAAGTGTGTAAGGATAAACCCAGCAACAATAGGCCAGTCAGTTTAACCTCAGTGGTGGGGAAAGTTTTACGGTGGAAGGAGATTCAATCGTGGCCTTCAAATGGTAACTGGATAAGTACTTGAAAGGAAAAAAATTGCAGTGCTACGGGGATAGGGTGGGGGAGTGGAACTAGCTGATTGCTCTTGCATAGAGCCGGCACAGACTCGATGGGCTGAATGGCCTCCTTCCATGCTGTAACCTTTCTATGATTCTATGATTCTAAGTGGCACTGAGTCTCTCTGGATAGAGGGGGACTAGTTACAATGGAGTTTGATGTTGGGAGTGGTACTGAGTCTCTCTGGATAGAATTAAAGGGGAGTAAAGGGAAACAGTAATTGGAATATGCTACAGGCTGTCAAATAATCAGAGGGAGGCTGGTACAGTTCTCTGGGAGTATGTAAAAAGCCCATCAAGAGAGGATCACTACTGGATCTAGTAATGGGAAATAAACCAGAACAGATTAGAGAAGTAAGCGTAGGGGAACATCTAGATGCTGGTAGCTGGTGACCGTTTCTTTTTCTGTTGAGTGTTTTTTTTTAAGGATTAATTTATTTTTGTTAAGTTTAGTAAACAGCTCAGACCCGTTGAATGCACAGCCTGTGCCATGTGGGAACTCCAGGACACTTCCCATGTCCTGGACAACCGCAAGTGCAGGAAGTGTCATCAGGAGGAGCTCGAGCTCCGGATTTCAGAACTGCATTAGGGTTACCTCAGAGTAGTAATCTCCTGATTATTCCCGGTGCCACGCGCTAGTGAGCATTGAAATAGGAGGATAGAGCAGATGAATGTGTGGCTGGAGAGATGGTGCAGGAGGGAGGGCTTTAGATTCATGGGGCATTGGGACCAGTTCTGCCAGACAGACAAGGAGGACCAGGCAGGTAGTGCAGGAGTCCCCTGTGAGCATCTCACTTTCTAATCAGTATTCAGTTCTGAATTATGGTGAGGGAGAGGGTTCCTCTGGGGAGTGCAGCCAGAGTCAAGTCCACAGTATCATGGATGGCTCAGCTGTACGGGGTCGGGGCGGGGAGGAAGGTCAGGAGAGCGATAGTGATAGGGGATTCCATAGTTAGGGGAGCAGACAGGCATTTCTGCAGCTGTAGACATGATTCCAGGATGGTATATTGTCTCCCTGGTGCCTGGGTCAGGGATGTCACTGAGCGGCTGCAGAACATTCTGTGGGGGAGGGTGAACAGTCAGAGGTCGTGGTCCATATCGGTACCAATGACATAGGTAGAAAGAGGGATGAGGTCCTGGAGGCAGATTTTAAGGAGTTAGGAAAGAGATTAAGAAGCAGGATCTCAAGGGTAGTAATCTCCTGACTACTCCCGGTGCCATGCGCTAGCGAGCATAGAAATAGGAGGATAGATGAATGTATGGATGGAGAGATGGTGCAGGAGGGAGGGCTTTAGATTCCTCAGGCATTGGGACCAGTTCTGGGGAAGGTGGGACCTGTACAGGCCGGACAGGTTGCACCTCAACAGAGCTGGGAGCAATGTCCTCGCGGAGAGGTTCACTAGTGCAGTGGGGAGGTGGGGGTTAAAGTAATTTGGCTGGGGGATGGGCACCAGGATGTAGCAAAGGAAAGGAGAAACAAGGGGCACAAAGGATCGGGGGAGAAAGATAGCACGAGAGCAAGTAATAGTACAGTATTAGGTGACATCAGACTAAGAGAGAGAACAAGAAAGTCTAAGATAGGTTTGCAGTGCGTGTGTGTAAACGCACGAAGTGTGGTAAACAAGGTTGGTGAGCTACAGGCGCAAATAGCCACATGGGAATATGATGATGTGGCGATAACGGAGACCTGGCTCAAAAAAGGGCAGGATTGGGTACTAAATATTCCTGGATACAAGGTGTTCAGGAAAGATAGAGAAGGAAAGAAAGGGAGGGGAGGGGATGGCAGTATTAACTAAAGAGAGTATTACAGTACTGGAGAGAGAGGATGTCCTGGAGGGGTCAAGGACTGAATCTATTGGACAGAGTTAAGAAATAAGAGGTACCATTACACTACTGGGTGTATTCTATTGGCCGGCAGCCTAGTGGGAAGGATATAGAGGATCAAATTTGCAGGGAAATTACAGAGAGGTGCAAATGCTATAGAGTAGTGATAACTGGGGACTAAAACTATCCTAATATAGACTGGGTTAACAATGATAATATAAGGGGCAAAGACGGGAGGAATTTTTGAAATGTGTTCAGGAGAACTTTCTTAACCAGTATGTCTCCGGCCCAATGAGGAAGGAGGCATTGCTGGACTTGGTTCTGGGGAATGAGGCGGGCCAAGTGGAGCAAGTGTCAGTGGGGGAACATTTAGGGAACAGCGATCATAGTATCATAAGGTTTAGAATAGCTGTGGAAAAGGACACGGACCACTCTAAAGTAAAAATACTCAATTGGAGGAGGGCCAATTTCAATAGGATGAGAACAGATCTGGCCCGGGTAAATTGGAATCAAAGATTGGCAGGCAAAACTGTAATCGAACAATGGGCGGCCTTTAAAGAGGAGAAGGTTCAGGTACAGTCTAGGCACATTCCCACGAGGGCGAAAGGTAGGGCAACTAAAGCCAGACCTTCCTGGATGATGAAAGAGATAGTGAGTAAGATGAAATGGAAAAAAGAGGCCTATGACAGATGTCAGGTTGATAACACAAGTGAGAACCAGGCAGAATATAGAAAGTTCAGAGGGGAAGTGAAAAAGGAAATAAGAGGGACAAAGAGAGAGTATGAGAATAGACTGGCGGCCAACATAAAAGGGATTCCAAAAGTCTTCTACATGCATGTAAACAGTAAATGGGCAGTAAGAGGAGGGATGGGGCCGATTAGGGACCATAAAGGAGATCTACACATGGAGGCAGAGGGCATGGCTGAGGTACTAAATGAATACTTTGCATCTGTCCTTACCAAGGAAGAAGATGCTGCCAGAGTCTCTGGATGGGGGACTTCAATGTCCATCACCAAGAGTGGCTCGGTAGCACCACCACTGACCGAGCCCTGAAGGACATAGCTGCCAGACTGGGCCTGCGGCAGGTGGTGAGCGAACCAACACGAGGGGAAAAGCTTACTTGACCTCGTCCTCACCAATCTACCTGTCGCAAATGCTTCTGTCCATGACAGTATTGGTAGGAGTGACCACCACACAGTCCTCGTGGAGACGAAGTCCCGTCTTCGCACTGAGGACACCATCCAATGTGTTGTGTGGCACTACCACCGTGCTAAGTGGGATAGATTCAGAACAGATCTAGCAGCTCAAAACTGGGCATCCATGAAGTGCTGTGGGCCATCAGCAGCAGCAGAATTGTATTCCAGCACAATCTGCAACCACATGGCCCGGCATATTCCTCATTCTGCCATTACCAA
Organism: Heptranchias perlo; assembly: GCF_035084215.1. NCBI lineage: Eukaryota > Metazoa > Chordata > Chondrichthyes > Hexanchiformes > Hexanchidae > Heptranchias > Heptranchias perlo. The sequence goes on along the minus strand of NC_090340.1, from coordinate 66,307,339 downwards.
CAAGCCAGGGGATCAAACCAGGTTCAATGAGGAGTGTAGACGAGCATGCCAGGAGCAGCATCAGGTGTACCTAAAAATGAGGTACCAACCTGGTGAAGCTACAACTCAGGACTACATGCATGCTAAACAGCGGAAGCAACATGCTATAGACAGAGCTAAGCGATTCCACAACCAACGGATCAGATCAAAGCTCTGCAGTCCTGCCACATCCAGTCATGAATGGTGGTGGACAATTAAACAACTAATGGGAGGAGGAGGCTCTGCAAAAATCCCCATCCTCAATGATGGCGGAGTCCAGCACGTGAGTGCAAAAGACAAGGCTGAAGCGTTTGCAACCATCTTCAGCCACAAGTGCCCAGTGGATGATCCATCTCGGCCTCCTCCCAAAATCCCCACCATCACAAAAGCCAGTCTTCAGCCAATTCGATTCACTCCACGTGATATCAAGAAACGGCTGAGTGCACTGGATACAGCAAAGGCTATGGGCCCCGACAACATCCCAGCTGTAGTGCTCAAGACTTGTGCTCCAGAACTAGCTGCGCCTCTAGCCAAGCTGTTCCAGTACAGCTACAACACTGGCATCTACCCGACAATGTGGAAAATTGCCCAGGTATATCCTGTCCACAAAAAGCAGGACAAATCCAATCCGGCCAATTACCGCCCCATCAGTCTACTCTCAATCATCAGCAAAGTGATGGAAGGTGTCGTCGACAGTGCTATCAAGTGGCACTTACTCACCAATAACCTGCTCACCGATGTTCAGTTTGGGTTCCGCCAGGACCACTCGGCTCCACACCTCATTCCAGCCTTGGTCCAAACATGGACAAAAGAGCTGAATTCCAGAGGTGAGGTGAGAGTGACTGCCCTTGACATCAAGGCAGCATTTGACAGAGTGTGGAAGGAGCCCTAGTAAAATTGAAGTCAATGGGAATCAGGGGGAAAACTCTCCAGTGGCTGGAGTCATACCTAGCACAAAGGAAGATGGTAGTGGTTGTTGGAGGCCAATCATCTCAGCCCCAGGACATTGCTGCAGGAGTTCCTCAGGGCAGTGTCCCAGGCCCAACCATCTTCAGCTGCTTCATCAATGACCTTCCCTTCATCATAAGGTCAGAAATGGGGATGTTCGCTGATGATTGCACAGTGTTCAGTTCCATTCGCAACCCCTCAAATTATGAATCAGTCCGAGCCCGCCTGCAGCAAGACCTGGACAACATCCAGGCTTGGGCTCATAAGTGGCAAGTAACATTCGCGCCAGATAAGTGCCAGGCAATGACCATCTCCAACAAGAGAGAGTCCAACCACCTCCCCTTGACATTCAACGGCATTACCATCGCCGAATCCCCCACCATCAACATCCTGGGGGTCACCATTGACCAGAAACTTAACTGGACCTGCCATATAAATACTGTGGTTACGAGAGCAGGTCAGAGGCTGGGTATTCTGCGGCGAGTGACTCACCTCCTGACTCCCCAAAGCCTTTCCACCATCTACAAGGCACAAGTCAGGAGTGTGATGGAATACTCTCCACTTGCCTGGATGAGTGCAGCTCCAACAACACTCAAGAAGCTCAACACCATCCAGGACAAAGCAGCCCACTTGATTAGCACCCCATCCACCACCCTAAACATTCACTCCCTTCCCCATCGACGCACTGTGGCTGCAGTGTGTACCATCCACAGGATGCACTGCTGCAACTCGCCAAGGCTTCTTCGACAGCACCTCCCAAACCCGTGACCTCTACCACCTAGAAGGACAAGAACAGCAGGCACATGGGAACAACACCACCTGCACGTTCCCCTCTAAGTCACACACCATCCCGACTTGGAAATATATCGCCGTTCCTTCATCGTCGCTGGGTCAAAATCCTGGAACTCCCTTCCTAACAGCACTGTGGGAGAACCTTCACCACATGGACTGCAGCGGTTCAGGAAGGCGGCTCACCACCACCTTCTCAAGGGCAATTAATGATGGGCAATAAATGCCGGCCTCGCCAGCGACACCCACATCCCATGAACGAATAAATGAAAAAAAAAGTACTTTGCATCTGTCTTTACCAAGGAAGAAGATGCTGCCAGAGTCTCAGCAAAGGAATATATAGTTGATATACTGGATGTGCTAAAATTTGATAAAGCAGTGGTACTTGAAAGGCTGGCTGTACTTAAAGTAGATAAGTCACCCGGTCTGGATGGGATGCATCCTAGGTTGCTGAGGGAAGTAAGGGTGGAAATTGCGAAGGTTCTTGCCATAATCTTCCAATCATCCTTAGATACGGGGGTGGTGCCAGAGGACTGGAGAATTGCAAATGTTACAACCTTGTTCAAAAAAGGATGTAAGGATAAACCCAGCAACTACAGGCCAGTCAGTTTAACCTCAGTGAGGGGAAACTTTTAGAAATGATAATCCTAAACAGAATCAACAGTCCCTTGGATGAGGGTGGATTGATTAGGGAAAGACAGCACGGATTTGTTAAAGGCAAATCGTGTTTAACTAAACTGATAGAGTTTTTTGATGAGGTAACAGAGAGGGTAGATGAGGGCAATGCAGTTGATGTGGTGTATATGGACTTTCAAAAGGCATTTGATTAAGTGCCACATGGTAAGCTTCACAACATGATTGCGGCCCATGGAATAAAGGGGGCAGTAGCAACATGGATACAGAATTGGCTAAGTGAAAGGAAGCAGAGTAGTGGTGAACGGTTGTTTTTCGGACTGGAGGGAGGTGTACAGTGGTGTTCCCCAGGGGTCAGTGCTGGGACCACTGCTTTTCTTGATAAAAATTAATGACTTGGACTTGGGTGTACAGGGCACAATTTCAAAATTTGCAGATGACACAAAACTTGGAAGGGTAGTAAACAGTGAGGCGGATAGTGATAGACTTCAAGAGGATATAGACAGACTGGTGGAATGGGCGGACACATGGCAGATGAAATTTAATGCAGAAAAATGTGAAGTGATACATTTCGGTGGGAAGAACGAGATGAGGCAATATAAACTAGAGGGCACAATTCTAAAAGGGGTACAGGAACAGAGAGATCTGGGGGTATATGTGCACAAATTGTTGAAGGTAGCGGGGCAGGTTGAGAAAGCGGTTAAAAAAGTGTACGGGATCCTGGTTCGGCCACAACTGGAGTATTGTGTCCAGTTCTGGGCACCGCACTTTAGGAAAGATGTGAAGGCCTTAGAGAGGGTGCAGAAAAGATTTACTAGAATGGTTCCAGGAATGAGGGACTTTAGTTACATGGATAGATTGGAGAAGCTGGGTTAGGGTTAGGGTCAATGCTTAGAACAGAGACGGTTGTGAGGAGATTTGATTGAGGTGTTCAAAATCATGAAGGGTCTAGACAGAGTAGATGGAGAGAAACTGTTCCCTTTGGTGGAAGGGTCAAGAACCAGAGGACATAGATTTAAGGTGAGTGGCAAAAGAACCAAAGGTGACATGAGGAAAAACTTTTTTACACAGCGAGTGGTTAGGATCTGGAATGCACTGCCCGAGGGGGTGGTGGAGGCAGATTCAATCAAGGCCTTCAAAATGGAACTGGATAAATACTTGAATGGAAAATATTTGCAGGGCTACGGGAAAAGGGCGGGGGAATGGGACTAGCTGGATTGTTCTTGCATAGAGCCAGCATGGACTCAATGGGCTGAATGGCCTCCTTCCGTGCTGTATCCTTTCTATGATTCTGTGATTCTAGACAATAGTGATCACAACATAATAAGGTTTAAGATAAAGATTGCGAAGGACATAAGTAAAACAAAATCCAAAATGATAAATTGGAATAAAGTTGATTTTAAGGAGATGAGAATGGAACTAGGGAAAATAAACTGGAAAAGTTTACTGACAAACAAAGAAATAGAACAGCAGTGAGAAACATTTAAAACGATGATCAATAGAGTCCAGGAGAAATATATCCCACTAAAAAACAAGAACAAACTAGCCAGTAATGACACACCATAGATGAATAAAAAAATAAGGGCAAAATTGAAGCTAAAGAAAAAGGCAAACACTGAGTACATCAAAGGAGAAGATGACAAATGGGAATTCAGAAAGAACATAAGAACATAAGAAATAGGAGCAGGAGTAGGCCAATCGGCCCCTCGAGCCTGCTCCGCCATTGAATAAGATCATGACTGATCTGATCCTAACCTCAAATTTAAATTCATGTCCAATTTCCTGCCCGCTCCCCGTAACCCCTAATTCCCTTTACTTCTAGGAAACTGTCTATTTCTGTTTTAAATTTATTTAATGATGTAGCTTCCACAGCTTCCTGGGGCAGCAAATTCCACAGACCTACTACCCTCTGAGTGAAGAAGTTTCTCCTCATCTCAGTTTTGAAAGAGCAGCCCCTTATTCTAAGATTATGCCCCCTCGTTCCAGTTTCACCCATCCTTGGGAACATCCTTACCGCATCCACCCAATCAAGCCCCTTCACAATCTTATATGTTTCAATAAGATTGCCTAAAGGTTAGGAAAGAAGTCAAAAAAACAATTTGGAAGGCACAGAGAAACTACAAAATTAAATTATCAAAAAGTATAAAAAGAAATTGTAAAGTATTCTACAGACACATAAATAATAAAAGAAAAATCAGATAGGGATAGGGATAGGGATAGGGATAGGGACAGGGTCACTAAGGGATACACACGATAAACTCACAGGTAATGACAGCGAAATGGCAGAAATATTGAATAGTTACTTTACCTCCGTATTTACCAAGGAGACTAACAAGGTGGGCGGGACATTAGAAGAAGAGATCAAAAAAGATATTAAAACATTTAAGATAGAAAGGGGGGAGATAATTGATGAACTAATCAAACTTAGAATGGATAAAACCCCTGGTCCGGATGGATTGCATCCGCGAATATTAAAAGAAGTTAGGGAAGAGGTAGCAGAGGCACTGTTACATATATATAAAAAATCATTAGAAAAGGGAATAGTGCCAGAGGACTGGTGGACAGCTAATGTGATTCCTATATTTAAAAAGGGAGATCCAAAGAGGTTTAAATTGACTAACCCCCAAAACCAGCCCCGGTATTGCGATTCGCGATTAACCTGCACCCGGTGCTCCCTTCGCAGGCACGACAAGACATTGGTCCTGATTGAGGACTTACCTCAAGCAGCGTTAAAATCCAGGCCTGACATGAGGATTCAAGAAAATGCGCACTTTCCATCAGCAGGGGAGTCCGAATCTCTTAAAGGGAGGATGTCTCTTAAAATCTCTTAAAGATAGCCAGTACCTGTTATTTGCTAAAAAAAAGTCTGCTGCCTGCACAGTGTCTGAACAGAGACCAGACATTGCTCACATAAAACACAGATGAAGGTCCCATCCCTATGTTTACAAACTTATGAATTATGTTAAAACATTGAATAAAGGTTGTGCACTGCTAAATCCCAATCCTCCAATCTGCACACCAGACCTCACCAATCTGCTACCAGGCCTGTGAGACAGCAAGCACCAAGGTTCTCTGCTGATTCACTAGAGGCCTTGGTGCAAGAGGTGGACAGAAGGAGGGATATCCCATATTCCCTTGGGGGGGGGGCGGGTGAGGATGGGAGGGGGGGGAGCAAGAGGCCCTCCAGACATATACCCAAAAGGCAGTAGGAGGCAGTGGGGACGAAGTCAATGCCGGGTCCATAGCACCACAAACATGGATGCAGTTAAGGAAGAAGTTCAATGCTTTGACACAAGTGGTCAAGGTGAGTGAGGTCAACTGTCAAGTGGCGTCTCCTCCCAACTGCACCACACACTACACCCCCATCACCCACATACCAATAAACTCTTTCCATCAGTACTCAACTCTGCCAATCAGATGCTTCATCTTACCCTTACACATCACCACTGTTGCAAACTGCACACCCACAACTCACAGGCCACACACACTGGCAGCTATTCAACCATGACAGCCACATCACCCAGACACACGTCCCACTTTCTTGCAGGAGAAGGTGGCGCATATCAGGAGGCAGCAAGTGGCCGTGGCATTTAGCCCCTTGAGCCTGTTCAGCCACTCAATGAGATCAAAGAGAAACACTTTACTCCTTTGCCACCCCCCTCCTTTTACCTTCCCTTTCCCACCTGAATATTTTATAACTGGGAACATTCAGCTCACAGAACTGCCTCAACCTGATTGATACATTTCTGCAAATAACTGATGCAAGAGTAGGGAAATAGTGACCATAGAATCATAGTAAATTTACGGCAAAGAAGGAGGCCATTCGGCCCATCATGTCCTCGCCGGCTGAGAAACGAACCACCAAGCCTAATCCCATTTTCCCGCATTTGGTCCGTAGCCCTGCAGGTCCCGGCTCTTCAGGTGCACATCCAGCGATTTTTTAAATGAGTTGAGGGTTTCTGCCTCTCTCACCCTCTCAGGCAGTGAGTTCCAGACTCCCACCACCCTCTGGGTGAAAACGTTTTTCCTCATTTCCGCTCTAATCCTTCTACCAATCACTTTAAATCTATGCCCCCTGGTTATTGACCCCTCCACTAAGGGAAATAGGTCCTCCCTATCCACTCTATCTGGGCCCCTCATAATTTTGTACACCTCAATTAAATCTCCCCTCAGCCTGTTTTCCAAGGAAAACAACCCCAGCCTATCCAATCTGTCATCAGAACTAAAATTCTCCAGTCTTGGCAACATCTAGTAAATCTCCTCTGTACCCTCTCTAGTGCAATTACATCCTTCCTGTAATGTGGTGACCAGAACTGTGCACAGTACTCACGCTGTGGCCTAACTAGTGTTTTATACAGTTCCAGCATAACATCCCTGCTTTTATATTCTATGCCTCGGTTAATAAAGGAAAGCATTCCATATGCCTTCTTAACCACCTTATCTGCCTGTCCTGCTACCTTCAGTGATCTGTGGACATGCACTCCAAGGTTCCTCACTTCCTCTACACCTCTCAGTATCCTCCCATTTATTGTGTATTCCCTTGCCTTGTTTGTTCTCCCCAAATGCATTACCTCACACTTCTCCGGATTGAACTCCATTTGCCACTTTTCTGCCCATCTGACCAGTCCATTGATATCTTCCTGCAGTCTACAACTTTCCTCCTCACTATCAACCACACGGCCTATCTTTGTGTCATCCGCAAATTTCATAATCATGCCCCCTACGTTTAAGTCCAAATCGTTAATGTACACCACAAAAAGCAAGGGACCTCGTACCGAGCCCTGCGGCACCCCACTGGAAACAGCCATCCAGTTGCAAAAACACCCGTCGACCATTACCCTTTGCTTCCTGCCACTGAGCCAATTTTGGATCCAATTTGCCACATTCCCTTGGATCCCATGGGCCTTTACTTTTTTGACCAATCTGCCATGTGAGACCTTGTCAAAAGCCTTGTCACCTCCTTGAAATATTCATTCAAGTTAGCCAGACACGATCTCCCCTTAACAAATCCGTGCTGACTGTCCTTGATTACTCCGTGCCTTTCTAAGTGACAGTTTATCCTGTCCCTCAGAATTGATTCCAATAATTTGCCACCCACCGAGGTTAGGCTGACTGGCCTGTAATTACTTGTCTATCCCTCAATCCCTTTTTAAACAACAGTACAACGTTAGCAGTCCTCCAATCCTCCGGCACCACGCCTGTATCCAGTGAAGTTTGGAAAATGATTGTTAAAGCCTCCGCTATTTCCTCCCTGGCTTCTTTTAACAGCCTGGGATACATTTCATCCGGCCCTGGTGATTTATCTACTTTCAAAGATGCTAATCCCTTAATACTTCCTCTCTCACTATGTTTATCCCATCCAATATTTCACACTCCTCCTCCTTAACTTCAATCCCAGTATCATCCCTCTGCTTTGTGAAGACAGATGCAAAGTATTCATTAAGAACCAGACCCACATCTTCTGCCTCCACACATAGTTTACCTTTTTGGTCTCTAATAGGCCCTACTCTTTCCTTATTTATCCTCTTGCTCTTAATGTATTTATAAAATATCTTTGGGTTTTCTTTGATTTTACTGCTAATATTTTTTCATGTCTTCTCTTTGCTTTCCTAATACCACAATAATATAACAATAGAAAAGGATAGTGAAGAGTCAAAGGTAAGAGCACTGGACTGGAAAAAGGCAAAGGTCACTGAGATAAGAAGAGACCAGGCCCAAATTAACTGGACAGAAAAGTTGGCAAAGAAGGACTTCAGGTCAGCAGTGGGAAATCTTCATATATGAGCTGCATAGAACACAAAATAAATATATTTCTATAAGGCAAAAAGGGAATGTATCAAAGTAGAGTTTGGTGGACAAATAGAGAAATTAAAACTAAACTGAAACTTAAAAGAGAGGCATATGATAAAGTTAGGCCGACCAATATTAAAGATAATCAAGAGGAATATAGAAAGTGCAGCAGAAAGTGGAATGTGAGATTAGAAGGGCTGAACAGGAATATGAAAAAAGACCTGCAGATAATATAAAAAGGAATAGTAACGGTTTTATTACAATATAAAAAGTAAAAGACTAATTAAAGATACGGTAGGACAACTCTGGAGTGAAGAAGAGAGTTGAGTTGTGGAGGGTGAAGGTATTGGGAAGATATTAAATAAATATTTTGCATTGGTTTTTACAATTGATGGTGGAAGGAAGAACAGATATACTGGAGGAGGGTCTCGAAAATCGCATTCAACTCTATACACAGGAACGCAGAGAAGTGCAAAGTGATACATTTTGGTAGGAAGAACGAGGAGAGGCAATATAAATTAATTTTAAAGGGGGTGCAGGAACAGAGAGACCTGGGGGTGTATGTATACAAATCTTTGAAGGTGGCAGGACAAGTTGAGAAAGCTGTTAAAAAAGCAAATGGTTTCCTGGGCTTTATTAATCGAGGCATAGGTCCCGATATTACCAGGAAGGCAGGATGGCAGCAGGGGGGGGCGACTGGACGCATGGATAACCCGCCCAGAAAATCCGTCCATTCCCCATGCGATCGCACGTAAATTGAAGCCACTTACCTTGGCTTCCGGGTTTCCCATTGGAAACCTGCGCAGCGGGCGGACTGCGCACCCGCATCACAGGCTATCAGGTGGAGGAGCCCTATTTAAAGGGGCAGTCCTCCAATGCTGCTCCTGGAGCAAACAACCAAAATTATAGAATGCAGCAGCCCAGGGGAAAGGCTGCTCCCAGGTTTAGTGATGCCTCACTCCAGGTGTTACTGGATGGGGTGAGGAGGAGGAGGGATATTTTCTACCCAGCCGACGGGAGGAAGTGGCCTCCCTCTGCCACCAAGAAGGCCTGGCTCGAGGTGGCAGAGGAGATCACCAGCAGCAGCAACATCTCCCACACCTGGATCCAGTGCAGGAAGCGCTTCAATGACCTAACTAGGTCAGCCAAAGTGAGCACACTTACTCATTCTCCTACACTCCGTCTTCCACATCACCACCCCCACCCCACAACTCCTTCGGCACTGCCAGCACAACTCTATCATATCACTCCTCACACCCACTCAAACCTCATCCTCATCTTACCTGCACTTACTCACCTCCCAGTACTCATCCCACCACTACCACTCAACCCAATCCTCATACAATCTCATGGCTCTGTCTCATACTCACCCTCTGATGCATCTCTTTCACGGTCACCCTCACCCAAACCAATGCATTCATCGGTTGGCAATGTCACCATCCCTCACTCACGCCTCTACTTTCTCCCCTAATAGAAGGAGAGCCCAGAATGCACGGGAGGGGGTGAGGACTGGAGGGTGGCCGCAACATCTGGTCGTCCTCAAAGATGCGGAGCAGGAGGCTCTGGAACTGAGCCGCACCCTCGAGTGCCTGTCTGTCAGGGACGCCGAGACTGCCACCCGACAAATGGCTGGTGACAGAACTTTAACATTCAGCACTCACAATAACAAATGATGTTAACATGCCTCGCCATCTTCAGCACATCAGCATCTGTCATCGTTCTTAATATTGCCTTCTGTTCTCTTACAGGGCCTTCAGCGACCGCCTTAATGGTGGAGGGCGATTCCTCAGAGGACCTGCCGGCCTCTGAGGGGGCACCGTCACATCTGAGCAAGCCATCCACCATCGCAGATACACACACCTCGGTGGGTTCCCGTCCTCACTTAGTTGGGGTCGCACATGGTGAGTCACCACACACATGTGAGCACAAGCAGACACTGGTGACAGAGGCAGCTGTGGAGAGTCCGTGTCGGGGGGAGCTCTCTTCTCCAGGCTCTGCTCAGCTGGACACAGATGCTGAACCCTGGGGGCCATCCATGAAAAGGAGAATGATCGAGGGGCAGCAGCACACTTGCGAGGGGCTGGAAGAGGAGCCACGCGCACTCTCCACAATCGCGCAGAGGATGGAGGAGTCCAACTCCTGCATGAGTGGAATGATGGCACAGGTATGGGAGGGAATCTCTGAGATACTGTCACAGGTAAGTGCGGGAATGTCTGCGATGGAGGGAAGGCGAGCCTCCAAGGAGCTTCAAGCACGGCTCACCAATGAGTCCATTGAGGCCCTGACAATGGTCCTTCGGACTCAGGGTGAACAACATTCTGCCGCCTTAAACAGACAGGCAGATACACTAGCACTGGCCTTACAAGGCTTCACACATGTCCTCCAAACTGTTGTCCAGCAGGGTGGTAGGAGTGGTGTGGGCCTGGCCCAGGGGAGGGAAGATGGCAAAAGGGGACATGGAAGTGGGGACGCCACTCAAAGCGCACCCACGTCTCACTTGTTGCCCCCCTCTCAGCCAGTACCCACAATGCTGCCTCCTCTCCAGGTGGCCGAGTCTGCCCCTGCACAGGTGCAGGTGGAGCAGTCTTTGGAGGGGCCCTCACGGGCACCGAAACCCAGAGGGTGTCGGCCCAAAGCATCTAATCGGTCAGGGCATGAACAAGAGCAACCTGTCACTACCTCTGCTGCAGCCACAGGGGAAGCACCACGTGGGAGTAGTCGGAAGTGTAAGGCAAAGGTTTTTTAAGCACAAAGGGGATGCACAAGGGTGTTTGACGGTTTGTCATGTTTTTTATTTATATTTGATTTTTGTTAATGGTACATTAAATTTTTTTTTATTCGTTCATGGGATGTGGGTGTCGCTGGCGAGGCCGGCATTTATTGCCCATCCCTAATTGCCCTTGAGAAGGTGGTGGTGAGCCGCCTTCTTGAACCGCTGCAGTCCGTGTGGTGAAGGTTCTCCCACAGTGCTGTTAGGAAGGGAGTTCCAGGATTTTGACCCAGCGACGATGAAGGAACGGCGATATATTTCCAAGTCGGGATGGTGTGTGACTTGGAGGGGAACGTGCAGGTGGTGTTGTTCCCATGTGCCTGCTGCCCTCGTCCTTCTAGGTGGTAGAGGTCGCGGGTTTGGGAGGTGCTGTCGAAGAAGCCTTGGCGAGTTGCTGCAGTGCATCCTGTGGATGGTGCACACTGCAGCCACAGTGCGCCGGTGGTGAAGGAAGTGAATGTTTAGGGTGGTGGATGGGTGGCAATCAAGCGGGCTGCTTTATCTCGGATGGTGTTGAGCTTCTTGAGTGTTGTTGGAGCTGCACTCATCCAAGCAAGTGGAGAGTATTCCATCACACTCCTGACTTGTGCCTTGTAGATGGTGGAAAGGCTTTGGGGAGTCAGGAGGTGAGCGCGGAATTCCCAGCCTCTGACCTGCTCTTGTAGCCACAGTATTTATGTGGCTGGTCCAGTTAAGTTTCTGGTCAATGGTGACCCCCAGGATGTTGATGGTGTCACCACTACTGCCATGTCTTGCCCATTCTTGACTGGCTTGTGTAATAAGGCCCTTTCATGAGGTTCACCATGAACACCCACACTTGATGCCACTCATTGGGTCACTCTAGAGTGGGTGTATCTGTAGTTGCACGACTATTTTGTGCAGGGGGCAGGGGAGGGGGCTGGTGTGGCCGCTCCTCTGTCCAGGTGGTGAGGTCTGGACTCTTCACACTGACTGATGTTAGGAGAACCATTCACATATCAGTGACTCCCTGGCCTCATGAGCAGCCAGGTGAGCCGCTGTTCTGGCCATGGGTTGCTCCTCCTCGTCCTCCTCCTCCTCGTCCTCCTCCTCCTCCTCCTCAATATGGGTGGCAGATGTGGATGTGGCCTCCTCCAGCAGCACCCCTTTCTGTTCTGCCATGTTGTGCAGGGCACAATAGACGATTATAATGCGTCCCACTCTGTCTGGTGCATATTGAAGCAATCTCCCAGAACAATCAAGGCACCTGAAGCGCATCTTGAGCAGCCCTATAGCCTGCTCAATTGTAGACCTGGTGGCGATGTGGCTGTCGTTATATCGACGCTGTTGCTCGGTGGTGGGGTTCCTCAGAGGTGTCATGAGCTATGTGTGCAGGGGGTATCCCTTGTCCCCGAGGAGCCAGCCCTTGCGGGTGTTCAGTACGTGGAAGAGGGGCGGGATGTTGAACTCCCGAAGGATGAAGGAATCGTGACAGCTGCCAAGGTTTCTGGTGCACACGTGAAGGAATCTCTTGCGGTGGTCACAGATGAGCTTAGTGTTGATGGAGTGATAGCCCTTCCTGTTGATGAACAGTCCTGGCTCGTGTGGAGGTGCTCGTATTGCGATATGGGTGCAATCGATTACACCCTGCACCTGTGGGAAGCCAGCCACTTGAAGCCGTCTGGCTGAGGTCATCCATGGGGAAGTTGATCTAGTGCGAGGCCCTGTGAAACAAGCCGTCGGTGACCTGCCTTATGCACTTGTGTGCAGATGACTGAGAGACCCCAGCAATGTCCCCAGTGGCACCCTGGAAAGATCCGGAGGCGAAGAAGTTGAGGGCAGTGGTGACTTTGACAGCGACAGGTAAGAAGATGCTGCTCGGGCCAGCCGGGAGCAGCTCGGCATGAAGGAGGCTGCAGATGTCTGCGACTACCTGGCGACTGAGTCTGAGCCTCCGTATGCACTGCTCCTCGGAGAGGTCCAGGAAGCTGAGCCTCGGTCTGTAGACCCTGTGGTGAGGGTAGTGCCTCCTCTCTCTGTGGTTGCCCTCTGTGCTGTTGTGCAGGTCCCTGTGGTGCAGCACTGTGTTGTGGAGCTCCACGTGGCGGAGGTGGACGGCGTGCCTGGCGAGGCTGGTGATGTTGCTCGTCCTCGGACGATGTGACGAATGCAGCTGTGGCACCCACCATCCTGACGGTGTGAGTTTGAGGGGGTCTGCAAAGTAGGTAAATGTATTTGCACAACAGAGTTTAGGGTATAAATTAAGCATTTTGAATGGAAAGACAAAGGTGTTGCAGCCAAAACTTTGTCTGAAGTGACAGAGTGCCCTGCTGCAATAAATGAGTTTTTCCCCCATCTGTCAAATAATCCTTTGCATCTCCCACTGGCTGCTGGCTGAAACACATCTGCTCCAACAGGGAGTGTTTCCCACAGCACGGGAAACACAGTGAGAATCCATCAAAATTGCACCCCTGCCAAAATCTCCACTTAATGAGGTCTCTCAAGTACCTCAACTATCTACCTAGCTATCTAAAGCAGCATCCCGCGGCTTTAATTGCCGGTGGGAGTCCCGCATTCAGGAGGCGCGCACCCGAACGCGTCACTGAGGAACCCGGAAGTCAACGGGTTGGAGCCGGGCTCTGAACTCGCTCTGGGATTCTGCCATTTTAGGAGCCCCGCCCCCAACGCACCCGCTCGTCCATCCGAAAATCGGCCCCATAGAATACAAAAGCAAGGAAATTATGTTAAACCTTTATAAAACACTGGTTTGGCCGCATCTGGAGTATTGTGTCCAATTCTGGACACCACACCTCAAAAAGGATGCGAAGGCTTTAGAGAGGGTGCAGAAGAGATTTACTAGAATGGTCCCAGGGATGAGGGACTTCAGTTATGTGGAGAGTCTGGAGAAGCTGGGATTGTTCTCCTTAGAACAGAGAAGGTTAAGGGGAGATTTAATAGAGGGGTTCAAAATCATGGACGGTTTTGATAGAGTAAATAAGGAGAAACTGAATCCAGTGGCAGAAGGGTCGGTGACCAGAGGACACGGATTTAAAGTGATTGGCAAAAGAACCAGAGGCGACATGAGGAAAAAAATATTTACACAGCGAGTTGTTGTGATCTGGAATGTGCTGTTTGAAAGAGTGGTGGAAACAGATTCAATAGTAACTTTCACAAGGGGTACGGTAGCATGGTAGTTATGTTACTGGACTAGTAATCCAAAGGCCGAGACTACTAATCCAGAATCATGAGCTCAAATCCCGCCACGGCAGCTGGGGAAATTTAAATTCAATTAATTAATTAAATAAAATCTGGACTTTAAAATACCAGTATCAGTAATGGTGGCCATGAAACTACCGGATTGTTGTTAAAAACCCATCTGGTTCACTAATGCCCTTTAGGGAAGGAAACCTGCCGTCCTTACCCGGTCTGGGCCTATATGTGACTCCAGACCCACAGCAATGTGGTTGATTCTTAATTGCCCTCGGAAATGGCCGGGCAAACCACTCAGTTGTAAAATCTTGCTTAAAAAAAGTCACAATAAGAATAAAACCAGACGGACCATTAGGCACCGGACATGACAAAGGCAAACCAAGCCCAGTCGACCCTGCAAAGTCCTCCTCACCAACAGCTGGGGATTTGTGCCAAAATTGGGAGAGCTGTCCCACAGACTAGTCAAGCAACAGCCTGACATGGCAAAACTCACAGAATCATACCTTTCAGCCAACATCCCAGACTCTTTCATCACCATCCCTGGGTATGTCCTGTCCCACCAGCAGGACAGACCCACCAGAGGTGGCGGTACAGTGATATACAGTCAGGAGGGAGTGGCCCTGGGAGTCCTCAACATTGACTCTGAATCTCATGGCATCAGGTCAAACTATGGGCAAAGAAACCTCCTGCTGATTACCACCTACCGCCCTCCCTCAGCTGATGAATCAGTCCTCCTCCATGTTGAGCACCACTTGGAGGAAGAACCGAGGGTAGCAAGGGCACATGAATTCAATGTCCATCACCAAGAGTGGCTCGGTAGCACCACGACTGGCTGAGTCCTGAAGGACATAATTGCCAGACTGGGCCTGCGGCAGGTGGTGAGGGAAAAACTTACTTGACCTTCGTCCTCACCAATCTAACTGTCGCAGATGCATCTGTCCATGACAGTATTGGTAGGAGTGACCACCGCACAGTCCTCGTGGAGATGAAGTCCCGTCTTTGCACTGAGGACACCATCCAACATGTTGTGTGGCACTACCACCGTGCTAAATGGGATAGATTCAGAACAGATCTAGCAGCTCAAAACTGGGCATCCATGAAGCGCTGTGGGCCATCAGCAGCAGCAGAATTGTATTCCAGCACAATCTGTAACCTCATGGCCCGGCATATTCCTCACTCTACCATTACCAACAAGCCATGGGATACAACCCTGGTTCAATGAGGAGTGTAGAAGAGCATGCCAGGAGCAGCACCAGGCGTACCTAAAAATGAGGTGCCAACCTGGTGAAGCTACAACTCAGGACTACATGCATGCTAAACAGCGGAAGCAACATGCTATAAACAGAGCTAAGCGATTCCACAACCAACGGATCAGATCAAAGCTCTGCAGTCCTGCCACATCCAGTCATGAATGGTGGTGGACAATTAAACAACTAACGGGAGGAGGCGGCTCTGCAAACATTCCCATCCTCAATGATGGCGGAGTCCAGCACGTGAGTGCAAAAGACAAGGCTGAAGTGTTTGCAACCATCTTCAGCCAGAAGTGCCGAGTGGATGATCCATCTCGGCCTCCTCCCGATATTCCCACCATCACAGAAGCCAGTCTTCAGCCAATTCGATTTACTCCACGTGATATCAAGAAACGACTGAGTGCACTGGATACAGCAAAGGCTATGGGCCCCGACAACATCCCGGCTGTAGTGCTGAAGACTTGTGTTCCAGAACTAGCTGCGCCTCGAGCCAAGCTATTTCTGTACAGCTATAACACTGGCATCTACCCAACAATGTGGAAAATTGCCCAGGTATGTCCTGTCCACAAAAAGCAGGACAAATCCAATCTGGCCAATTACCGCCCCATCAGTCTACTCTCAATCATCAGCAAAGTGATGGAAGGTGTCGTTGACAGTGCTATCAAGCGGCACTTACTCACCAATAACCTGCTCACCGATGCTCAGTTTGGGTTCCGCCAGGACCACTCGGCTCCAGACCTCATTACAGCCTTGGTCCAAACATGGACAAAAGAGCTGAATTCCAGAGGTGAGGTGAGAGTGGCTGCCCTTGACGTCAAGGCAGCATTTGACCGAGTGTGGCACCAAGGAGCCCTAGTAAAATTGAAGTCAATGGGAATCAGGGAGAAAACTCTCCAGTGGCTGGAGTCATACCTAGCACAAATGAAGATGGTAGTGGTTGTTGGGGGCCAATCATCTCGGCCTCAGGGCAGTGTCCTAGGCCCAACCATCTTCAGCTGCTTCATCAATGACCTTCCCTCCATCATAAGGTCAGAAATGGGGATGTTCGCTGATGATTGCACAGTGTTCAGTTCCATTCACAACCCCTCAGATAATGAAGCAGTCCGAGCCCGCATGCAGCAAGACCTGGACAACATCCAGGCTTGGGCTCATAAGTGGCAAGTAACATTCGCGCCAGACAAGTGCCAGGCAATGACCATCTCCAACAAGAGAGGGTCTAACCACCTCCCCTTGACATTCAACGGCATTAACATCGCCGAATCCCCCACATCAACATCCTGGGGGTCACCACTGACCAGAAACTTAACTGGACCAGCCACATAAATACTGTGGCTACGAGAGCAGGTCAGAGGCTGGGTATTCTGCGGCGAGTGACTCACCTCCTGACTCCCCAAAGCCTTTCCACCATCTACAAGGCACAAGTCAGGAGTGTGATGGAATACTCTCCACTTGCCTGGATGAGTGCAGCTCCAACAACACTCAAGAAGCTCGACACCATCCAGGACAAAGCAGCCCGCTTGATTGGCACCCCATCCACCACCCTAAACATTCACTCCCTTCACCACCGGCGCACTGTGGCTGCAGTGTGTACCATCCACAGGATGCACTGCAGCAACTCACCAAGGCTTCTTCGACAGCACCTCCCAAACCCACGACCTCTACCACCTAGAAGGACAAGAGCAGCAGGCACATGGGAACAACACCACCTGCACGTTCCCCTCCAAGTCACACATCATCCTGACTTGGAAATATATCGCCGTTCCTTCATCGTCGCTGGGTCAAAATCCTGGAACTCCCTTCCTAACAGCACTGTGGGAGAATCTTCACCACACGGACTGCAGCGGTTCAAGAAGGCGGCTCACCACCACCTTCTCAAGGGCAATTAGGGATGGGCAATAAATGCCAGCCTCGCCAGCGACGCCCACATCCCATGAACGAATAAAAAAAATGGGGAATTGAATAAATACTTGAAGGGAAAAAATTCACAGGACTATGGGGAAAGGGCAGGGGAGTGGGACTAATGGAATAGTTCTACCATAGAGCTGGCACAGGCACAATAGGCCGAATGGCCTCGTTATGTGCTGTATCATTCTTTGATTAGGAACAGGAGGAGGCCATTCAGCCCCTCGAGCCGGCTCCGCCATTCAATTAGATCATGGCTGATCTGCACTTCAACTCCAGTTACCCGCCTTTGCTCCATATCCCTTGATACCCTTACCTAACAAAAATCTGAAAGCTGCAATTGCCCCAGCATTGACAGCCTTTTGGAGGAAGAGAATTCCATATTTCTACTACCCTTTGTGTGAAAAATTGCTTACTGATTTCCCTCCTGAATGGCCTAGCTCGAATTTTAAGGTTATGTTCCCTTGTTCTTGATTCCCCCATCATAGGAACATAGGAACATAGGAATAGGAGGAGGCCATTCAGCCCCTCGAGCCTGTTCTGCCATTCAGTGAGATCATGGCTGATCTGTGACCGAACTCCATGTACCTGCATTAACCCCATATCCCTTAATACCTTCGATGAACAAAAATCTATCAATCTCAGATTTAAAATTAACAATTGAGCTAGTATCAATTGCCGTTTGTGGAAGAGAGTTTCAAACTTCTCCCACCCTTTGTGTGTAGAAATGTTTTCTAACTTCACTCCTGAAAATCCTAGCTCTAATTTTTAGGCTATGTCCCCTAGTCCTGGACTCCCCAACCAGCGGAAATAGTTTCTCTCAATCTACCCTATCAGTTCCCCTTGATATCTTGAAAACTTCAATCAAATCACCCCTTAATCTTTTAAATTCCAGGAAACACAAACCTAGTTTGTGTAATCTCGCCTTGTAATTTAACCCTTGGAATCCATTCTAGTAAATCTACACCGCACTTCCTCCAAGGCCAATATGTCTTTCCTAAGGTGCGGTGCCCAGAACTGCTCACAGTACTCCAGGTGCGGTCTAACCAGGGTTTTGTGTAGCTGCAGCATAACTTCTACCCCCTGTATTCTAGTCCTCTAGATATAAAGGCCAGCATTCCATTAGCCTTTTTGACTATTTTCTATACTTGTCCATGACATTTTAATGATCTATGTACATTGACCCTAAGTCTCTTTGGACCTCCACTGTTTTGAGCTTTTTACCATTTAGAAAGTACTCTGATTGATCCTTTTTAGGTCCAAAGTGGATGACCTCACACTTGCCTACATTGAAATCCATTTGCCACAGTTTTGCCCATTCACTTAATCTATTAGTATCTCTGTAATTTTATGCTTCCATCTACACTGCTTACAATGCTGCCTATCTTTGTGTTATCGGCAAACTTGGATATGTGGCTCTCTATCCCGTCATCTAAGTCGTAATAAATACAGTGAATTGTTGAGGCCCCAACACAGATCCCTGTGGGACACCACTAGTCACATCCTGCCAATGTGAGTACCTGCCCATTATCCCTACTCTCTGCCTTTTGATGCTCAGCCAATTTCCTAACCAGGTCAGTAATTTGCCCTCAATTGCATAAGCTTCAACTTTAGCTAACGGTCTCTTATGAGGGACTTTATTGAATGCCTTCTGGAAGTCCATGTAAACAACATCCATAGACATTCCCCTGTCCACTACTTCAGTCACCTCTTCAAAAAATTCAATCAGGTTCCTCAGGCATGACCTACCTTTCACAAATCCATGCTGGCTCTCTCTGATCAGCTGAAAATTTTCAAGGTGTTCAGTCACTCTATCCTTAATTATAGACTCTAGTAATTTCCCGACAACAGATGTTGGGCTAACTGGTCTATAATTCCCCGGTTTCCCTCTCTCTCCTTTCTTAAATAGCGGAGTGACATGTGCAATTTTCCAATCTAGAGGCACAGTTCCTGAATCTAGAGAACTTTGAAAGATTATAGTTAGGGCATCTGCAATGTGCTCACCTACTTCCTTTAAAATCCTGGGATGGAAACCATCTGGTCCTGGGGATTTGTCACTCTTTAGTGCCATTATTTTCTGCATTGCTGTTAATTTGCTTTTGTTAATTATGGTGAATCCCTGTCCCTGATTCAAAATTACTTTCCTTGGGGTGTCCGGCATGCTATCCTCTTCCTCTACTGTAAATACTGACGCCAAGTAATTATTTAACATGTCCGCCATTTCCTTATTTTCATTTTCAGTATCACCATTATCAGTTTTTAAGGGGCCCACATTGCTCTTGACCACCCTCTTTTTCCGAATATAATTTTTTAAAATGTTTTTGTTGGTTTTCATATCCCTTCCAACTTTCTTTTCATACTCCCTTTTTGTAGCTCTTACCATCTGTTTTGTCCCCCTTTGCTGTTCTTTGTATCTCTCCCAGTCGCCAGGATCTGTGCTTTTTCTTTTAGTTTTATGATGTCCTTTACCTCTTTTGTTGTCCATGGCTGTTTTTTTTGCCAAGTAGAGCTCTTGCTCCTCAGGGGTATAAACTGGTTCTGTATCACTTTAATTCTTTTTTGAAAATCTCCCACTGATCTTCTGTCGTTTTACCCATTAACAGCTTTGCCCAGTTTATTGTGGACAGTCTTTGTCCCATCCCATTGAAGTCGACCTTACCTAAATTTAGAATCTTATAAGCTGATACGGGTTTCTCCCTTTCAAACACAAAGTTGAACTCGATTATATTATGATCACTATTAGATAAATGTTCACGGCATGTTAGGCTGTTAACTAAATCTGGCTCATTACTCATTATTAAATCTAATACAGCCTTCCCCCTTGTTGGTTCCAAAACAAATTGTTGCAGCAAGCTGTCCTGAACACACTCAAGAAATTGACTACCTTTCTGACATGAGCTCGTTTGCTTATCCCAATCAATATGAAGGTTAAAATTCCCCATTAAAACTACTTTGCCTTTGCTACATTCTTGTCTAATCTCTGCATTTATACATTCTGCCACTTCACAGCTGCTACCAGGGGGCCTATACACAAGCCCCACCACAGTCTTAAATCCTTTTCTATTTCTTAATTTTACCCATAAAGTCTCCACTGCCTGTTTACCTCTCGTTTTATCCTCTGTTATCATTGAAGTAATTTCATGCTTAATCACTAAGGCTACTCCTCCCCCTCTACCAGTTTCCCTCTCCTTCCTGTAGACCTTATAACCTGGTATATTCAGTTCCCAGTCCTGACCGTCTTGCAGCCGTGTCTCAGTATTGGCTACCATGTCGTACCCTCCAAGTTGAATTTGCATCTGCAATTCATTCAATTTGTTCCTTATACTCCACGTGTTTGTATAAAGAACGCTTATTTGGGCCACACACCCTGACCTGTCCTTCTGCTCTAATGTTTTTCTCACATATTTATCATTTCTCTCTCCTAATTTAATGCTTTAGGGACAAAATGGCAATCTGTGTGTGGAGCCGGCAGATGTAGGAGGGGTTCTAAATGAATTTTTTGCATCTGTTTTCACTATGGAGAAGGACGATGTAGACATAGAAATACGGCAGGGGGACTGTGATATACTCGAACATATTAACATCGAGCAGGAGGAGGTATTGGCGGTTTTAGCAGGCCTAAAAATGGATAAATCCCCAGGCCCGGACGAAATGTATCCCAGGCTACTGTGTGAGGCAAAGGAGGAGATTGCGGGGGCTCTGACACATATATTCAGAACCTCTTTGGCCACAGGGGATGTGCCAGAGGACTGGAGAACCGCTAATGTAATACCATTATTCAAGAAGGGGAGTAGGGAAAAACCGGGGAACTACAGGCCAGTGAGCCTAACATCAGTGGTAGGAAAATTATTGGAAAAAATTCTGAAGGACAAAATTAGTCTCCACTTGGAGAAGCAAGGATTAATCAGGGATAGTCAACATGGCTTTGTCAAGGGAAGATCATGTCTGACTAATTTGATTGAATTTTTTGAGGGGGTGACCAGGCGTGTGGATGAGGGTAACGCAGTGGATGTGGTATACATGGATTTCAGTAAGGCCTTCGATAAAGTCCCCCACAGGAGACTGGTCAAGAAGGTACGAGCCCATGGAATCCAGGGTGCCTTGGCACTTTGGATACAAAACTGGCTTAGTGGCAGAAGGCAGAGGGTGATGGTCGAAGGTTGTTTTTGTGACTGGAAGCCTGTGGCCAGTGGGGTACCACAGGGATCGGTGCTGGGTCCCTTGCTGTTTGTGGTTTACATTAATGACTTGGATATGAATGTAAAAGGTATGATCAGTAAGTTCGCTGATGATACAAAAATTGGTAGGGTGGTAAATAGCGAGGAGGATAGCCTCAGTCTGCAGGACGATATAGATGGGTTGGTGAGATGGGCGGAACAGTGGCAAATGGAATTTAACCCGGAAAAGTGCGAGGTGATGCACTTTGGAGGGACTAACAAGGCAAGGGAATACACAATGAATGGGAGGACCCTAGGCAAGACAGAGGGTCAGAGGGATCTCGGTGTGCAAGTTCACAGATCCCTGAAGGCGGCGGAACAGGTAGATAAGGTGGTAAAGAAGGCATATGGGATACTTGCCTTTATTAGCCGAGGCATAGAATATAAGAGCAAGGAG
Source organism: Heptranchias perlo (assembly GCF_035084215.1). NCBI lineage: Eukaryota > Metazoa > Chordata > Chondrichthyes > Hexanchiformes > Hexanchidae > Heptranchias > Heptranchias perlo. Next base: position 66,285,457 of record NC_090340.1, on the reverse strand, counting down.
GTTATGATGGAGCTGTATAAAACACTGGTTAGGCCACAGCTGGAGTACTGTGTGCAGTTCTGGTCGCCACACTACAGGAAGGATGTGATCGCTTTGGAGAGGGTGCAGAGGAGATTCACCAGGATGTTACCAGGGCTGGAGCGCTTCAGCTATGAAGAGAGACTGGGAAGATTGGGTTTGTTTTCCTTGGAGCAGAGGTGGCTGAGGGGGGACATGATTGAGGTGTACAAAATTATGAGGGGCACAGATAGGATGGATACTAAGGAGCTTTTTCCCTTCGTTGAGGGTTCTATAACAAGGGGACATAGATTCAAGGTAAAAGGCGGGAGGTTTAGAGGGGATTTGAGAAATAACTTTTTCACCCAGAGGGTGGTTGGAGTCTGGAACTCACTGCCTGAAAGGATTGTGGAGGCAGGAACCCTCACAACATTCAAGAAGCATTTGGATGAGCACTTGAAATGCCATAGCATACAAGGCTACGGACCAAATGCTGGAATATGGGATTAGAGTAGACAGGGCTGATGGCCGGCGCGGACACGATGGGCCGAAGGGCCTCTATCCGTGCTGTATAACTCTATGACTCTATGACTCTATGACTTTACAGCTTTTAGTTTTCCCTTTACCTGCAGTGCCTAAAACATAATTTCTGATTCTCTCTCTACTCTCTTCCTTTTCATTTGTTTTAGAATTATTATTTATACTACCTTTTCCACCTTAGCCCTACCTGCCATTTACTAGTTTAAAGTCCTTGTGACCACTCTATTTATCCTTTCCGCTAGGCCCCTGGTCCCAGCCCGGTTCAGGTGGAGCCCGAGCCAATGGCACCAGAGGAATTAATTTCTCTGTATTTACCCTATCAAATTCTTTTACTATTTAAACATCTCGATCAGATCACTCCTTAATCATCTATACTCGACGGAATACAAACCTAGTCTGTGAAATCTGTCCTCATAATTTAACCCTTTAAGCCCCGGTATCATTATGGTGAATCTACACTGCACCCCCTCCAAGGCCAATATATCCTTTTTGAGGTGTGATGCCCAGAACTGAATATAATAAATTGGAAACCCAGGTGGGTGAAGGATAGAATACTAGAGCCTGGTCTTCAGTTGCTTCCAAGCCTTTATTCACAAAGATCTACATTACCCACACCACACCCTCGATAAGCTCTCATATATATGGATACAAAACAGTCCCCGATTGATAAGAACCACCTCAATACAATTAACACTATTTGATATAAATCACATTGATACAATTAACACAGATCACAATACTCCAGATGAGGTCTGACTAAGACTCTATACAACTGAAGTATAACTTCCTCCCCTTGAGATGAAGGTCAACGTTCCATTAGCTTTTTTGATTGCTTTTAGTACCTGTCTACTAGCTTTTAATAACTTGTGTACTTGGACTCCCAAAACTCTTTGCTCCTCTACAGTTCCTAGATTCTCACCATTTAGAAAATACTCTGATCTATCTTGGGTCCAAAGTGGATGACCTCACACTTGCCCATATTGAACTCCACTTGCTACAGTTTTGCCCACTCACCTAATCTGTTGATGTCTCTTTGCAACTTTCTGGTCCCATCTCCACTACTTATTGTCCCACTTACCTTAGTGTCATCTGTAAACTTGGATATACAATTCTCTATTCCTTTATCCAAGTCATTAATAAATAGGGTGAAAAGTTAAGGCCACAGAACAGATCCCTGGAGAACACCACTTGTCACATCCCACCAATCAGAGTACCTATCCTTTAACCCCACTCTCTGTCTCCTACCTCCCAACCAATTTCCAACCCAAATCAAAAGGCTACAACCAATTCAGTGTGCCCTCATTTTTACTAATAATCTCACCTTATCAAATGTTTCTGGAAATCCACATAGATAACATCCATGGACACTCCCTTATCTGCCTTATTAGTGATCACCTCAAAAAATTCAACTAGATTAGTCAGACATCTGGGCTTCTAACTAATGTTTTAAAAGGCGTTCAAGGGTTATGGGTTAGAGTCCCAGCAGAGTCACTCAATAGATATGTCTCTGAGCCCCATTGGCGGCATCCTCGGCTGGAGGAGAAAACAAAGGCGATAGCCACAATTTTTCAATCCTTAAAAATGCAAATTCTGCGATGGGATTGGAGAGTAATCAATATAACACTTTTGTTTAAGAGAGAGAAGAATAAACAAGTAACCATAGACCTGTTAGTCTAACGTCAGCTGTGGGCAAACTCTTAGAAGCCATAACTTGTGATGAAATTAACAAATATTGAGAAATTCATACGTTAACAGTCACCAATAAATCCAATAGGGAATTCAGGAGAAACTTCTTTACCCAAAGAGCAGTAAGAATGTGGAACTTGGTACCACAAGGAGTAGTTGAGGTGAATAGCACAGATGTATTTAACGGGAAGCTAGATAAGTATTTGAGGGAGAAAGGAATAGAAGGTTATGCTGATAAGGTTAGATGAAGAGAGGTGGGAGGAAGCTTGTGTGAAGCATAAATGCCGACATAGACCAGGTGGGCTGAATGGGCTGGAAGTGGGGTACCCCAGGGCTGGAAGTGGGGTACCCCAGGGCTGGAAGTGGGGTACCCCAGGGCTGGAAGTGGGGTACCCCAGGGCTGGAAGTGGGGTACCCCAGGGCTGGAAGTGGGGTACCCCAGGGCTGGAAGTGGGGTACCCCAGGGCTGGAAGTGGTGGGTCCACTTTTGTTCCTGGTGTATATTGACGATTTGGGCTTGGGTATAGGGAATACAATCTCGACATTTGCTGACAACACAGAAGTAGAGAGGTTGACTAGGAGAACATAGACAGGTAGTGGAATGGGCAGACAGGCAGCAGATGTAATTCAATGTCAAGAAGTGTAAGGTAATACATTTTGTCTGAAAAAACAAACAATGCAAGTAAACACTCAATGGGAAGCCTCTGAAGGATGTGGATGAATAGAGAGACCCCAGGGTTCAAACTCCCTGAAAGTATAAGTGCAGGTAGAGAACCATAAAAAGGATCATAGAATCATAGAATAGAATCATAGAAAGGTTACAGCATGGAAGGAGGCCATTCAGCCCATCGAGTCTGTGCCAGCTCTATGCAAGAGCAATCCAGCTAGTCCCACTCCCCCGCCCTTTCCCCGTAGCCCTGCAATTTTTTCCTTTCAAGTACTTATCTAGTTCCCTTTTGAAGGCCATGATTGAATCTGCCTCCACCACCCCCTCCGGCAGTGCATTCTGGGGGTATGTTTGCACAAATCGTTGAAGGTGGCAGGGCAGGTTGAAAAAGTTGTTAAAAAAGCACACGGGATCGTGGGCTTTATAAATAGAGGCCACTTGCTGTGTAAAAAAGTTTTTCCTCATGTCATCTTTGGTTCTTTTGCCAATCACCTTAAATCTATGTCCTCTGGTCCTTCACCCTTCCGCCAATGGGAACAGTTTCTCTCTATCTACTCTGTCTAGACCCTTCATGATTTTGAATACCTCTATCAAATCTCCTCGCAACCGTCTCTGTTCCAAGGAGAACAACCCCAGATTCTCCAGTCTATCCACATAATTAAAGTCCCTCATCCCTGGAATCATTCTAGTAAATCTCTTTTGCACCCCCTCTAAGGCTTGCAAATCTTTCCTAAAGTGCGGTGCCCAGAACTGGACACAATACTCCAGTTGTGGCCGAACCAGTGTTTTGTAAAGGTTCATCATGACTTCCATACTTTTGTACTCTATGCCTCTACTTATAAAGCCCAGGATCCAGTATGCTTTTTTAACAACTTTCTCAACCTGCCCTGCCACCTTCAATGATTTGTGCACATATACCCCCAGATCTCTCTGTTCCTGTACTCCTTTTAGAGTTGTGACCTCTAGTTTATATTGCCTCTCCTCGTTCTTCCTACCAAAATGTATCACTTTGCATTTTTCTGCATTAAACTTAATCTGCCATGTGTCCACCCATTCCACCAGTCTGTCTATATCCTCTTGAAGTCTATCACTATCCTCCTCACTGTTTACTACTCTTTCAAGTTTTGTGTCATCTGCAAATTTGGAAATTGTGCCCTGTACACCCAAGTCCAAATCATTACTAAGGGGCTGCTCTTTCAAAACTGAGATGAGGAGAAACTTCTTCACTCAGAGGGTGGTAGGTCTGTGGAATTTGCTGCCCCAGGAAGCTGTGGAAGCTACATCATGAAATAAATTTAAAACAGAAATAGACAGTTTCCTAGAAGTAAAGGGAATTAGGGGTTACGGGGAGCGGGCAGGAAATTGGACATGAATTTAGATTTGAGGTTATGATCAGATCATCCATGATCTTATTGAATGGCGGAGCAGGCTTGAGGGACCGATTGGCCTACTCCTGCTCCTATTTCTTATATTCTTATGTTCTTAATACTATATATCAAGAAAAGCTGTGGTCCCAGCACTGACCCCTGGGGAACACCACTGTACACCTCCCTCCAGTCCGAAAAACAACTGTTCACCACTACTCTCTGTTTCCTGTCCCTTAGCCAATTCTATATCCATGTTACTGCCCCCTTTATTCCATGGACCGCAATCTTGATGATAAGCCTACCGTGTGTCACTTTATCAAACGCCTTTTGAAAGTCCATATACACCACATCAACTGCATTGCCCTCATCTACCCTCTCTGTTACCTCATGAAAAAACTCTATCAGGTTAGTTAAACACGATTCGCCTTTAACAAATCTGTGCTGTCTTTCCCTAATCAATCCACCCTCATCCAAGTGACTGTTAATTCTGTCCTGGATTATCGTTACTAAAAGTTTCCCCACCACTGAGGTTAAACTGACTGGCCTGTAGTTGCTGGGTTTATCCTTACACCCTTTTTTGAACAAGGGATGTAACATTTGCAATTCTCCAGTCCTCTGGCACTACCCCTGTATCTGCAGATGTTTGGAAGATTATGGCCAGTACCTCCGCAATTTCCACCCCTACTTCCCTCAGAAACCTAGGATGCATCCCATCCAGATTGGGTGACTTATTTACTTTAAGTACAGCTAGCCTTTCTAGTACCTCTTCTTTATCAATTTTAGCCCATCCAGCATCTTTACTATATCTTCCTTTACTGAGACTCTGGAAGTATCTTCTTCCTTGGTAAAGACAGATGCAAAGTACTCATTTAGTACCTCGGCCATGCCCTCTGCCTCCATGAGTAGATCTCCTTTATGGACCCTAATCAGCCCCACCCCTCCTCTTACTACCTGTTTACTGTTTACATGCCTTTAGAAGACTTTTGGATTCCCTTTTATGTTGGCCGCCAGTCTATTCTCATACTCTCTCTTTGCCCCTCCTATTTCCCTTTTCACTTCATAAATCAGAGTATAGAATACAAGAGTAAAGAGGTATTGATAAATGTGTACAAAGCATTATTTAGGCCACAGCTAGAATACCGTGTGTGGGAAACCATAGTTAGGAGGAGAGACTTGAGATACTGAGACTATTTCCATTGGAGTGGATAAGGTTAAGAGGAGATATAAGAGAGGTTTTTAAGATTATGAAAGGTTTTGATAGTGAATGGAGAAAGACAATTTCCTCTGATTGGGGAGTCAGTGTCTTCACTCACAGGGTTGTTGGAGCATGGAATCCTTTGCCACAGTTGAGGCAGAGGCTTTTGCAACTTTTATAAGAAAATTGGATAAATATTTGAAGCACAGGAATGTACCGGACTGTTGGAAGAGAATGCAAATGATACACTGTTAATGAAGGTGATAGACTGCAAAGCTGAACAGGTTAAGCTACAGGACAATTTGAATACATTTTGGAATTGGGCAGACAGATGGCAAATGAAATTAATAGTGGAGAATTGCAAAGTGCTTCACATGGGGACAAAAATTGAAGCGATCGCAACAACGTTCGGTGGCAGTGAGTCAAACAAATCGGATATTGAGATAAATTAAAAGATCAATATTGAGCCGAGTGAGGTAATCCTGCCACTTTATAACTCATTGGTGTGGCCACACGTAGAATACTGTGCACTGTTCTGGTCTCAACAGTACAATAATGATATTGCAGCTATTGAAAGGATACAGAAGAGAGTAACCAGAATGATTGAGGGGATGGAAGGATTGGATTATGAGGAGCGATTATGTAAATTGGGCGTGTTCTCACTGGAAAAGAGATTAAGAGGTGATATAATTGCTGTTTTTAGGATTCGAGAGAGACTGGATAATATCGACCACGACAAACCTCATCCAGCACAGTAGAACCAGAGGATACAGCCTGCGCTTGAAGGGGGTAAAATCAAAATTAATCCGTGGATGTAATATTTCAGTGAACGAGTGGTCAATCTATAGAACAGACCCCCTAGGGAGACGGTTAGTATTGATTCATTCATATGCAAATTAGATAGAATTCTTTCAGAAAATAATATTTTGGGATACAGTGTATGAGTAACTTGAGGCAGGACATGTGAGTATAACAGGCTCGGGAGGAATATGTGACTTTGGACCTATGGTTCCCAGAGATCTCCCCCACTGGGGGTTTTCCTCGCCTCATGTCTGAGTCTGTTGTAGACTAATCGATAGAGATTGACTGTTACGTTTAGTCAACAACTCCATTATCGTTGTCTCATGCGACTACCAGACTACCAGGATAGTAGCAGGTGAACTAGATGAACTTGGTCTTTTTTTGTCCAGCAATTCCTATGAGTGGGGCAGTGGGCAGTGGGGTTAGTTTTTGGATTGTTCTAGCAAAGAAGCGGCAGATATGATGGCTCCTTCTATGCTGTAAATTGAACAAATTAAATTCAAAACACAATAAAATAAATAAGTACAAATGATAGTACTTATGCTTCAATCATTACCATTGAGGCTAAACACCATACTTTTTCTGATCTTGAACAATTCACTGCCCTGTCTCAGCTCCGGACTAATCCTTACGAGGAGCTAGTGAGAGCCTGAGGAACCAGCACCGAGACCAGGAATAGGACTCGCCTCATCAAAGGTTAGGTGGGGAGGGGATGGAGGGAGTAGGAAGTGGGTCACATGGAATTGGAGGGGACAAGGGGGAGATGGGGAGAAAGGGGGAATGGGGAGAGGTGGGAGAAAAGGGGGAGATGGAGATGGGGAGAAAGGGGGAATGGGGAGAGGTGGGAGGAAAGGGGGAGATGGGGAGAAAGGGGGAATGGGGAGAGGTGGGAGGAAAGGGGGAGATGGGGAGAAAGGGGGAAAGGGGAGAGGTGGGAGAAAGGGGGAAAGTGATGAGGTTTGGAGTTGGAATGTTTGAGAGACTGGAGAAAGTGAGGAAATGAGAGAAAAGGGGAAGATGCAGCAAATGGGGGCGGGGTCAGGTGCTGAGCGGGGGCGGGGTCAGTTGCAGGGGCGGGGTCAGGTGCTGAGCGGGGGCGGGGTCAGTTGCAGGGCGGGGCCAGGTGCTGAGCGGGGGCGGGGTCAGTTGCTAGGGGCGGGGCCAGGTGCTGAGCGGGGGCGGGGCATGTGAGGCGGCAGCGCTTTCATTTTATCCCGGATTAAGTGGTTGGGCCTCGGTTTCTAGTTTAATTGCTGCCCGCCGGTCGGCAGCGACATGCGGGCGGCCTTCGCTACCAGACGGCTCAACAACGGCGCACTGATCCCGCTCCTGGGGCTCGGCACCTGGAAGGTAAAGGCGGCGACCGGTGGGCGGGAGCTCCCGAGGTTACTGCAGGTCACGGACAATGGAGAAAGTTACCGATCAAAGTGACCCAGACCCCGGCCCCCAAAACCCAGAACCCGGCCCCGGGCCCCAAAACCAGGCCCCGGCCCCGGGCCCCAAAACCAGGCCCCCAAAACCCAGCCCCTGCCCCCAGAACCCGGCCCCGGGCCCCCAAAACCCGGCCCCCAAAACCCAGAACTCGGGCCCCAGAACCCGGCCCCGGCCCTCAGCACCCTAATATAGACTGGGATAACAATAATAATATAAAGGGCAAAGAGGGGGAGGAATTTTTGGAATGTGTCAAGGGATATGGGCCAAAGGCAGGTATATGGAGTTAGATCACAGATCAGCCATGATCTTATCAAACGGCGGAGCAGGCTCGAGGGGCTGAATGGCCTACTCCTGTTCCTATGTTCCTAGAACTTTCTTAACCAGTATGTTTTGGGCCCAATGAGGAAGGAGGCATTGCTGGACTTGGTTCTCGGGAATGAGGCGGGCCAAGTGGAGCAAATGTCAGTGGGGGAGCATTTAGGGAGCAGCGATCATAGTGTCATAAGGGTTAGAATAGCTATGAAAAAGGACAAGGAGCAATCCAAAGTAAAAATACTCAATTGGAGGAGGGCCAATTTCAGTGGGATGAGAACAGATCTGGCCCGGGTAAACTGGAATCAAAGATTGGCAGGCAGAACTGTAATTGAACAGTAGGCAGCCTTTAAGAAGGAGATGGTTCGGGTACAGTCTAGGCACATTCCCACGAGGGGGAAAGGTAGGGTAACTAAAGCCAGACCATCCTGGATGATAAAAGAGATAGTGAGTAAGATGAAATGGAAAAAAGAGGCCTATGACAGATGTCAGGGTGATAACACAAGTGAGAACCAGGCAGAATATAGAAAGTTCAGAGGGGAAGTGAAAAATGAAATAAGAGGGACAAAGAGAGAGTATGAGAATAGACTGGCGGCCAACATAAAAGGGAATCCAAAAGTCTTCTATAGACATATAAACATAAACGGGTAGTAAGAGGGGGGGTGGGGCCGATCAGGGACCAAAAAGGAGATCTACACATGGAGGCAGAGGGCATAGCCGAGGTACTAAATGAGTACTGTGCATCTGTCTTTGCGCAGGAAGAAGGTGCTGCCAAAGTCACAATAAAAAAGGTAGTTGAGATTCTGGTTGGGCTAAAAATTGATAAGGAGGAGATACTAGAAAACCTAGCTGTAATTAAAGTAGATAAGTCACCCGGTCCGGATGGGCTGCATCCTAGGTTGCTGAGGGAAGTAAGGGTGGAAATTGCGGAGGTACTGGCCATAATCTTCCAAACATCTGTAGATACGGGGGTGATGCCAGAGGACTGGAGAATTGCAAATGTTACACCCTTGTTCAAAAAAGGGTGTAAGGATAAACCCAGCAACTACAGGCCAGTCAGTTTAACCTCAGTGGTGGGGAAACTTTTAGAAACGATAATCTGGGACAAAATTAACAGCCACTTGGACAAGTGCGGATTAATTAGGGAACACCAGCACGGATTTGTTAAAGGCAAATTGTGTTTAACTAACTTGATTGAGGTTTTTGATGACGCAACAAGAGAGGGTCGATGAGGGCAATGCAGTTTATGTGGACTTTCAAAAGGCGTTTGATAAAGCACCACATAATAGGCTTGTCAGCAATGTTGAAGCCCATGGAGTAAAATGGGCAGTGGCATCGTGGATACGAAATTGGCTAAGTAACAGGAAACAGAGTACTAAAGGGCACAATTCTAAAGGGGCTGCAGGAACAGAGAGACCTGGGAGTACAGGTGCACAAATTGTTGAAGGTATCAGGGCAGGTTGAGAAAGCGGTTAAGAAAGCATACGGGATCCTGGGCTTTACAAAAAGAGGCTTGGAGTACAAAAGCAAGGAGGTTATGATGAACCTTTATAAAACACTGGATCGGCCACAACAGGAGTATTGTGTCCAGTTCTGGTCACCGCACTTTAGGAAGGATGTGAAGGCCTTAGAGAGGTTGCAGAAAAGATTTACTAGAATGGTTCCAAGGATGAGGAAGGTCAGTAACATGGTTAGACAGGAGAAGCTGGGATTGTTCTTAGAGCAGAGAAGGTTGAGAGGAGATTTGATAGAGGTGTACAAAATCATGAAGGGTCTAGACAGAGTAGATAGGAACTGTTCTCATTGGTGGAAGGGTCAAGAACCAGAGGACATAGATTTAAGGTGATTGGCAAAAGAACCAAAGGCAACACAAAACTTTTTACACAGTGAGTGGTTGGGATCTGGAATGCGCTGCCTGAGGGGGTGGTGGAGGCAGATTCAATCATGGCTTTCAAAAGGGAATTACATAAGTACTTGAAGGGAAAAAATTTGCAGGGCTACGGGGAAAGGGTGGGGGAGTGGGACTAGCTGGATTGCTCTTAGAGAGCCGGCATGGACTCAATGGGCTGAATGGCCTCCTTCTGAGCTGTAACCATTCTATGATTCTATAATACCCGGCCCCAGCCCCAATGCCCAGCCCCCAGTACCCAATATCTGGCCTAGGCCCTCAATACTCAACCCCTGACCCCCAATCCCTGGCATTGGGCACTGACCCTGGTTCCTGGCACTGGACATCCATCCTTCCCATTTACTCCCTTTGTATAAAGTCCCAATGGACCAAACCCCTCCCCATTCACTCCCAAAGGATTGAAGGAACGATGGACCAAATAGTTTCCCCATTCATTCTCACTGTGCAGATTTCTAATCTAAGCATAAAATGTGCCCTGTTTTTAATACTCAGAACAAGTTGAGTTGATGGTTAAATTGCATCGGACAGTCGTGTGTTATAATATGGAGTGTTGTTTTCAATATTTTGTTTTGATCCAGTGTTCCGTGTTGTTGAGCAGATCGAGTCTCAGATAATGATTAACCAGATGTGAGACACGTTTCTAAATGTGCATTGTCTGCAGCGTTTAGCAATCCTGAACTCAGCAGAACATCTCTCGATGAAGTTGCTATGTAGGTTTTTTTATATGCTCAGTGTTACAGTTCACCAGGTCAAGGTAGCAAAGCCATGGGAGGGGGGTGGGAGGGGATGGGAGCTCTTCATGGTGGGAGTGAGTAACAAAGCATGAATCTAAAATTCAGTCAGGGTGAGTGCCCCGTTGATGTTTGTACAGATAAAGTAAATGTTTACTGTGAGTGTTGCAACACATCGCTGAACCACCAGGTGAGTAAGGGGTTTTACACACAGATTTAGGCTGTGGAGCTGCTGGTGGAAACTTACTGTGTGCCTATCACAGGCAGTCGATACTCAAACAATCCATTCAACTCAATGTTTAACATAACAGAACAATTACTGATTTCACGGGTGTGTGCGCTGCCTTGGCGCACGGGTGTGTACCCGGGTGTAACAAGCTGATTCAGGCCCAGGACCCAGTGGTCAATTAGACACACAGACTAGATCTTAAAACAAGTGAGGTTTATTCCCCGATGTGTGTCTTTACTTGCAGCGATGAACAAGACAGTGCCAAATATTACTTTCCTCTTATTCCCTCAGTTCCTTCCTCTCCAAACTCCTCTCACCAACTAAACCATTTCCCTGCCTCTTATTCTTACTGGCCGAGAATCGTTCCAGATTAAAGGCAATTAAGGTCAATGATTTCTTAAAGCTATACGGCCTTTTACATAACTTCTTAAAGTTGTATCCCTATCTCAGATAGAGAGCTCTCAACGTGTAATGGTTCACCCATTGGCCCGCGTTCGCCCCCAGCCCAATGTCCCAATAAAAACAGAAAATGCTGGAAATACTCAACAGGTCAGGCAGCATCTGTGGAGAAAGAAACAGAGTTAACGTTTCAGGCCAATGACCTTTCTCCACAGACGCTGCCTGACCTGCCGAGTGTTTCCAGCATTTTCTGTTTTTATTTCAGATTTCCAGCATTTACAATATTTTGCTTCTAATTTTTGTCGATGGGGCTCCCAGTTGCTGCCGTAGATAAGAACATAAGAAATAGGAGCAGCAGTAGGCCAATCGGCCCCTCGAGCCTGCTCCGCCATTCAATAAGATCATGGCTGATCTGATCCTAACCCTCAAATTTAAATTTATGTCCAATTTCCTGCCCGCTCCCCGTAACCCCTAATTCCCTTTACTTCTAGGAAACTGTCTATTTCTGTTTTAAATTTATTTAATGATGTAGCTTCCTGGGGCAGCAAATTCCACACACCGACTACCCTCTGAGTGAAGAAGTTTCTCCTCATCTCAGTTTTGAAAGAGCAGCCCCTTATTCTAAGATTATGCCCCCTAGCTCTAGTTTCACCCATCCTTGGGAACATCCTTACCGCATCCACCCGATCAAGCCCCTTCACAATCTTATATGTTTCAATAAGATCGCCTCTCATTCTTCTGAACTCCAATGAGTAGAGTCCCAATCTACTCAACCTCTCCTCATATGTCCACCCCCTCATCCCCGGGATTAACCGAGTGAACCTTCTTTGTACTGCCTCGTGAGCAAGTATGTCTTTTCTTAAGTATGGACACCAAAACTGTATGCAGTATTCCAGGTGCGGTCTCACCAATACCTTATATAACTGCAGCAATACCTCCCTGTTTTTATATTCTATTCCCCTAGCAATAAAAGCCAACATTCCGTTGGCCTTCTTGATCACCTGCTGCACCTGCATACTAACTTTTTGATTTTCTTGCACTAGGACCCCCAGATCCCTTTGTACTGCAGTACTTTCCAGTCTCTTGCCATTAAGATAATAACTTGCTATCTGATTTTTTCCTGCCAAAGTGCATAACCTCACATTTTCCAATATTGTATTGCATGATTACGATATTACCTAGATAAGCAGAGGCCTCAAAATACCATCCAGTCATCGCTGAAAATTGGCAAGAGCCCCGAGCAGCCCAAATGATGTTGCCCATCACTGGGTGCTGCCCGTTGCCTGGTACCAGCGCCGCCCTCCAGTTGTTACAAAGGCCGTTTTTTCTTTGGCAGAATCCGTTAATGGGATCGGCCTATACCCTTTCGTAAGGACCAGGGTGGACAAGAAGTTGTCATTTCCCAGACATTCAATTGGTTTGTCCACCTGAGGCATGGGGTGAGCATCAAACTCGGATGCGTCGTTTAATTTTCTAAAAACATTACAGAATCTCCACCACCCATTGGGTTTCGGTCCCATAACTCTAGGGTTTGATTATTCACTGAGAGTCTTCTATTACTCCTCGCTCGAGCATTGTCCTGACCTCCTGGGAGACCTCTTGTTTCTTCACCTCGGGGATCCAATACAGTTTCACCGAGATTGTTATCACCAGAGGCGTTACGATATATTTAATAATGTTGAGTAGAATGGGCCTGTACTCTCTGGAGTTTGGAAGAATGAGAGGTGATCTCATTGAAACATATAAGATTCTGAGGGGGCTTGATAGTGGAGATGCTGAGAGATTGTTTCCTCTGGCTGAAGAGTCTAGAACTAAGGGGACATAGTCTCAGGATAAGGGGTCGGCCATTCAATACTGAGATGGGGAGGAATTCATAGAGGGTTGTGAATCTTTGGAATTCTCTACCCCAGAGGGCTGGATCTGAGTGGATGCTGAGTCGTTGAATATATTCAAGGCTGAGATGGATAGATTTTTGAACTCTAGGGGAATCAAGGGATATGGGGATCAGGCAGGAAAGTGGAGTTGAGGTCGAAGATCAGCCATGATCTGACTGAATGGCGGAGCAGGCTCGAGGGGCCGAATGGCCTACTCCTGCTCCTATTTCTCATGTTCTTATAACATGTTTTCCCGGGTCGAGAGGTAAAAACATCCCGATTTCTTTGGACTAATTTGAGCAGTTTTAATTGCTGCTGTGGCGTTGGTTCTTCAGCCAGGTGAACTCCCCCGGCTTCCTGAGTCTTAGTTTCCAAATGAGGCCCTGACTCGGACACAAGGGTCTCCTCATCTCTCCATGGTTTTAACAGGTTAATATGAATGATCTACTCTTTCCATCTTCTTCCAGGCTAACTCACTTCCTAGTTTACAGGCCCTACCTGTTCCACGATCGTGTACTGCCGTTGAGCCACCAGTTTGCTCCCGGATGCGGGAAGCTGAAGCAAAGCTCGGTGGCCCTGAATGAGCTGCCTCACCTCGGCCTGCTTATTGTAGTAGACCCGTTGCTTTTCTTGGGTCTTTTCCAGCTGTCCCCTAACTATAGGAGTGACTGCCTCCACCCTCCCCTCATGTGTTCCACCACATTCCGCGAAGGACTATTCTCCTCCCACTCTTCCCGATAATATCTAGAAGCCCACAGATTGTCTCCCACAGAGGAGCTCGAATGGTGAAAACCCCATCAAGGCCTGTGGAACTTCTCCAATTGCAAACATTAAGTACAGTAACAAGGTGTCCCAGTTCTTTCCCCTCCTGTCAACTACATTCTTTAACATACTTTTCAAAGTTTTATTGAAACGCTCTACCAACCCATCGGCCTGGGGACGATATTCCGAGGTTCGTAGAGCCTTAATCTTTAACAACGCACATCGGTCTCCCATTAGTTTGGATATAAACGGAGTCCCTGATCTGTCAGAATCTCTTGGAATTCCTACCCTGGAAGACACCCAGACCAATTAATTGGCAATGTTTTTTGATACCATGTTCCGTAAGGGAATAGTTTCTGGATACCCGATTGCATAATCCACTATCATTGGAATATACTGGTATCCCTTGGCAGACCGTTCCAAAGGTCCCACCAGGTCCATAGCAATTATTTCGAAGTGTACATCGATTATGAGTAGGGGGACGAATGAAGCAGGGAGACGAGGTTTAGGTCCTGCCAATTGATATTCTGGGCAGGACTTGCATTACAGTGGATCTTCTTTATAAATCCCTGGTTAAAAAAGTCATAAGATTTTCTCCTGGGTTTTTTCGACCCTGAGATGTCTGGTGTTTATGGGCCAGACCTAATACTAGCTGTTGGAAGGGTTTTAGAACCAATAGTTGTTCTACCTTTATCCCATGCTCACTGGTCACCCTGTATAACAAACCATTCTCAATTATATAGGAAGGCCCAACCCTTTTTAATTTACTGGGTGTCCATTAATTGATATCACTTCGGTTTTCACGTTGAGAAAAGCCGGGTCATTAGCCTGTTCTGGTTTGAAATCGGTCACACTCATGGGAAATTCCTCTAGGCAATTTCCCCTTCTCCTAGGAAGGTCCTCTCGAGAACCTTCTCCCCCTGCGTCTGGCAGAGGTGCTCTACTAGTAGAAGGGGTCTCGAGTTGGTCGCCTACTAAAATGTTAGGGACCTGTTCCCCAGCTCCTCGAGCTTTATCCCGCCTCTGCTCTGCTTTAGATTTTCATTTCTTCCCACCTCCCTGAAATATTCGGGGTCCACAAAGGGAAAATATTGAGCGAACTCCTCATTGGTGTCCATGTCCGTCACGGGCCTATTCTGAACCTTGTTTTTGACCAGGGCTTTAAATTCCGGGATATCCCTTCCCAGGATCACAGGGCGAGGGAGGCCCAGAACTACGCCTGCAGGAATGGCCTGTCTTTCCCCATCAGCGGGGGTAATACCGCATAGCCCCATCTACACACCGTACCACCTAACTGGGGAAGCCAAAGCAGGTTGGCAGCTACCAAGGTCATGGTGCACTGGAATTAGTCATCTCTTTACCCTTTAACTTTATGGGCTTTAATAAATCCAGGACAAAGCAGCCCACTTGATTGGCACCCCATCCACCACCCTAAACATTCACTCCCTCCACCACCGGCGCACCGTGGCTGCAGTGTGCACCATCCACAGGACGCACTGCAGCAACTCGCCAAGGCTTCTTCGACAGCATCTCCCAAACACACGATCTCTACCACCTAGAAGGACAAGAGCAACAGGTACATGGGAACAACACCACCTGCACGTTCCCCTCCAAGTCACACATCATCCCGACTTGGAAATATATCGCCGTTCCTTCATCGTTGCTGGGTCAAAATCCTGGAACTCCCTTCCTAACAGCACTGTGGGAGAACCTTCACCACACGGACTGCAGCGGTTCAAGAAGGCGGCTCACCACCACCTTCTCAAGGGCAATTAGGGATGGGCAATAAATGCCGGCCTCGCCAGCGACGCTCACATCCCATGAATGAATTAAAAAAAAAACAATGGGTGGCCTCCACATGGCTCACAGTTTGCACTCAGCCCATCCAATAATCCTCCCCAGGGGCTGGGTTCTGGTTTCCCAGACTACAGTCCATAGGTTTCCCAGTGTTAGGATGTCATCTGGCAATATGCCCTCACCCATAACAACAATAACATCGCACCAGCCTACATTACAATGTTCCTTCACAGCTTCTTGTTGCCCTTCAGCACCCCTTCCCCCCCCCCCCCCCCCACTGTAGTTTACCAGGATCTCCCCGGTTCTTAGAGTCATAGAGTTATACAGCACGGATAGAGGCCCTTCGGCCCATCATGTCCGCGCCGGCCATCAAGCCCAGTCTAATCTAATCCCATATTCCAGCATTTGGTCCGTAGCCTTGTATGCTATGGCATTTCAAGTGCTCATCCAAATGCTTCTTGAATGTTGTGAGGGTTCCTGCCTCCACAACCCTCTCAGGCAGTGAGTTCCAGACTCCAACCACCCTCTGGGTGAAAAAGTTCTTTCTCAAATCCCCTCTAAACCTCCCGCCTTTTACCTTGAATCTATGTCCCCTTGTTATAGAACCCTCAACGAAGGGAAAAAGCTCCTTAGTATCCATCCTATCTGTGCCCCTCATAATTTTGTACACAAGACCCTAGAATCCACAAACTCTAACCTTAGACAAATTTAGCAGGAAAATACTCACCAACCAATCACTTACCTCTTCCTTGGTGACGTCCCACTTTGGATTACTTTGGGCCAGGAGGGTCCTCGATCGCGAGCCAGTTCCCCTGTCGCCATACAATATTGGAAAATGTGAGGTTATGCACTTTGGCAGGAAAAATCAGAGAGCAAGTTATTATCTTGATGGCGTGAAACTGGAAAGCACTGCAGTACAAAGGGATCTGGGGGTCCCAGTGCAAGAAAATCAAAAAGTTAGTATGCAGGTGCAGCAGGTGATCAAGAAGGCCAACGGAATGTTGGCTTTTATTGCTCGGGGGATAGAATATAAAAACAGGGAGGTATTGCTGCAGTTATATAAGGTATTGGTGAGACCGCACCTGGAATACTGCATACAGTTTTGGTGCCCATTCTTAAGAAAAGACATACTTGCTCTCGAGGCAGTACAAAGAAGGTTCACTCGGTTAATCCCGGGGATGAGGGGGTGGACATATGAGGAGAGGTTGAGTAGATTGGGACTCTACTCATTGGAGTTCAGAAGAATGAGAGGCGATCTTATTGAAACATATAAGATTGTGAAGGGGCTTGATCGGGTGGATGCAGTAAGGATGTTCCCAAGGATGGGTGAAACTAGAGCTAGGGGGCATAATCTTAGAATAAGGGGCTGCTCTTTCAAAACTGAGATGAGGAGAAACTTCTTCACTCAGAGGGTAGTAGGTCTGTGGAATTTGCTGCCCCAGGAAGCTGTGGAAGCTACATCATTAAATAAATTTAAAACAGAAATAGACAGTTTCCTAGAAGTAAAGGGAATTAGGGGTTACGGGGAGCGGGCAGGAAATTGGACATGAATTTAGATTTGAGGTTAGGATCAGATCAGCCATGATCTTATTGAATGGCGGAGCAGGCTCGAGGGGCCGATTGGCCGACTCCTGCTCCTATTTCTTATGTCGCTCTACTATGACCACCAACTCCTGGGCCTCCGCCAGCTATCTGTCTCTGACCCACCTCCCGACGTTCGGGGGTCGAGCTCGGATGAACCAGTCAATGACATCCTGCTGCACAATCCTCACCCGGTTATTTGTCTCGGGCTGCAGCCATCGTCGGGCCGGGTGCATCAGGTGGTACATCTGTGACCTCGGAGCTTTCCCACCTCTTGGCCAGGATTGGACCCGCCGAGCTCTCACCCTGGGGTTACTCCAGTACGGCCCGGGATTTCCCCTTTCGGTGTCCGGTAATCAGCTGCATCTGTCCGTTCCAAGTCAAAGATTGTATTTTGAGCGTCTCGTACAAAACAAGGAGCCACACTCCCCGCCCACTGCTCGTGCTCTGCAAGTGGTTCGAAGGCCAGACAGTAAAGCTCCACGTCGTCATCCAGTCATCCTCTGTAACACCAAGCTAGGCCCGATAGACTGCGGCTCTGTGGCCGGCACCCGCCTCCCGGCACCCGGCTCGAGGCGCGGGACCCTCCCGGCACCCGGCACCCGGCTCCCGGCTCGAGCGCGGGACCCTCCCGGCACCCGGCTCCCGGCTCGAGCGCGGGACCCTCCCGGCACCCGGCTCCCGGCTCGAGCGCGGGACCCTCCCGCCACCAGCCCGCGCCTCTCACTCTGGTCTGATCTGATTCGTTTCTTTTTGGAGTCCCGGAATGTGAAGGCAATGTGGTCCGTGTGAACACTCAGCATTTGCTCCAGGATTGTGGGTCTTGGTCTTTCTCAGAGGGCCAAAATCCCACTTCAGATACCATGTGTAACAAGTTGATGCAGGCCCAGACCTCGTGGCCAATTGGACTCGCAGACTAGATCTTAAAACAAGTGAGGCTTATTCCCATGAGGTAATGGTTGACGGGTGTTTTTGTGACTGGAAGGCTGTTTCCAGTGGAGTCTGGCAGGGCTCAGAACTAGGCCCCTTGCTTTTTGTGGTATATGTTAATGATTTGGACTTGAATGTAGGGGGCATCATTAAGAAATTTGCAGATGATACAAAAATTGGCCGTGTGGTTGATAGTGAGGAGGAAAGCTGTAGACTGCAGGAAGATATCAATGGACTGGTCAGGTGGGCAGAAAAGTGGCAAATGGAATTCAGTCCGGAGAAGTGTGAGGTAATGAATTTGGGGAGAGCAAACAAGGCACGGGGAATACACAATAAATGGGAGGATACTGAGAGGTGTAGAGGAAGTGAGGGACCTTGGAGTGCATGTCCACAGATCCCCGAAGGTAGCAGGACAGGTAGATAAGGTGTTTAAGAAGGCATATGGAATGCTTTCCTTTATTAGCTGAGGCACAGGATATAAGAGCAGGGATGTTATGCTGCAACTGTATAAAACACTAGTTAGGCCACAGCTTGAGTACTGGGTACAGTTCTGGTCACCACATTACAGGAAAGATGTGATTGCACTAGAGAGGGTACAGAGGAGATTTACGAGGATATTGCCAGAACTGGAGAATTTTATCTATGAGGAAAGATTGGAAAGGCTGGGGTTGTTATTCTTGGATCAGAGGAGGCTGAGGGGAGATTTAATTCAGGTACAAAATTATGAACGATCTCGATAGAGTGGATAGGGAGGACCTATTTCCCTTAGCAGAGAGGTCAATAACCAGGGGGCATAGATTTAAAGTGATTGGTAGAAAGATTAGAGGGGAGCTGAGGAAAAACTTTTTCACCCAGAGGGTTGTGGGGGTCTGGAACTCACGGCCTGAAAGGGTGGTAGAAGCAGAAACCCATTTAACAAGTACTTGGATGTGCACCTGAAGTGCTGTAATCTACAGGGCTACGGACCAAGTGCGGGAAAGTGGGATTAGACTGGGAGGCTCATTTTTGTCCGGCCGGACACGATGGGCCGAATGGCCTCCTTCTGTGCTGTAAATTTTCTATGATTCTTTGATTCCCCCAGATGTGGTCTTTACTTGCAGCGATGAACATGACAGGAATAGGCATTTCCCACCTACCTCTTTATTCCCTCACTTCCTTCCTCTCCCCAACAAACCATTTCCCTGCCTTTTATTCTTACAGGCTGAGAGTCGTTCCTGATTAAAGGCAAATAAGGTCGATGATTTCTTAAAGCTATACTGCCTTTATATAACTTCTTAAGGTGAGATCCCTATCTTGGTCACAGAGCTCTCAACATGCTATGGCTAAACACGGATGCACAGGCCCTGCCGTTGCACGCGGATGCATAGGCCCTGCCTATTTATCTAATCACACAGACGGGCGCACAGTATCATAGAAAGTTACGGCACAGAAGGAGGCCATTTGGCCCATCATGTCCGTGCTGGACAAAAAAGAGCCACCAGCCTAATCCCACTTTCCAGCACTTGGTCCGTAGCCCTGTAGGTTAGGACACATCAAGTGCACATCCAAATACCTTTTAAATGAGTTGAGGGTTTCTGCCTCGACCACCCTTTCAGGCAGCAAGTTCCAGACCCCCACCACCCTCTGGGTGAAAGATTTTTCCTCAGCTCCCCTCTAATCCTTCTATCAATTACTTTAAATCTGTGCTCCCTGGTCACTGACCCCTTTGCTAAGGGAAATAGGTCCCCCCTATCCACTCTATCTAGTCCTGTCATACTCTTATACACCTCAATTAAATCTCCTCTCAGCCTCCTTTGTTCCAAAGAAAATCACCCCAGCCTATCCAATCTTTCCTCATAGATAAAATTCTCCAGTCCTGGCAACATCCTCGTAAATCTCCTCTATACCCTCTAGTGCAATTACATCTTTCCTGTAATGTGATGACCAGAACTGTACACAGTGCTCAAGCTGTGGCCTAACTAGTGTTTTATACAGTTCCAGCATTACCTCCCTGCTCTTATATTCTATGCCTCGGCTAATAAAGGAAAGTATTCCAGATGCCTTTTTAACCACCTTATCTACCTGTCCTGCTACCTTCAGGGATCTGTGAAAATGCACTCCAAGGTCGCTTTGTTCATCTTTTTTTATTCGTTCATGGGATGTGGGCGTCGCTGGCGAGGCCAGCATTTATTGCCCATCCCTAATTGCCCTTGAGAAGGTGGCGGTGAGCTGCCTTCATGAACCGCTGCAGTCCGTGTGGTGAAGGTTCTCCCACAGTGCTGTTAGGAAGGGAGTTCCAGGATTTTGACCCAGCGACAATGAAGGAACGGCGATATATTTCCAAGTCGGGATGGTGTGTGACTTGGAGGGGAACGTGCAGTTGGTGTTGTTCCCATGTGCCTGTTGCCCTTGTCCTTCTAGGTGGTAGAGGTCGCGGGTTTGGGAGGAGCTGTCGAAGAAGCCTTGGTGAGTTGCTGCAGTGCATCCTGTGGATGGTACACACTGCAGCCACAGTGCGCCGGTGGTGAAGAGAGTGAATGTTTAAGGTGGTGGATGGGGTGCCAATCAAGCGGGCTGCTTTGTCCTAGATGGTGTCAAACTTCTTGAGTGTTGTTGGAGTTGTTGTGGAGAGTATTCCATCACACTCCTGACTTGTGCCTTGTAGCTGGTGGAAAGGCTCTACACTTCTCAGTATCCTCCCACTCCCTTGCCTTGTTTGCCCTCCCCAAATGCATTGCCTCACACTTCTGGATTGAATTCCATTTTTCTGCCCACCTGACCAGTCCATTGATATCTTCCTGCAGTCTACAGCTTTCCTCCTCACTATCAACCACACGGCCAATTTTTGTATCACCTGCAAACTTCTTAATCACGCCCCCCAACTTCAAGTCCAAGTTATTAATATATACCACAAAAAGCAAGGGACCGAGTACCGAGCCTTGAGGAACCCCACTGGAAACAGCCTTCCAATCGCAAAGACACCCGTCAACCATTACCCTTTGTTTCCTATGTGCCCTGCCTTTATATGGGGAATGATTGCAATGCATATAAATATATAAGAGTCATTAATTTAATCCCCCTAAACAAGAGCCTAGAATTTCTGATGGGCATTACTGTAACACAGACTGACTGGAAAGTCTAGGCCAGGGAGTAAAGACTGGTGGCCTACAACAGGGGAGGGAAGAGTGCAGTGGAGCCTAGTCTGAGAGCAGGACAACAGTGTTGGTTTGTGACTAACTTAAAAATGTAAGAGGAAATACAAAGAGAAAAGGCCATTTAGCCAACCAGATTCACCCCTCATCACTGTTTTGAAGGTGGGAGTCACATTTGCTATTTTGCAGTCCTCTGGGACTTGATCAAGTCCAGTGAACTCTGAGAAATGTCCACAAGGGTCTCGCAGTCCTTGAGCAAATTTGTTCCGAACCCTGGGATGAAGGTGGTCAGATCCAGCAGCTTTATCTACCTTGAGCTTCAACAACCTCCCCAACATGTCCTTTCGGGATTTTACAATTCTTCAGTCTACATTCATCTTTAAACCGTACCCTCAATTCTGGCATTTCTACCCATTTTTTTCCCAATACACTGTTGAACAATAACAGTTAAATATTTCAGCAATTTCTCTATCATCAGACACCGTTTCCCCAATTGTCATTTCTCTCTGGTCCAACCGCTCTCTGCAGCTTTAGTTTACTCCTGACGTATTGAAGAATGCTTCACTGTCCTGCTTTATGTTTTCCTCGTGATCCCGCATCAGTTTTTTGCCATTTCTCAGCCTATATTTAGAAATCTCCCTCTCCTGTTCCTTTCCTGAATATTTACATATTTTGGCTGCTTTCTCTTTCTCCTCACGCCCATCATGACTCTGTTACTAACTCAGACTGCTCTTACTCTTTGATTCTGCCCCTGACCTATTTCAGGGTTAAATTCCCTTTCCATCTTAAAAACCATCCCTTTGAAACTATTCTACTTTCCTTCCACATTTTACCGTTCCCGTGATTCTCTCATACCCTTAAAATCAGCTGGTTTGAAATGTAGCTTTTTAATCAGCTTCCTTTTGTGTTCTACCTTTGTGTTTATCCTGAATGTGGAGATGCCGGTGATGGACTGGGGTTGACAATTGTAAACAATTTTACAACACCAAGTTATAGTCCAACATAGTCATTTCCACACCGTTCACCTGAGGAAGGAGGAAGCCTCCGAAAGCTTGTGGAATTTAAAATAAATTTGTTGGACTATAACTTGGTGTTGTAAAATTGTTTACAATTTATCCTGAATAGAGAGACTTGCATTTATGTAGCGGCTTTCACTACCTCAGGACGTCCCAAAGTGCTTTACAGCCAATGAAGTACTTTTGAAGTGTAGTCATTGTAATATAGGAAACACGGCAGCCAATTTGCACACAGCAAGATCCCACAAACAGCAATCTGATAATTGACCAGATAATCTATTTTAATGTTGTTGGTTGAGGGATAAATATTGGCCCCAGGCCAATATGGGATTAGATTAGACAGGGCTTGATGGCCGGCGCGGACACGATGGGCCGAAGGGCCTCTATCCGTGCTGTATAACTCTATGACTCTATGAGGACACCAGGGAAACTTATTCTTAACCTATTGTTCTGTTTTCTTCTCCCCCCTGCTATGCTAGTTTAAATCCACCCGATTGTTTTATTCACCCTTTCTGTACCCACTCCGGTTCTGTCCCTCATGAACAACTTCCCTCTGCCTCAGAATTGGTCCCAATGCCCCAGGAATCTGAAACCCTTCCTCCTGCACCATCTCTCAAGCCACGCATTAATGGTCTAACCTGCCCGGTGTGTGGCACAGGAAGTAATCCTGAGATCACCACCCTTGGGATCTTACTCTTCAGCTGTGACCCTAACTCCTTGCTCTGCCTCTGCACAGCCTCCCTACTACTCCTTCCTACCTAACTGGTTTTGACATAGACCACGACTTCTGGCAGCTCTCCCTCCCTTTCCAAAGGTTTTTCCACCCGCTCCGTTATGTCCTTTACCCTGGCACCCGGGAGGCAACACACCATTCAGGACTCATGGTCACTACTGCAAAAAGGCTGTCTATCCCTCTAATAATTGAATCTCCCACCACTGCCACTCTCCTATTCTCCTCCTGGGTAACTCCTTTCTCCAAGCAGTAATGCACCTGCTTCCCCTCCCTGTATCTCCGATCTTGCCCCATCACAGGCTCTCAGCACTGAATAATCATTGGACAGTTTCAGAAGCCAGTTGTCGTGGTGCATATAGGTACCAACGATATAGGTAAAAAACGGGATGAGGTCCTACATGCTGAATTTAGGGAGTTAGGAGTTAAACTAAAAAGTAGGACCTCAAAGATAGCAATCTCAGGATTGCGACCAGTGCCACGGGCTAGTCAGAGTAGGAATGACAGGATAGCTAGGATGAATACGTGGCTTGAGAGATGGTGCAAGAGGGAGGGATTCAAATTCCTGGGCCATTGGAACCGGTTCTGGGGGAGGTGGGACCAGTACAAATTGGACGGTCTGCATCTGGGCAGGACTGGAACCAATGTCCGAGGGGGAGTGTTTGCTAGTGCTGTTGGGGAGGGTTTAAACTAATGTGGCGGGGGATGGGAACCGATGCAGGAAGTCAGTGGGAAGTAAAGTGGTGACAGAAACAAAAGGCAGTAAGGGAGAGTGTACAAAACATGACCGGACAGATGGTCTGAGAAAGCAGGGCAAAGACCAAGGGAAGTCTAGATTAAACTGCATTTATTTCAATGCAAGAAGTCTGATGGGCAAGGCAGATGAACTCAGGGCATGGGTGGGTACATGGGATGTTATAGCTATTACTGAAACATGGCTAAGGGAGGGGCAGGACTGGCAGCTCAATGTTCCAGGGTACAGATGCTTCAGGAAAGATAGAGCAGGAGGTAAGAGAGGAGGGGGAGTTGCATTCTTGATTAGGGAGAACATCACGGCAGTAGTGAGAGGGGATATATCCGAGGGTTCGCCCACTGAGTCTATATGGGTAGAACTGAAAAATAAGAAGGGAGAGATCACTTTGAAAGGATTGTACTACAGACCCCCAAATAGTCAACGGGAAATTGAGGAGCAAATATGTAAGGAGATTACAGACAGCTGCAAGAAAAATAGGGTGGTAATAGTAGGGGACTTTAACTTTCCCAACATTGACTGGGACAGCCATAGCATTAGGGGCTTGGATGGAGAGAAATTTGTTGAGTGTATTCAGGAGGAATTTCTCATTCAGTATGTGGATGGCCCGACTAGAGAGGGGGCAAAACTTGACCTCCTCTTGGGAAATAAGGAAGGGCAGGTGACAGAAGTGTTCGTGAGGGATCACTTTGGGACCAGTGATCATAATTCCATTAGTTTTAAGATAGCTATGGAGAAGGATAGGTCTGGCCCAAAAGTTAAAATTCTAAATTGGGGAAAGGCCAATTTTGATGGTATTAGACAGGAACTTTCAGAAGTTGATTGGGAGAGTCTGTTGGCAGGCAAAGGGATGTCTGGTAAGTGGGAGGCTTTCAAAAGTGTGTTTACCAGGGTTCAGGGTAAGCACATTCCTTATAAAGTGAAGGGCAAGGCTGGTAGAAGTAGGGAACCTTGGATGACTCTGGAGATTGAGGCCCTAGTCAAAAAGAAGAAGGAGGCATATGACATGCATAGACAGCTGGGATCAAGGGAGAGAGTAGGGCCTCTTAAGGATCAACAAGGTCATCTATTTGCGGAACCACAAGAGTTGGGTGAGATCCTGAATGAATATTTCACATCGGTATTTACGGTTGAGAAAGGCATGGATGTTAGGGAACTTGGGGAAATAAATAGTGATGTCTTGAGGAGTGTACATATTACAGAGAGGGAGGTGCTGAAAGTCTTAACGCGCATCAAGGTAGATAAATCTCCGGGACCTGATGAAATGTATCCCAGGACGTTATGGGAGGTTAGGGAGGAAATTGCGGGTCCCCTAGCAGAGATATTTGAATCATCCACCGCTACAGGTGAGGTGCCTGAAGATTGGAGGGTAGCAAATGTTGTGCCTTTGTTTAAGAAGGGCGGCAGGGAAAAGCCTGGGAACTACAGACCGGTGAGCCTGACATCTGTAGTGGGTAAGTTGTTAGAGGGTATTCTGAGAGACAGGATCTACATGCATTTGGAGAGGCAGGGACTGATTAGGAACAGTCAGCATGGTTTTGTGAGAGGAAAATCATGTCTCACGAATTTGATTGAGTTTTTTGAAGGGGTAACCAAGAAGATAGATGAGGGCTGTGCAGTAGACGTGGTCTACATGGACTTTAGCAAAGCCTTTGACAAGGTACCGCATGGTAGGTTGTTACATAAGGTTAAATCTCACGGGATCCAAGGTGAGGTAGCCAATTGGATACAAAATTGGATTGACGACAGAAGACAGAGGGTGGTTGTAGAGGGTTGTTTTTCAAACTGGAGGCCTGTGACCAGCGGTGTGCCTCAGGGATCGGTGCTGGGTCCGCTGTTATTTGTTATTTATATTAATGATTTGGATGAGAATTTAGGAGGCATGGTTAGTAAGTTTGCAGATGACACCAAGATTGGTGGCATTGTGGACAGTGAAGAAGGTTATCTAGGATTGCAACGGGATCTTGATAAATTGGGCCAGTGGGCCGATGAATGGCAGATGGAGTTTAATTTAGATAAATGTGAGGTGATGCATTTTGGTAGATCGAATCGGGCCAGGACCTACTCCGTTAATGGTAGGGCGTTGGGGAGAGTTATAGAACAAAGAGATCTAGGAGTACAGGTTCATAGCTCCTTGAAAGTGGAGTCACAGGTGGATAGGGTGGTGAAGAAGGCATTCAGCAAGCTTGGTTTCATTGGTCAGAACATTGAATACAGGAGTTGGGATGTCTTGTTGAAGTTGTACAAGACATTAGTTAGGCCACACTTGGAATACTGTGTACAGTTCTGGTCACCCTATTATAGAAAGGATATTATTAAACTAGAAAGAGTGCAGAAAAGATTTACTAGGATGCAAATACATAAAGGGCAAAAGGGTAACAAGGGAGAGAGTAGGGTCTCTTAAGGATCAACAAGGTCATCTATGTGCGGAACCACAAGAGATGGGTGAGATCCTGAATGAATATTTCACATCGGTATTTACGGTTGAGAAAGGCATGGATGTTAGGGAACTTGGGGAAATAAATAGTGATGTCTTGAGGAGTGTACATATTACAGAGAGGGAGGTGCTGGAAGTCTTAACGCGCATCAAGGTAGATAAATCTCCGGGACCTGATGAAATGTATCCCAGGACGTTATGGGAGGTGAGGGAGGAAATTGCGGGTCCCCTAGCAGAGATATTTGAATCATCCACCGCTACAGGTGAGGTGCCTGAAGATTGGAGGGTAGCAAATGTTGTGCCTTTGTTTAAGAAGGGCGGCAGGGAAAAGCCTGGGAACTACAGACCAGTGAGCCTGACATCTGTAGTGGGTAAGTTGTTTGAGGGTATTCTGAGGGACAGAATCTACAGGCATTTGGAGAGGCAGGGACTAATTAGGAACAGTCAGCATGGTTTTGTGAGAGGAAAATCATGTCTCACGAATTTGATTGAGTTTTTTGAAGGGGTAACCAAGAAGATAGATGAGGGCTGTGCAGTAGACGTGGTCTACATGGACTTCAGCAAAGCATTTGACAAGGTACCGCATGGTAGGTTGTTACATAAGGTTAAATCTCATGGGATCCAAGGTGAGGTAGCCAATTGGATACAAAATTGGCTTGACGACAGAAGACAGAGGGTGGTTGTCGAGGGTTGTTTTTCAAACTGGATGCCTGTGTCCAGCGGTGTGCCTCAGGGATCGGTGCTGGGTCCGCTGTTATTTGTTATTTATATTAATGATTTGGATGAGAATTTAGGAGGCATGGTTAGTAAGTTTGCAGATGACACCAAGATTGGTGGCATTGTGGACAGTGAAGAAGGTTATCTAGGATTGCAACGGGATCTTGATAAATTGGGCCAGTGGGCCGATGAATGGCAGATGGAGTTTAATTTCGATAAATGTGAGGTGATGCATTTTGGTAGATCGAATCGGGCCAGGACCTACTCCGTTAATGGTAGGGCGTTGGGGAGAGTTATAGAACAAAGAGATCTAGGAGTACAGGTTCATAGCTCCTTGAAAGTGGAGTCACAGGTGGATAGGGTGGTGAAGAAGGCATTCAGCAAGCTTGGTTTCATTGGTCAGAACATTGAATACAGGAGTTGGGATGTCTTGTTGAAGTTGTACAAGACATTAGTTAGGCCACACTTGGAATACTGTGTACAGTTCTGGTCACCCTATTATAGAAAGGATATTATTAAACTAGAAAGAGTGCAGAAAAGATTTACTAGGATGCTACCGGGACTTGATGGTTTGACTTACAGGGAGAGGTTAGACAGACTGGGACTTTATTCCCTGGAGAGTAGGAGGTTAAGGGGTGATCTTATAGAAGTCTATAAAATAATGAGGGGCATAGATAAGGTCGATAGTCAAAATCTTTTCCCAAAGGTAGGGGAGTCTATAACGAGGGGGCACAGATTTAAGGTGAGAGGGGAGAGATACAAAAGGATCCAGAGGGGCAATTTTTTCACTCAAAGGGTGGTGAGTGTCTGGAACGAGCTGCCAGAGGCAGTAGTAGAGGCGGGTACAATTTTGTCTTTTAAAAAGCATTTGGACAGTTACATGGGTAAGATGGGTATAGAGGGATATGGGCCAAGTGCAGGCAATTGGGACTAGCTTAGTGGTATAAACTGGGCGACATGGACATGTTGGGCCGAAGGGCCTGTTTCCATGTTGTAACTTCTATGATTCTATGATTCTATCTATGATGCTACCGGGACTTGATGGTTTGACTTATAGGGAGAGGTTGGATCGACTGAGACTTTTTTCTCTGGAGGTTTAGGGGTGATCTTATAGAAGCCTGTAAAATAATGAGGGGCATAGATAAGGTAGATAGTCAAAATCTTTTCCCAAAGGTAGGGGAGTCTATAACGAGGGGGCATAGATTTAAGGTGAGAGGGGAGAGATACAAAAGGGTCCAGAGGGGCAATTTTTTCACTCAAAGGGTGGTGAGTGTCTGGAACGAGCTGCCAGAGGCAGTAGTAGAGGCGGGTACAATTTTGTCTTTTAAAAAGCATTTGGACAGTTACATGGGTAAGATGGGTATAGAGGGATATGGGCCAAGTGCAGGCAATTGGGACTAGCTTAGTGGTATAAACTGGGCGACATGGACATGTTGGGCCGAAGGGCCTGTTTCCATGTTGTAAACTTCTATGATTCTATTCTATAAGCAGGGTGTTCCCCAGCTCATCTCTGCTTTCCCCTCCTGCCCAACGAGTTTCGCCCGTTTCTCCTGCTCCCGACTCCACTCTGCCTGTGGGGTGACCACTTTCTGGAACTTAAGTTCCACAAACCTTTCCTCCTGTGTGGAGCAGAATGGGGTCAGCTGTCAGGCGAGGTCAGTGGGAGGGGTCAGTTGGGGATCAACTCCTTGGGTATCCTGTGGATGCAGCAAGCCCCCGTCATGCACCACACACAAAACTGGCTTTGTAATTACATTTCCCTAAATCTAACTCTTCGACCTTGGTTTCTAAATCTTGCCCAATTCTGTGAGATATTGCTGCATGTAATCCATTAATCCATTTACATGCAGTGAAGAGGGAGCTTTACTCTGTATCTAACCCATGGTGTACCTGTCATTAATGTATATCAAGAAAAGCAGTGGTCCTAGTACCGACCCCTGGGCAACACCACTGTACACCTCCCTCCAGTCCGAAAAACAACCGTTCACCACGACTCTCTGTTTCCCGTCACTTAGCCAATTTTGTATCCATGCTGCCACTGCCCCTTTTATTCCATGGGCTTCAACTTTGCTGACAAGCCGATTATGTGGCACTTTATCAAACGCCTTTTGGAAGTCCGTATACACAACATCAACCACATTGCCCCCATCAACCCTCACTATTACCTCATCAAAAAACTCAATCAGGTTAGTTGAACACGATTTGCCTTTAACAAATAGGTACGGTAGCGTAGTGGTTATGTTACTGGGCTAGTAATCCAGAGGCCTGGACTAAAATCCAGAGTCACGAGTTCAAATCCCGCCACGGCGGCTGGCGAATTTAAATTCAATTAATTAAATAAATAAAATCTGGAATTAAAATACTAGTATCAGTAATGGTGGCCATGAAACTACCGGATTGTCGTAAAAACCCATCTGGTTCACTAATGTCCTTTAGGGAAGGAAACCGGCCGTCCTTACCCGGTCTGGCCTATATGTGACTCCAGACCCACAGCAATGTGGTTGATTCTTAATTGCCCTCTTAGGGATGGGCAATAAATGCCGGCCTTGCCAGTGACGCCCACATCCCGTGAACGAATAAAAAAAAAAAATCCATGCTGGCTTTCCTTAATTAATCTGCACTTCTCCCAAGTGACTGTTAATTCTGTCCCGGATTATCGTTTCTAAAAGTTTCCCCACCACCGAGGTTAAACTGACTGGCCTGAAGTTGCTGGGTTTATCCTTACACCCTTTTTTGAACAAGTATCATAGAAATTTACAGCACAGAAGGAGGCCATTCGGCCCATCGTGTCCGTGCCGGACGAAAAAGAGCCACCCAGCCTAATCCCACTTTCAAGCTCTTGGTCCGTAGCCCTGTAGGTTACGGCACTTCAGGTGCACATCCAGGTACTTTTTAAATGTGATGAGGGTTTCTGCCTCTACCACCCTCTCAGGCAGTGAGTTCCAGACCCCCACCACCCTCTGGGTGAAAAAATTTCTCCTCAGCTCCCCTTTAATCCTTCTACCCTCTGCTAAGGGAAATAGGTCCTTCCTATCCACTCTATCTGGGCCCCTCATAATTTTGTACACCTCAATTAAATCTCCCCTCAGCCTCCTTTGTTCCAAAGAAAACAACTCCAGCCTATCCAATCTTTTCTCATAGAAACATAGAAAATAGGAGCAGGAGTAGGCCATTTGGCCCTTCGAGCCTGCTCCGCCATTCAATATGATCATGGCTGATCCTCTATCTCAATACCATATTCCCGCTCTCTCCCCATACCCCTTGATGCCTTTTGTGTCTAGAAATCTATCTAGCTCCTTCTTAAATATATTCAGTGACTTGGCCTCCACAGCTTTCTGTGGTAGAGAATTCCACAGGTTCACCACCCTCTGAGTGAAGAAATTTCTCATCTCAGTCCTAAATGTCCTACCCCATATCCTGAGACTGTGACCCCTCATTCTGGACCCCCCAGCCAGGGGAAACATCCTCCCTGCATCCAGTCTGTCTAGCCCTGTCAGAATTTTATATGTTTCAATGAGATCCCCTCTCATTCTTCTGAACTCGAGTGAATACAGGCCGAGTTGACCCAATCTCTCCTCATACGACAGTCCTGCCATCCCAGGAATCAGTCTGGTGAACCTTCGCTGCACTCCCTCCATGGCAAGTATATCCTTTCTTAGGTAAGGAGACCAAAACTGCACACAATACTCCAGGTGTGGTCTCACCAAGGCCCTGTATAATTGCAATAAGACATCCTTGCTCCTGTACTCAAATCCTCTTGCAATGAAGGCCAACATACCATTTGCTTTCCTAACTGCTTGCTGCATCTGCATGTTTGCTTTCAGTGACTGGTGTACAAGGTCACCCAGGTCCCTTTGTACATCAACATTTCCCAATCTATCACCATTTAAATAATACTCTGCCTTTCTGTTTTTCCTTCCAAAGTGGATAACTTCACATTTATCCACAATATACTGCATCTGACATGTATTTGCCCATTCACTCAACTTGTCTAAATCGCCTTGAAGCTCTTTGCATCCTCCTCACAACTCACAATCCCACCTAGTTTTGTGTTGTCAGCAAACTTGTAAATATTACATTTGGTTCCCTCATCCAAATCGTTGATATATATTGTGAATAGCTGGGGCCCAAGCACTGATCCTTGCGGTACCCCACTAGTCACTGCCTGCCACCCCGAAAAAGACCCTTTTATTCCTACTCTCTGTTTCCTGTCAACCAATTTTCAATCCATGCCAGTATATTAATTTTGCACACTAACCTCTTATGTGGGATTTTATCAAAGGCCTTCTGAAAATCGAAATACACCACATCCACTGGTTCTCCCCTATCTATTCTACCAGTTACATCCTCAAAAAACTGCAGTAGGTTTATCAAACATGATTTCCCTTTCATAAATCCATGTTGACTTTGTCTAATCCCGTTGATATTTTCTAAGTGTTCTGTTATCACATCCTTTATAATAGACACTAGCATTTTCCCTACTACTGATGTTAGGCTAACCGGTCTGTAATTCCCTGTTTTCTCTCCCTCCTTTTTTAAATAGTGGGGTTACATTTGCCACCCTCCAATCTGTAGGAACGGTTCCATAATCTATAGAATTTTGGAAGATGACCACTAATGCATCCACTATTTCCATGGCTACCTCTTTTACTGGGATGCAGATTATCAGGCCCTGGGGACTTATCGGCTTTCAGTCCCATTAATTTCTCCAGCACTTTTTTTTACTAATACTAATTTCCTTTAATTCCTCCTTCTCACTAGTCCCTTGATTCCCTCACATTTCTGGGAAATTATTTGTGTCCTCTTCCGTGAAGACAGAACCAAAGTATTTGTTTAATTGCTCTGCCATTTCCTTGTTCCCAATTATAAATTCTCCCGTTTCTGACTGTAAGGGACCTACATTTGTCTTCACTAATCTTTTTCTTTTTACATACTTGTAGAAGCTTTTACAGTCCACTTTTATGTTCCTTACAAGTTTACTTTCATACTCTATTTTTCCCCTCTTAATCAATCTCTTGGTCCTTTTTTGCTGAATTCTAAACTGCTCCCAATCCTCAGGCTTGCTACTTTTTCAGGCAACTTTATATGACTCCTCTTTGGATCTGATACCATCCTTAATTTCTTTTGTTAGCCTTGGTTGGGCCGCTTTTCCTTTTGTGTTTTTGCACCAGAATGAAATGTATAACTGTTGCAATTCATGCATTCGTTCCTTAAATGTTAGCCATTGCCTATCCACTGTAATGCCTTTTAATGAAGCTTCCCAATCTATCATAGCCTCATACCTTTGTAGTTTCCTTTGTTTAGATTTAGATTTCTCATAGCTGAAATTCTCCTGGCAACATCCTCATAAATCTCCTCTGTACCCTCTCTAGTGCAATCGCATCTTTCCTGTAATGTGGTGACCAGAACTGTACACAGTACTCAAGTGTGGCCTAACTAGTGTTTTATACCGTTCTAGCATAACCTCCCTGCTCTTATATTCTATGCTTCGGTTAATAAAGGAAAGCATTCCATATGTCTTTTTAACCACCTTATCTACCTGTCCTGCTACCTTCAAGGATCTGTGGACATGCACTCCAAGGTCCCTTTGTCCCTCTACACCTCTCAGTATCCTCCCATTTATTGTGTACTCCCTTGCCTTGTTTGCCCTCCCCAAATGCATTACTTCACACTTCTCTGGATTGAATTCCATTTGCCACTTTTCTGCCCACCTGACCAGTCCATTGATATCTTCCTGCAGTCTACAGCTTTCCTCCTCACTATCGACCACAAGGCCAATTTTTATATCATCTGCAAACTTCTTGATCAAGCCCCCCACATTCAAGTCCAAATTATTGATATATTCCTCAAAAAGCAAGGGACCTAGTACTGAGCCTTGCGGAACCCCACTGGAAACAGCCTTCCAGTCGCATAAACAACCATCGACCATTACCCTTTGCTTCCTGCCACTGAGCCAGTTTTGGATCTAACTCGACACTTTCCCTTGGATCCCATGGGCTTTTACTTTTCTGACCTGTCTGCCATGTGGGACCTTGCAAAAGCCTTGCTAAAATCCATGTACACTACATCATATGTGTTACCCTCATCGACCCTCCTTGTTACCTGCTCAAAAAATTCAATCAAGTTAGTCAGACACGACCGTCCCTTAACAAATCCATGCTGACTGTCCTTGATTAACCCGTGCCTTTCTAAATGATGATTTATGCTGTCCCTCAGAATTGATTCCAATAATTTGCTCACCACCGAGGTTAGGCTGACTGGCCTGTAATTGCTCGGTCTATCTCTTTCTCCCTTTTTAAACAACAGTACAACGTTAGCAGTCCTCCAATCCTCCGGCACCACGCCTGTATCCAGGGAGGATTGGAAAATGATGGTCAGAGCCTCCGCTATTTCCTCCCTTGCTTCTCTTAACAGCCTGGGATACATTTCATCCAGGCCTGGCGATTTATCTACTTTCAAAGATGCTAATCCCCTTAATGCTTCCTCTCTCACTATGTTTATCCCATCCAATATTTCACACTCCTCCTCCTCAACTACAATCTCTGCATCATCTCCCTCTTTTGTGAAGCCAGATGCAAAGTATTCATTAAGAACCATACCCACATCTTCCGCCTCTACGCATAGGTTACTTTTTTGGTCTCTAATAGGCTCTGCACTTTCCTCAGTTATCCTCTTGTTCTTTATGTATTTATAAAACATTTTTGGGTTTTCTTTAATTTTACTTGCCAATATTTTTTCATTCCCTCTCTTTGCTTTCCTAATTTCCTTTTTAATTTCACCCCTGCACTTTCTATACTTCTCTAGGCTTTCTGCAGTATTGAGCTCTTGGTGTCTGACATAAGCTTCCCTTTTTTGCCTGATCTTACCCTGTATGCTCCTTGTCATCCAGGGGGCTCTAGATTTGGCAGTCCCACCTTTTTTCTTTGTGGGAACATGTTTACTCTGAACCCTTTGAATCTCCCCCTTGAATGCCTCCCACTGCTCTGACACTGATTTACCTTCAAGTTGCTGTTTCCAGTCCACTTTTGCTAAATCACTTCTCAGCTTAGTAAAATTGGCCTTTCCACAATTTAAAACTTTTACTCCTGTTCTATCTTTGTCCTTTTCCATAACAATGCTAAATCTAACTGTATTATGATCACTCCCACCAAAATGCTCTCCCACTGATACTCCTTCCACCTGCCCAGCTTCATTCCCTAAAACTAAATCCAGAACTGCCCCCCCTCTTGTTGGACTTGCTACGTATTGGCTAAAAAAGTTCTTCTGAAAGCAGTTTAAGAATTAGGCGCCCGATTATACCTTTTGCACTGTTTGTATCCCAGTTAATATTAGGGTAGTTGAAATCCCCTACTATTACTGCCCTATTGTTTTTGCACTTCTCAGAAATTTGCCTACATATTTGCTCTTCTATCTCCCTCTGACTGTTGGGGGGTCTATAGTACACTCCCAGCAGCGTGACTGCCCGTTTTCTGTTCTTTAGCTCAACCCATATGGACTCATATGATGATCCTTCTAATATATCATCCCTCCTTACGGCCGTAATTGTTTCTTTAACCAATATTGCAACTCCCCTCCTTTTATATCCCCCTCTCTATCTCATCTGAAAACCCTGACGAGCTGCCAGTCCTGCCCTGTTTAAGCCATGTTTCTGTAATAGCTAAGATATCGTACTGCCACATGTCTATCTGTGCCCTCAGCTCATCTGCCTTATTACTATACTCCTAGCATTGAGGTAAATACCATTAAGCACCGCCAAACTCCTTTGTTGTCTACTTTCTAATCCTGGTTTCCTCTGCCTTCCAAACTCACTAATTTTCTGCCTTCCATTTCCAGCTCTGCTTCTCTCCCATCTGAATCTAAGCTCAGGTTCCCATTCCCCTGCCAAGCTAGTTTAAACCCTCCCCAACAGCAGTAGCAAACCTCCCCGCGATGATATTGGTCCTGGCCCTGTTGAGGTGCAACCCGTCCGTCTTGTACAGGTCCCACCTCCCCCCGAACCGGTCCCAATGCCCCATGAATCTAAAGCCCTCCCTCCTGTACCATCTCTCCAGCCACGCATTCATTTTCTCTATCCTGTTTCTATACTCGCTAGCGCGTGGCACCAGGAGCAACCTGGAGATTACTACCTTTGAGGTATCTAACCCAGCCTGCACCTGCCATGGGAGTGTTTGATGGGACAGTGTAGAGGGAGCTTTACTCTGTATCTAACCCTGTACCTGCCCTGGGAATGTGTGATGGGACAGTGTAGAGGGAGCTTTACTCTGTATCAAACCCTGTACCTGCCCTGGGAGTGTTTGATGGGACAGTGTAGAGGGAGCTTTACTCTGTATCTAACCCGTGCTGTACCTAGAATCATAGAATCATAGAAGTTTACAACATGGAAACAGGCCCTTCGGCCCAACATGTCCATGTCGCCCAGTTTATACCACTAAGCTAGTCCCAATTGCCTGCACTTGGCCCATATCCCTCTATACCCATCTTACCCTTGTAACTGTCCAAATGCTTTTTAAAAGACAAAACTGTACCCCCCTCTACTACTGCCTCTGGCAGCTCGTTCCAGACACTCACCACCCTTTGAGTGAAAAAATTGCCCCTCTGGACCCTTTTGTATCTCTCCCCTCTCACCTTAAATCTATGCCCCCTTGTTATAGACTCCCCTACCTTTGGGAAAAGATTTTGACTACCTACCTTATCTATGCCCCTCATTATTTTATAGACTTCTATAAGATCACCCCGAAACCTCCTACTCTCCAGAGAAAAAAGTCTTAGCCTATCCAACCTCTCCCCATAAGTCAAACCATCAAGTCCCGGTAGCATCCTCGTAAATCTCTTCTGCACTCTTTCTAGTTTAATAATATCCTTTCTATAATAGGGTGACCAGAACTGTACACAGTATTCCAAGTGTGGCCTAACTAATGTCTTGTACAACTTCAACAAGACATCCCAACTCCTGTATTCAATGTTCTGACCAATGAAACCAAGCATGCTGAATGCCTTCTTCACCACCCTATCCACCTGTGACTCCACTTTCATGGAGCTATGAACCTGTACTCCTAGATCTCTTTGTTCTATAACTCTCCCCAACGCCCTACCATTAACGGAGTAGGTCCTGGCCCGATTTGATCTACCAAAATGCATCACCTCACATTTATCTAAATTAAACTCCATCTGCCATTCATCGGCCCACTGGCCCAATTTATCAAGATCCCGTTGCAATCCTAGATAACCGTCTTCACTGTCCACAATGCCACCTGCTCTGGGAGTGTTTGATGGGACAGTGTAGAGGGAGCTTTACTCTGTATCTAACTCGTGCTGTACCTGCCCTGGGAGTGTTTGATGGGACAGTGTAGAGGGAGCTTTACTCTGTATCTAACCCGTGCTGTACCTGCCCTGGGAGTGTTTGATGGGACAGTGTAGAGGGAGCTTTACTCTGTATCTAACCCTGTACCTACTCTGGGAGTGTTTGATGGGACAGTGTAGAGGGAGCTTTACATCGAGCCACATCAAAACTACGGCACAGAAAAAGGCTATTTGGCCCAACAAGTCAATGCCGGTGTTTATGCTCCACACGAGCCTCCTCCCTCCCTACTTCATCTCACCCTATCAGCAAATCCTTCTATTTCTTTCTCCCTCATGTTTATCCAGCTTCCCCTTAAATGCATCCATGCTATTTGCCTCAACTACAACTATTCCTTGTGGTAGTGAGTTCCACATTCTCACCATTCTCTTGGTAAAGAAGTTTCTCCTGAGTTCCTTATTGGATTTATTAGTGACTATTTTATATTTAAGTCCTCTAGTTTTGGACTCCCCACAAGTGGAAACATATTCTCTACGTCTACCCTATCGAACCCTATTATTATCTTAAAGACCTCTAACAGGTCACCCCTCAGCCATCTCTTTTCTAGTAAAAGGAGTCCCAGCCTATTCAGCCTTTCCTGTTAAGGATATCCTCTCAGTTCTGGTATCATCCAGTGAATCTTTTTTGCACCCTCTGCAGTGCCTCTATATCCTTTTTATAATATGGAGACCAGAACTGTGCACAATACTCCAAATGTGGTCCAACCAAGGTTCTATACAAGTTTAACATAACTTCTCTGCTTTTCAAATCTATCCCTCTAGAAATGGACCCCAGTGCTTGGTTTGTCTTTTTTATGGCCTTATTAACCTGCGTCACTACTTTGTGATTTGTGTATCTGTACCCCAAGATCCCATTGTCCTCTACCCCATTCAGACTCTTATCCAAGAAGTATGTGGCCTCCTTATTCTTCCTACCAAAATGCATCACCTCACACTTATCTATATTGCATAAGAACATAAGAAATAGGAGCAGGAGTAGGCCATACGGCCCCTCAAGCCTGTTCCACCATTCAATAAGATCACGGCTGATCTTTGACCTCAACTCCACTTTCCTGCCCGATCCCCATATCCCTTGATTCCCCTAGAGTCCAAAAATCTATCCATCTCAGCCATGAATATATTCAGTGACTCAGCATCCACAGCCCTCTGGGGTAGAGAATTCCAAAGATTCACAACCCTCTGCGTGAAGAAATTCCTCCTCATCTTAGTCTTGAATGGCCGACCCCATATCCTGCGTTTATGCCTCCTAGTTCTAGACTCTCCAGCCAGGGGAAACAATCTCTCATCCTCTATCCTGTGAAGCCCCCTCATAATCTTTTATGTTTAAATGAGATCACCTCTCATTCTTCTAAAACTCCAGAAAGTACAGGCCCATTCTACTCAACCTCTCTTCACAGGACAACCCTCTCATCCCAGGAATCAATCTAGTGAACCTTTGCTGCACCGTTCCAGAGTCTAGAGAATTTTGGAAGATCATAACCAATGCATCCACTATCTCTGCAGCCACCTCTTTTAGAACCCTAGGATGTAGGCCATCAGATCCAAGGGATTTGTCAGCTTTTAGTCCCATTATTTTGTCCAGTACTTTTTCTCTAGTGATATTAATTGTTTTAGGTTCCTCACTCTCATTTACCACTTGGTTCCCATTATTTTTGGTATGCTTTTGTGTCTTCTACTGTGAAGACAGATACAAAATATTTGTTTAATGTCTCTGCCATTTCTTGATTCCCCATAATCATTTCTCCTGTCTCAGCCTCTAAGAGACCAATGTTTACTTTTGCTACTCTCTCCCTTTTTACATACTTGTAGAAGCTCTTACAATCTGTTTTTATATTTCTTGCTAGTTTACTTTCATATTCTATTTTCTCCCTTTTCTTATCTTTTGTTGGTTTCTAAAACTCTCCCAATCCCCAGGCTTATAACTCTTCTTGGCAACATTATAAGCCTCTTCTTTCAATCTAATACTCAGCTTAACTTCTTTAGTTAGCCACGGGTGGATCACTTTTCCCGTGGAGTTTTTATTTTTCAATGGAATGTATATTTGTTGAGAATATTGAAATATTCCTTTAAACGTTTTCCATTGCTTTTCAACTGTCAAACCCTTTAATTTAATTTCCCAATCTACCTTTGACAACTTGCCCCTCATACCTATGTAATTGCCTTTATTTAAGTTTAAGACTCTAGTTTCTGACTTAAGTATGTTACTTTCAGACGTAATGTGAAATTCATATTATGATCGCTCTTCCCCAGAGGTTCTTTTACTGTGAGATTACTAATTAACCCTATCTCATTATACAATACAAAATCTAGAATAGCCTGTTCCCTGGTTGGTTCCATGATGTATTGCTCCAGGAAACCGTCTTGAATTCATTTCATGAACTTGTCCTCCAAACTACCTTTGCCAATTTGATTTGCCTAGTCTATATGAAGATTAAAGTCCCCCATGATTACTTTTGTTACAAGCTGCTATTATTTCATGATTAATACTCTGTCCAACAGTATAACTTCTATTAGGGGCCTATAGACTACTCCCACCAGTGTTTTCTGCCCCTTGTTATTTCTTATTTCCACCCAGACCGATTCCACTTCCTGATCTTCCGAGCCAAGATCCTTTCTCACCACTGTCCTTATCTCATCCTTTATTATCAGGGTTACACCCCCTCCCTTTCCATTCTGCCTGTCTTTTCTAAATGTCATGTACCCTGGAAAATTTAGTTCCCAACCTTGGTCATTTTGCGACCATGTCTCTGTAATGGCGATTAGATCAAACCCATTTGTCTCTATTTGTGCCATTAATTCATCTATCTTGTTAAATGCTCCATGCATTCAGATAAAGAGCCTTAAATTTTGACTTTTTACCATTTTTTCCTGCTTTGAACTTACTTGTTGTTGCATTATTATTGGTAAACTCTCTGTCCCTTCCTGCCACACTCTGCTTATCTTTACCCAAATCACTACACTGTTCTGTTGTCTTAAGTTTTCTCATTAGATTTCTAAATTTCCCCTCACCTGACTCCTCCACCTTTCAGTTTAAAACCCAATTACAGCCCTAGTTATTCGATTTGCCAGGACGCTGGGCCCAGCCTGGTTTAAGTGGAGCCCGTCCCAACGGAACAGCTCCCTCTTTCCCCAGTACTGGTTCCAGTGCCCCATGAATTGAAACCCCTGTCTCCCACACCACTCTTAAGCCATGCATTTAACTCTCTGTTCTGCTTGTCCCAATGCCAATTTGCATATGGCTCAGATAGTAATCCAGAGACCTTTTGAGGTTCTGCTTATTAATTTAGACCCTAGCTCCTCAAACTGTCTCAGCAGAACCTCATTCCTAGTTCTACCTATGTCGTTGCTTCTTATGTGGACCATGACAACTGGATCCTCCCCCTCATGCTCCAGGTTCTTTTCCAGCAGCGAGGAGATGTCCTTAACCCTGGCACAGGACAGACAACACAGCCCTCGGGACTCCCGGTCGCGACTACAGAGAACAGTATCTGTCCCCCTGACTATACATTCCTTTTAACTCCTCCCACTTGAATGGCCTCCTGTACCACAGTGCTGTGGTCAGTTTGCCCATCCTCCCTGCAGTCTTTGTTCTCATCCACATAGGTAGCAAGTACCTTGTACCTTTTAGACGAGGTCAAGTACTGAGGCTCCTCCATCACTGGATCCTGGGTCCCATACCTGCCTGACCCGCAGTCACATCCTCCTGTCTCTGACCACTGAATGAATCTAAAGTACTACCAATTCTAAGGGATGTGACTGCCTCCTGGGTCAGAGTGTCCAGGTAACTCTCCCCTCCCTGATGTATCACAATATCTGTAGCTCGGACTCCAGCTCAACAACTCTGAGCTGAAGTTTCTCGATATTGAAATTAATTTGCCAATTATACACCCATTCTGCAAGTTTATTAATGTCTTCTTGCATTTTGCCGCATTCTCCCTTTGTATTAATTATACCCCCCAATTTGGTGTCGTCTGCAAATTTTGAAATTGTATTTCCGATTCCTGAGTCCAAATCGTTGATGTAAATTGTGAACAACAGTGGTCCCAGCACCGATCCCTGTGGAACACCACTTCCCATCTTTTGCCAGTCTGAGTAACTACCCTTAACCCCTACTATCACTTTACTCTGTATCTAACCCGTGCTGTACCTGCCCTGGGAGTGTTTGATGGGACAGTGTAGAGGGAGCTTTACTCTGTATCTAACCCTGTACCTGCCCTGGGAGTGTTTGACGGGACATTGTAGAGGGAGCTTTACTCTGTATCTAACCCGTGCTGACCACAATGTAACTGAGGAGGGCTGAAAGAGGCTAAGATTTCTGCCCTGGTGCCCCTCAGTGTGTATTGTGTTGGTGTCTGTCTGGCATGAAATAAGTGCAAGCTGCCAGCAGTAAATTAACATATTTACATGAGGACCTTATTGCCCTGACTCTAATTTGCTGATAAGTGCAGCCTACTTATTTATTCGGGGATGAGGGTCGGCTTGGGTTGGGTTGGGGTCATGGTCAGGGTTTGAGTGGGCTGTACCTCGGCTGCTCCCTTTGTACCATCACCCACCTCCTGTCAGCCCTGGTTGCATGTTGTCTGCACTCTTGGCACCGATGGTTAGGATTTCTTGACCATTTGTCATTTTTTGCTAGTTTTCTGCTGCCCAGGCTGATTTCTGGAGTATTTGTTTTGTACAGTCAGAGCCTGGAGAGGTGGGTGAGGCTGTTTCCGTTGCTATCGATGCTGGTTACAGGCACGTTGATGGAGCTTATTCATACAGGAATGAGGCAGAGGTGGGGGCTGCCCTCAAGAAGAAGATTGATGAAGGAGTGGTTACAAGAAACGACTTGTTCATAGTGAGTAAAGTAAGTGTTAGTCGCACATCTGTGTATTTCAGTCCATTGATTTTAAAAATTCAGCAGCTCATTGACTATCAGCAGATGTTCCAATGCAGTAAGGGATGTGTTTACCAGCAATAGTGAGTGATTTGTAGGTGTAAGATAGCTGAGTCGTGGTTGTGCATTCTTGTGTTTCACACCAGGACCAAACACTAAGTGAGTACTAGTCCCAGTTTGACCAAACACTGCAACAATGAACCTGAATTTATTATAATACAATATTGGTGGTGATGTTTGAGGTCAGTGAAATGGGACTCAGATAAGCGTCAGTTCCATCTGCTTTTGGACAGGACAGTTAACAGGGGAGCCTTTTGCAAAAGCTGAATTATAAATAGCGCTGTCTAAAAACTGCTCATTGTTCTTAAACTCCAAGTAGGAAGTGAAACTTGTAGCTAGAATTCGACAGGCCTGCAGTAGGTTAATGTTCTGTATGTACAGATCCAGATGTTCCATAAGTTGTGTTCTCTCTTCCAGCTGTGGTGCACATTCCATGCTCCGGAGGATGTGAAGCAGAGTTTGATGGAAACTCTCTCTGACTTGCAGCTTACTTACCTGGACCTCTACCTCATCCACTTTCCTGTTGGGTTCCAGGCAAGTTCAGTTACTGTGAAATCACAGTGCAGTCAGTCACTGTCTAACCTTTCACCTCAATCTTAACCCAGGACATCTTAACCTTTCACATACTTGACCCAGGATACTAGTTGAAGGGGAGCACATTGCGCTATCATTGCAGAGAATTGTAAACAATTTTACAACACCAAGTTATAGTCCAGCAATTTTATTTTAAATTCACAAGCTTTCGGAGATTTTCTCCTTCCTCAGGCAAATGTTTGCCTGAGGAAGGAGAAAACATTTGCCTGAGGAAGGAGAAAATCTCCGAAAGCTTGTGAATTTAAAATAAAATTGCTGGACTATAACTTGGTGTTGTAAAATTGTTTACAATTGTCAACCCCAGTCCATCACCGGCATCTCCACATCATTGCAGAGAATGGGAGTGTTCAGAACACGGAGCAGTGAGATGCTTTCTGTGGAGGTATGGGATTGATTGTGAGCGGTAGGGGATTCTATATGAGGAGAAGCTGGTCCCCTTCTCATCGAGTCCAGTGCGGTCCTGTCCATTTGTCCAGTTGTCCATCCCAGGGGTGAAATGTTTGTTGTTTCTGTAATTCTCTGCAGCCTGTTTCCAAAGGGTAACAGCGCTGGCAGCTGGTGAGACAGTGAATTGCAGCCTTCAATTTAAACCATTCATTCCAAAAACTCACTCAAATTTGCGAGGATCATTTAAATTAACTTAATTTTCTTAATCTTCATGATTCTTTCTACAAACTAGCAATAGCTTTGTGTGAAATTAAGTTTTTATTTAGATGAATAGGACAATGGAGATAAAGATCTTATCTCAGATAAAGATGAGTCTATTGTGGGCAGCTCACTCCCATGGAACGAATCCATGCAGGAATCAGCATTTTCAGGAAAGGGCATGGGGGGAGAGAAAATCATCCTTTCATTGATTCTAAACACAGCTATCGTATCTCCCCATAATCTGTGTTGTTCCAATGAAGAAAGACTCCATTTTCAAGTCTTTCTTTGTATTTGTATTTCCCACATTGTGAATCTGTGCTGTCCCCTGTCTAAAGTCTCGATATCCTTCCTATAGTGTGGAGCCCAAGACTGCACACCGTCCTCTCACTGAGGCCTTAAGGTTTCAAACAGGCTCATTATAACTTCTGGACTTTTATATTCTACACCTCGAGATAAAACCTAGAATTCCATTAGCTTTTTGTTTTACACCCTTATCAACCAGAGGGGCTGCGTTTAATGTCCCCCCATTCCCTCCACTCCCCTCCAGCCCCGACCCCACTCCCATTCACAGTATCATTAATGCTGTTTTATTTTACCAAAATATATCACCTCACACTGACATTGAATTCCATCTGTCACTTCTTAGCCATTTCCCATCTTATCAAAATCCCTTTGCAGTTTCCTTTGGTCTTTGAAAGAATTAACTATTCCTCCTATTTTAGTATCATCTGCAAATTTAACACCACTCCCTCTAGCCCTATATCCAAATTATTGATATACGCAGTGAACAAAAGTGGCCTCCGATCAGAACCTGTGGGACACCACTGCGAGAAACTGCCCTAATTCCGGCTTTCTCTCTTCTCCCTTCTGACCAGTTTTTAATCCAATTTGCTATCTTCCCCCCCCCACCCCCACCCCAACCAATTCAATATCCCTTAATCATCTCCAGTGATCTCCCGTGAGAGACCTTGTTAAAGGTTTCCCTGAAGTCCATGAACACTCCATCCACTGTATCCCCCATCTACCATGTCTGTAACCTCCTCAAAACATTGTATGAAGTTTGTTGAACACGATTGTTCCTTCTGAAATCTGTGCTGGCTCCTTCTAACTATTTTCTCTTTATCCAGATACCTGGAAATTTCATCCGGCATATTCCTCACTCTACCATTACCAACAAGCCAGGGGATCAACCCTGGTTCAATGAGGAGTGTAGAAGAGCATGCCAGGAGCAGCACCAGGCGTACCGAAAAATGAGGTGCCATCCTGGTGAAGCTACAACTCAGGACTACATGCATGCTAAACAGCGGAAGCAACACGCTATAGACAGAGCTAAGCGATTCCACAACCAACGGATCAGATCAAAGCTCTGCAGTCCTGCAACATCCAGTCGTGAATGGTGGTGGACAATTAAACAACTAACGGGAGGAGGAGGCTCTGCAAACATCCCCATCCTCAATGATGGCGGAGTCCAGCACGTGAGTGCAAAAGACAAGGCTGAAGCGTTTGCAACTATCTTCAGCCAGAAGTGCCGAGTGGATGATCCATCTCGACCTCCTCCCGATATCCCCACCATCACAGAAGCCAGTCTTCAGCCAATTCGATTCACTCCACGTGATATCAAGACACGGCTGAGT
The DNA here is from genome assembly GCF_035084215.1 of Heptranchias perlo. Classification (NCBI taxonomy): domain Eukaryota; kingdom Metazoa; phylum Chordata; class Chondrichthyes; order Hexanchiformes; family Hexanchidae; genus Heptranchias; species Heptranchias perlo. The sequence continues at coordinate 66,241,292 of NC_090340.1, read as the reverse complement.
GCACTGGATACAGCAAAGGCTATGGGCCCCAACAACATCCCAGCTGTAGTGCTGAAGACTTGTGCTCCAGAACTAGCTGCGCCTCTAGCCAAGCTGTTCCAGTACAGCTACAACACTGGAATCTACCTGACAATGTGGAAAATTGCCCAGGTATGTCCTGTCCACAAAAAGCAGGATAAATCCAATCCGGCCAATTACCGCCCCATCAGTCGACTCTCAATCATCAGCAAAGTGATGGAAGGTGGGGGTAATATTCTGGCATGGGTGGAGGATTGGTTATCTAACAGGAAGCAGAGAGTTGGGATAAATGGTTCATTCTCAGACTGGCAACCAGTAGCCAGTGGTGTTCCGCAGGGGTCGGTGCTGGGTCCCCAACTCTTTACAATCTATATTAACGATTTGGAGGAGGGGACAGAGTGTAATGTATCAAAGTTTGCAGATGATACAAAGATGGGAGGGAAAGTAGAGAGTGAGGAGGACATAAAAAACCTACAAGGGGATATAGACAGGCTGGGTGAGTGGGCGGAGATTTGGCAGATGCAATACAATATTGGAAAATGTGAGGTTATGCACTTTGGCAGGAAAAATCAGAGAGCAAGTTATCGTAATGGCGAGAAACTGGAAAGTACTGCAGTACAAAGGGATCTGGGGGTCCCAGTGCAAGAAAATCAAAAAGTTAGTATGCAGGTGCAGCAGGTGATCAAGAAGGCCAACGGAATGTTGGCTTTTATTGCTAGGGGGATAGAATATAAAAACAGGGAGGTATTGCTGCAGTTATATAAGGTATTGGTGAGACCGCACCTGGAATACTGCATACAGTTTTGGTGTCCATTCTTAAGAAAAGACATACTTGCTCTCGAGGCAGTACAAAGAAGGTTCACTCGGTTAATCCCGGGGATGAGGGGGTGGACATATGAGGAGAGGTTGAGTAGATTGGGACTCTACTCATTGGAGTTCAGAAGAATGAGAGGCGATCTTATTGAAACATATAAGATTGTGAAGGGGCTTGATCGGGTGGATGCGGTAAGGATGTTCCCAAGGATGGGTGAAACTAGAACTAGGGGGCATAATCTTAGAATAAGGGGCTGCTCTTTCAAAACTGAGATGAGGTGAAACTTCTTCACTCAGAGGGTAGTAGGTCTGTGGAATTTGCTGCCCCAGGAAGCTGTGGAAGCTACATCATTAAATAAATTTAAAACAGAAATAGACAGATTCCTAGAAGTAAAGGGAATTAGGGGTTACGGGGAGCGGGCAGGAAATTGGACATGAATTTAGATTTGAGGTTAGGATCAGATCAGCCATGATCTTATTGAATGGCGGAGCAGGCTCGAGGGGCCGATTGGCCTACTCCTGCTCCTATTTCTTAAGTTCTTATAACAGTGCTATCAAGCGGCACTTATTCACTAATAACCTGCTCACCGATGCTCAGTTGGGTTCCGCCAGGACCACTCGGCTCCAGACCTCATTACAGCCTTGGTCCAAACATGGACAAAAGAGCTGAATTCCAGAGGTGAGGTGAGAGTGACTGCCCTTGACATCAAGGCAGCATTTGACCGAGTGTGGCACCAAGGAGCCCATGTAAAATTGAAGTCAATGGGAATCAGGGGGAAAACTCTCCAGTGGCTGGAGTCATACCTAGCACAAAGGAAGATGGTAGTGGTTGTTGGAGGCCAATCATCTCAGCCCCAGGACATTGCTGCAGGAGTTCCTCAGGGCAGTGTCCTAGGCCCAACCATCTTCAGCTGCTTCACCAATGACCTTCCCTCCATCATAAGGTCAGAAATGGGGATGTTGGCTGATGATTGCACAGTGTTCAGTTCCATTCGCAACCCCTCAGATAATGAAGCAGTCCGAGCCCGCATGCAGCAAGACCTGGACAACATCCAAGTTTGGGCTGATAAGTGGCAAGTAACATTCGCTCCAGATAAGTGCCAGGCAATGACCATCTCGAACAAGAGAGAGTCTAACCACCTCCCCTTGACATTCAACGGCATTACCATTGCCGAATCCCCCACCATCAACATCCTGGGGGTCACCATTGACCAGAAACTTAACTGGACCAGCCATATAAATACTGTGGCTACGAGAGCAGGTCAGAGGCTGGGTATTCTGCGGTGAGTGACTCGCCTCCTGACTCCCCAAAGCCTTTCCACCATCTACAAGGCACAAGTCAGGAGTGTGATGGAATACTCTCCACTTGCTTGGATGAGTGCAGCTCCAACAACACTCAAGAAGCTCGACACCATCCAAGATAAAGCAGCCTGCTTGATTGGCACCCCATCCACCACCCTAAACATTCACTCCCTTCACCACCGGCGCACAGTGGCTGCAGTGTGTACCATCCACTGGATGCACTGCAGCAACTCGCCAAGGCTTCTTCGACAGCACCTCCCAAACCCACGACCTCTACCACCTAGAAGGACAAGAGCAGCAGGCACATGGGAACAACACCACCTGCACGTTCCCCTCCAAGTCACACACTATCCCGACTTGGAAATATATCGCCGTTCCTTCATCGTCGCTGGGTCAAAATCCTGGAACTCCCTTCCTAACAGCACTGTGGGAGAACCTTCACCACACGGACTGCAGCGGTTCAAGAAGGCGGCTCACCACCACCTTCTCAAGGGCAATTAGGGATGGGCAATAAATGCCAGCCTCGCCAGCGATGCCCACATCCCGTGAACGAATAAAAAAAGACTTTCCAGCCACAGATGTTAAACTAACTGGCTTGTAGTTACCCAGATTAACGCTCTCCCTTTTTAAAAATGGGTCTTACACTGGTCACTCTCCAGTCCGGCTAACATCCACTCTCAGTGGGGTCTGAAATATCATTGCTGGACTCTGCGGTCTGCTCCCTCAGGATTCTGGGATTATCCCATTTGGCCCTGGTGTTTTATCTCTCCAGCTCAAATAACTTACCTAAAATTTCCCTTTTATCCATCATAATATCACTCGTCTCACTCTCAGCCACTTAAGGCCTTAGCTCCTCACTGACATACCCCACACCCCTCACTGTAACACTATGACATACCCCACACCCCTCACTGTAACACTATGACATACCCCACACCCCTCACTGTAACACTCTGATATACCCCACAACCCTCACTGTAACACTCTGATATACCCCACACCCCTCACTGTAACACTGATATACCCCACACCCCTCACTGTAACACTGATATACCCCACACCCCTCACTGTAACACTCTGATATACCCCACACCCCTCACTGTAACACTCTGATATACCCCACACCCCTCACTGTAACACTGATATACCCCACACCCCTCACTGTAACACTATGACATACCCCTCACTGTAACACTATGACATACCCCACACCCCTCACTGTAACACTCTGATATACCTCACACCCCTCACTGTAGCACTCTGATATACCTCACACCCCTCACTGTAGCACTCTGATATACCTCACACCCCTCATTGTAACACTATGACATACCTCACACCCCTCACTAACACTCTGATATACAATTTTACAACACCAAGTTATAGTCCAGCAATTTTATTTTAAATTCACAAGCTTTCGGAGGCTTCCTCCTTCGTCAGGTGAACGATGTGAAACCTGACTAAGGAGGAAGCCTCCGAAAGCTTGTGAATTTAAAATAAAATTGCTGGACTATAACTTGGTGTTGTAAAATTGTTTACAATTGTCAACCCCAGTCCATCACCGGCATCTCCACATCATGACTCTGATATACCCCACACCCCTCACTGTAACAGTCTGATATACCCCACACCCCTCACTGTTACAGTCTGATATACACCACACCCCTCACTGTAACACTCTGATATACCCCACACCCCTCACTGTAACACTCTGATATACCCCACACCCCTCACTGTTACAGTCTGATATACCCCACACCCCTCACTGTAACACTCTGATATACCCCACACCCCTCACTGTAACACTCTGATATACCCCACACCCCTCACTGTAACACTCTGATATACCCCACACCCCTCACTGTTACACTCTGATATACCCCACACCCCTCACTGTTACAGTCTGATATACCCCACACCCCTCACTGTAACACTCTGATATACCCCACACCCCTCACTGTTACAGTCTGGTGTATCCAAGTTTGCTCATGATACAAAGCTAGGTGGGAAAGTAAGCAGTGAGGAGGACACAAAGAGTCACCCTGGTCCGGATACCCTGAAAAAAAAATAACACCGAGCCAGAGGAGATATTGGGATGGGGGTGACTCAAAGCTTGGTCAAAAAGGTAGGTTTTAAGGAGGGGAAGAAAAGTGGGAGGTTTTGGGAGGGACTTCCCAAAGTTTGGGCCTAGACGGCTAAAGGGACAGCTGCCAATGGTGAGCCGAAAGGAGTGAGATGCATCAGAGGCCAGAGTTGGAGGTACAGAGATCTCGGAGGGTTGCAGGACTGGAGAAGATGACCGGGATTGGGACGGGTAAGGCCACGGAGGGACTGGAACTCAAAAATGAGAATTTTACAATGAAATTGTAAAATTCAGCCCATCGTGTCTGTGCAGGCGCTTTGCTGGCACAATCCGAAACTGATCCCACTTTCCTGTCTCCCAAGAGCCCTGAATCCTATATCTTCATCTGCTTCATTTATCCAATTTTCCCGTAATAAATGCATTAGTCTCTGCCTCGACCACTCCCTGTGGTAAGGTATTCCAAGCTCCAACCTGCTGCATAAAGAAATTTCTCCTAACGTCTCTTTTTAACGACAATGTTAAATTGAGGGCAAATTAGAATCATAGAAAGATTACAGCACAGAAGGAGGCCGTTCGGCCCATCGAGTCCGTGCGGGCTCTATGCAAGAGCAATCCAGCTCGTCCCACTCCCCCCTCTATCCCTGTAGCCCTGCAAACATTTTCCTTTCAAGTACTTATCCAGTTCCCTTTTGAAGGCCATGATTGAATCTGCCTCCACCACCCCCTCGGGCAGTGCATTCCTGATCCTAACCACTCGCTGTGTAAAAAAAGTTTTTCCTAATGTCGCCTTTGGTTGTTTTGCGAATCACCTTAAATCTATGTCCTCTGGTTCTTGACCCTTCCTCCAATAGGAACAGTTTCTCTCTATCTACTCTGTCTAGACCGTTCATGATTTTGAATACCTCGATCAAATCTCCTCTCAACCTTCTCTGTTCCAAGGAGAACAACCCCAGCTTCTCCAGTCTATCCACGTTGCTAAAGTCCCTCATCCATGGAATCATTCTAGTAAATCTCTTCTGCACCCTCTCTAAGGCCTTCACATCTTTCCTAAAATGCAGTTGTGGTCAAACCAGTGTTTTATAAAGGTTCATCATGACTTCCATACTTATGTACTCTATGCCTATATTTATAAAGCCCAGGATCCCGTATGCTTTTTTAACCGCTTTCTCAACCTGCCCTGCCATCTTCAATGATTTGTGCACTTTTACCCCCAGATCTCTCTGATCCTGTACCCCTTTTAGAGTTGTGCCCTCTAGTTTATATTGCCTCTCCTCGTTCTTCCTACCGAAATGTATCACTTCGCACTTCCCTGCGTTAAATTTCATCTGCCATGTGTCTGCCCATGCCACCAGCCTGTCTATATCCTCTTGAAGTCTATCACTATCCTCCTCACTGTTTACTACCCTTCCAAGTTTTGTGTCATCTGTAAATTTTGAAATTGTGCCCTGTACAACCAAATCCAAGTCATTAATATATATCAAGAAAAGCAGTGACCCCTGGGGAACACCACTGTACACCTCCCTCCAGTCCGAAAAACAACTGTTCACCACTACTCTCTGTTTCCTGTCCCTTAGCCAATTCTGTATCCATGTTGCTACTGCTCCCTTTATTCCATGGGCCGCAATCTTGATGATAAGCCTACCATGCGGCACTTTATCAAACGCCTTTTGAAAGTCCATATACACCACATCAACCGCATTGCCCTCATCTACCCTCTCTATTTCCTTACCAAAAAACTCAATCAGGTTAGTTGAACACAATTTGCCTTTAACAAATCCGTGCTGGCTTTCCCTAATCAATCCACACTCGTCCAAGTGACTGTTAATTCTGTCCCGGATTATCGATTCCAGAAGTTTCCCCACCACTGAGGTTAAACTGACTGGCCTGTAGTTGCTGGGTTTATCCTTGCACCCTTTTTTGAACAAGGGTGTAACATTTGCAATTCTCCAGACCTCTGGCACCACCCCCATATCTAAGGATGTTTGGAAGATTATGGCCAGCAGCTCTGCAATTTCCACCCTTACTTCCCTCAGCAACCTAGGATGCATCTCATCCAGATCAGGTGACTTACCTACTTTAAGTACAGCTAGATTTTCAAGTACCTCTTCTTTATCAATTTTTAGCCCATCCAGTATCTCAGCTATATCTTCCTTTACTGAGACTGTGGCAGCGTCTTCTTCCTTGGTAAAGACAGATGCGAAGTACTCATTTACTACCTCAGCCATTCCCTCTGCCTCCATGAGTAGATCTCCTTTATGGTCCTTAATCGGCCCCACCCCTCCTCTTACTACCCATTTACTGTTTACATGCCTGTAGAAAACTTTTGGATTCCCTTTTATGTTGGCTGCTAGTCTATTCTCATACTCTCTCTTTGCCCCTCTTATTTCCTTTTTCACTTCCCCTCTGAACTTTCTATATTCAGCCTGGTTCTCACTTGTGTTATCAACCTGACATCTGTCATATGCCCTTTTTTCAGTTTCATCTTACTCTCTATCTCTTTCGTCATCCAGGGAGCTCTGGCTTTAGTTGCCCTCCTTTCCCCCTAGTGGGAATGTCCCGAGACTGTACCCAAACCATCTCCTCTTTAAAGGCCGCCCACTTTTCAATTACAGTTTTGCCTGCCAATCTTTGATTCCAGTTTACCCGGGCCAGATCTGTTCTCATCCCACTGAAATTGGCCCTCCTCCAATTGAGTATTTTTATTTTAGAGTGGTCTGTGTCCTTTTCCATAGCTATTTTAAACCTTATGATACTATGATCGCTGCTCCCTAAATGCTCCCCCACTGACACTTGCTCCACTTGGCCCACCTCATTCCCCAGAACCAAGTCCAGCAATGTCTCCTTCCTCGGGCCGGAAATGTCTGATATAACACTCTGGTATACCCCGCACCCCTCACTGTAACACTCTGGTATACCCCGCACCCCTCACTGTCACACTCTGGTATACCCCGCACCCCTCGCTCTCACACTCTGATATACCCCGCACCCCTCACTGTCACACTTTGGTATACCCTGCACCCCTCACTGTCACACTCTGGTATACCCCACACCCCTCACTGTAACACTCTGGTATACCCCACACCCCTCACTGTAACACTCTGGTATACCCCGCACCCCTCACTGTCACACTCTGGTATACCCCGCACCCCTCATTGTCACACTCTGGTATACCCCGCACCCCTCATTGTCACACTCTGGTATACCCCACACCCCTCACTGTCACACTCTGGTATACCCCGCACCCCTCATTGTCACACTCTGGTATACCCCGCACCCCTCACTGTAACACTCTGGTATACCCCACACCCCTCACTGTCACACTCTGGTATACCCCGCACCCCTCACTGTCACACTCTGGTATACCCCACACCCTTTATTCCTTGGTGATCAGTGAGAATTTCTCACCCTGAATTGTTAAACGCAATAAATGATTTTCTCTTTTACAGAATGTTTCGGGTGAGATATTCCCTGTACGCGAGGGGAGAGTGCTGGTGAGTGAGACAGACTACGTGGAGACGTGGAGGGTGAGTGCCTGTGGAATGTGATGGCCGAGGGGGTCAGGCCTGTCCTGAGGGGTCGGGTGTGTTCTGCCCATTCTATTGGGTTGAGCATGCGCTGCCTTTACTGTGGGGCATGGTATAGATTTAGTTTGACAGTTCTAGATCATTCTACAGGCCATGCTGTACACTCACTGTATAGAAATGTTACTTGTCTTTTGTTGGGCAGGCGATGGAGCAGCTGGTGGATGAAGGGCTGGTGAAATCTATCGGAGTTTCCAATTTTAACATTTCCCAGCTGCAGAGACTCCTGTCGATGGCCCGAATAATTCCTGCAGTCAATCAGGTATCCATGTTCACTACTAGGTTAGAATATGAAATCTCTTTTCAACATCACCTGTGAATTGACGTACAAAGGGATATATAAATATATATGTCGTCCGCTGTTTACATCTTTCCAATACAAAAAACATCCATTAACTACTGCTCTCTGTTTCTATCCTTTAACCAACTTTCTTTCCTCACTGCCACACTCCGTTTCTTTTATTATTCGTTCATGTGATGTGGGCGTCGCTGGCAAGGCCGGCATTTATTGCCCATCCCTAATTGCCCTTGAGAAGGTGGTGGTGAGCCGCCTTCTTGAACCGCTGCAGTCCGTGTGGTGAAGGTTCTCCCACAGTGCTGTTAGGAAGGGAGTTCCAGGATTCTGACTCAGCGATGATGAAGGAACGGTGATATATTTCCAATAATTTTAATATTAACATATTTTCAATATGTTTAACACCGTGAGCCTTAATATTATCAACAAGCCTCCTGTACAGCATCTTATCAAACACCTTTTCAAATTCCATATATACAACATCCGCTGCATTTCCGTATCAATACTCTGTTCCACCAGTTTGTTTCAGTATTACTTCTTTATCCATAGTTACACTATCCGATTGCTCCACCTCCACATGTACTAATATCTGTGTGCGCATGTCTGTCTCTGTGTGCGCGTGTCTGTGCATGTGTATGCTACTGACGTGTGTTGCAGACACTAGTGTGTGTGTGTTTTACTGCTACAAGTGTATTTATATCCCTGTGAACAGGAAGTTACAAAGGGACATGGACAGAATGAGCGAGTGGGCAAAACTGTGAAAGATGGGAGTTCAGTTTGAGTAAGTGCGAGCTCATGGTGGTGGACAATTAAACAACTAACGGGAGGAGGAGGCTCAATGTCATCCTCAATGATGGCAGAGTCCAGCACGTGAGTGCAAAAGACAAGGCTGAAACATTTGCAACCACCTTCAGCCAGAAGTGCCAAGTGGATGATCCATCTCGGCCTCTTCCCGATATCCCCACCATCACAGAAGCCAGTCTTCAGCCAATTCGATTCACTCCACGAGATATCAAGAAACGGCTGAGTGCACTGGATACAGCAAAGGCTATGGGCCCCGACAACATCCCGGCTGTAGTGCTGAAGCCTTGTGATCCAGAACTAGCTGCGTCTCTAGCCAAGCTGTTCCAGTACAGCTACAACACTGGCATCTACCCGACAATGTGAAAAATTGGCCAGGTATGTCCTGTCCACAAAAAGCAGGACAAATCCAATCCGGCCAGTTACCACCCTATCAGTCTACTCTCAATCATCAGCAAAGTGATGGAAGGTTTTATCGACAGTGCTATCAGGTGGCACTTACTCACCAATAATCTGCTCACCGATGCTCAGTTTGGGTTCCATGAGGACCATTTGGCTCCGGACAAAAGAGCTGAACTCCAGATGTGAGGTGAGAGTGACTGCTTTGACCGAGTGTGGCATCAAGCAGCCCTAGTAAAATTGCAGTCAATGGGAATCAGGGGGAAAACTCTCCAGTGGCTGGAGTCATACTTAGCACCAAGGGTAATGATAGTGTTTGTTGGAGGCCAATCATCTCAGCCCCAGGACATTGCTGCAGGAGTTCCTCAGGGCAGTGTCCTAGGCCCAACCATCTTCAGCTGCTTCATCAATGACCTTCCCTCCATCATAAGGTCAGAAATGGGGATGTTCGCTGATGATTGCACAGTGTTCAGTTCCATTCACAACCCCTCAGATAATGAAGCAGTCTGTGCCCACATGCAGTAGGACCTGGACAACATCCAGGCTTGGGCTGATAAGTGGCAAGTAACATTCGTGCCAAGCAATGACCATCTCCAACAAGAGAGAATCTAACCACCTCCCCTTGACATTCAACGGCATTACCATCGCCGAATCCCCCACCATCAACATCCTGGGGGTCACCATTGACCAGAAACTGAACTGGACCAGCCACATAAATACTGTGGCCACAAGAGCAGGGCAGAGGCTGGGTATTCTGCAGCGAGTGACTCACCTCCTGACTCCCCAAAGCCTTTCCACCATCTACAAGGCACAAGTCAAAAGTGTGATGGAATACTCTCCACTTGCCTGGATGAGTGCAGCTCCATCAACACTCAAGAAGCTCGACACCATCCAGGACAAAGCAGCCTGCTTGATTGGCACCCCATCCACCACCCTAAACATTCACTCCCTTCACCACCGGCGCACTGTGGCTGCAGTGTGTACCATCCACAGAATGCACTGCAGCAACTCGCCAAGGCTTCTTCGACAGCACCTCCCAAACCCGCGACCTCTACCACCTAGAAGGGCAAAGGCAGCAGGCACATGGGAACAACACCACCTGCACGTTCCCCTCCAAGTCACGCACCATCCCGACTTGGAAATATATCGCCGTTCCTTCATCGTCGCTAGGTCAAAATCCTGGAACTCCCTTCCTAACAGCACTGTGGGAGAACCTTCACCACATGGACTGCAGCGGTTCAGGAAGGCAGCTCACCACCACCTTCTCGAGGGCAATTAGGGATGGGCAATAAATGCCGGCCTCGCCAGCGACGCCCACATCCCATAATGAATTTTTAAAAATCCACTTTGTATCTGGGAAAGGCAAATTGGAATAGTTTCTTAATAGTGGGAAACTAAAAACTGTGGGTGAACGGAGAGATTTAGGTGTCGATGTAGAGAAATCACGAAAAGCTAGTGCACAGGTTCAAAAAGTGATCAAAAAGAGTGCATGTGTGCATACGATTGTGTGTCTGAGAGTGTGCATCTGTAGTTGGGGGGGTGGTTGTCAGGTGTCTCACGGGTCATTTTTCGGCTGCTATCCTCATTATGTCGGTTTCATTGAAAGGTGGAACTTCATCCCTACCTGACTCAACCTGAACTGGTGGAATTCTGTGTGTCCAGAGACATCACCGTGACAGCTTTCAGCCCACTCGGGTCTCCTGGACGCCCACAGTCCCTGTGAGTATGAGGGGATAAGGAGCCCCGCTGCTCAGACTCTGCTTTCAATATTCCTTTCAGTTCCCAAGATTTGATAATCTGTGATGACAGGACTGGAGGATGTGAAGTTCGTACTGTATCAATTTGCTCATTTAAAAAAAGTTTTCTCAGTATCTGAAATAGAGATGCTGAGAATTAAATGTTGTGCGGGAGACTATTTATTCTGTTTCTGAGGCCATGGAAATAGCCACCAAAATGCAAAAGTTGGGTTAATATAGATTTGTGCTTTTGGGTTTTGATTGGTTCTAAGCTGCATTTTTGAGAAGTTCCTTATGTTTTTTTTCAACTCCTTCAGAGGATTAGATAAATGGGGAGGAGTCTCTGACTGCAGATTACAGGGGCTCACAAGATCAGTGTCTTTCTGTACCCCTGCGGGCCTACCAAGCTCCCATATGGCAGACTGGTCAAAAAGGTAAATGTCCATGGGATCCAAAGGAAAGTGGCTAGTTGGATCCAAAATTGGCTCAGTGGCAGGAAGCAAAGGGTAATGTTCGATGGGTGCTTTTGCAACTGGCTGTTTCCAGTGGGGTCTCGCAAGTTCCCTTGCTTTTTGTGGTATATATTAATAATTTGGACTTGAATGTGGAGGGCTTGATCAAGAAGTTTGCAGATGATACAAAAATTGGCCGTGTGGTTGATAATGAGGAGGAAAGCTGTAGACTGCAGGAAGAGATCAATGGGCTGGTCAGAAAAGTAGCAAATAGAATTCAATCCAGAGAAGTGTGAGGTAATGCATTTGGGGAGGGCAAACAAGGCAAAGGGAATACACAATAAATGGGAGGATACTGAGAGGTGTAGAGGGACAAAGGGACCTTGGAGTGCATGTCCACAGATCCCTGAAGGTAGGTAAGGTGGTTAAAAAGGCATACAGGATACTTTCCTTTATTAACCGAGGTATCGAATATAACAGCAGGGAGGTTATGCTGGAACTGTATAAAACACTAGTTAGGCCACAGCTTGAGTACTGTGCACAGTTCTGGTCACCACATTACAGGAAAGATGTGATTGCATTAGATAGTGTACAGAGGAGATTTACGAGGATGTTGCCAGGGCTGGAGAATTTTAGCTATGAGAAAAGATTGGATAGGCTGGGGTTATTTTCTTTGGAACAAAGGAGGCTGAGGGGAGATTTAATTGAGGTGTATAAAATTATGACAGGGCCTGGATAGAATTTTTTTTTTCGTTCATGGGATGTGGGCGTCACTGGCGAGGCCGGCATTTATTGCCCATCCCTAATTGCCTTGAGAAGATGGTGGTGGCGGTGGTGGTAGAGAATGGATAGGGAGGACCTATTTCCCTTGGCAGAGGGGTCAGTGAGCAGGGGGCATAGATTTAAAGTAATTGGTAGAAGGATTAGAGGGGAGCTGAGGAGAAATGTTTTCACCCAGAGGGTGATGGGGGTCTGGAACTCACTGCCTGAGAGGGTGGTAGAGGCAGAAACCCTCAACTCATTTAAAAAGTACCTGGATGTGCACTTGAAGTGCCGTAACCTACAGGGCTACGGACCAAGTGCTGGAAAGTGGGATTAAGCTGGGTGGCTCTTTTTCGGCCGGCATGGACACGATGGGCCGAATGGCCTCCTTCTGTGCCGTAACTTTCTATGATTCCGTGCGCGCGTCTGTGTGATTAGATAAACGGGGAGGAGTCTGAGACAGTGCAGATTACAGGGCCTCGTGAGATCGTTACTTTCCTTTAATTATCCTCCTCCAACTTTGCAGACCTTTCCTCCTTCCTTCTGGTGGTGACTCGTGCCCAAGGGGCCAGTCGTCATGTGTGAGTGCAAGAAAGTAATTCAAACCTGAGGGCATTACAGTTAAGTCCTAAATCCACCCACAGTAATGAGAACTTTGGAGTGTTTCCACCTCTAGCCCAGTACCTGGGATTAAACCTCAGAGAATCCTCATCGAAATGGGTCACTACCAGCCCAGGTGCTGCATCTACCCGCAGATCCAACAACCGTGGTGTGTTTGTAACTGAGGGTTTATTGTGTATTCCGTTCGATCTGAAGCAAAGCTATAACCTATCCCATGTCTGAAGTCAGGAGTTTGAGGAATGCTGTGTGAGGCAGGTTCAGATCATGGGTAGAATCATGGATTTATGAATAATTTCCTGTTACAGATTGAATGATGAATCTGACCCAAAAGACCTTCTCAAAGATCCAGTGGTGAAAGTGATTGCAGAGAATCACAAGAAGAGTGTGGCCCAGGTATGGTGGATGCGGTACATTCATTAAAAAGCTCATTTACAAACCCAGCGTCCAGAAACAAAAGGACAGATTCTACTTTTGAAAACTCAGATTAAGATCTGAATAATCCCACTGCCCCACTCTCTCCCCATAGACCTGTATCAATCCCAAACTAATCCCACTGCCCCACTCTCCCCATAGACCTGTATCAATCCCAAACTAATCCCACTGCCCCACTCTCCCCATAGACCTGTATCAATCCCAAACTAATCCCACTGCCCCGCTCTCTCCCCATAGCCCTGTATCAATCCCAAACTAATCCCACTGCCCCACTCTCTCCCCATAGACCTGTATCAATCCCAAACTAATCCCACTGCCCCGCTCTCTCCCCATAGTCCTGTATCAATCCCAAACTAATCCCACTGCCCCACTCTCTCCCCATAGACCTGTATCAATCCCAAACTAATCCCACTGCCCCGCTCTCTCCCCATAGTCCTGTATCAATCCCAAACTAATCCCACTGCCCCACTCTCTCCCCATAGCCCTGTATCAATCCCCAAACTAATCCCACTGCCCCACTCTCTCCCCATAGCCCTGTATCAATCCCAAACTAATCTCATTTTCTCCTGTATCTTCCTCTGCTTCAAATATTTATCCCATTTTCTCTTAATAAATGTAATAATATCTGCTTCAACCACTCCCTGTGACAAAGCATTCCAAGCTCCCCTCAGTGAAAAGCCCTTTCCCCTACCCTCCTCATTATGGCTTTAATATCCTTTCAGTAATTGCGCCCAAAACTGCACATAGTCTTTAACTGTGGCCTCACCATTGTTTTGTATAAATTCATCACTTTGTTATTCTTGTGCTCTCCATCCCTATTTAGAAAATCTAAATTTGGCCTTTTCATGGCTTTATCTGCCTGTGCTCACACCTTCAGGAAATTCTGTTCTCTTCACACCAGTGTCTTTCCATTAAGTGTTCATTCCCATTCTTTCTTTTTCCTCCCAAAATATATTACCTCATTCTTCTCCACATTAAATTGCATCACCCACCCGTCTGCCCACTCCCGCCCACCCGTCTGCCCACTCCCGCCCACCCGTCTGCCCACTCCCGCCCACCCGTCTGCCCACCTGTTCTTGTGGCTCTTTGTCAAACCTCTTGCTTTATTTTACTCAATTATACAACATACTCCTCCAGTGTAGAGAGAAAAGCCTCATCCCCTGTTTCCGGGCAGAGCTTGGACCCATGACCTGGGACTGAGAACAGCCAATTCTCACTCAGCCCCACTCTGCGCCCATTATACGTCTATCCCTGGAACTAATTGTCTTTTGTCACACGCAGGTCTTGTTGCGTTTTCATGTCCAGAGAAATATAGCAACTATTCCAAAGAGTGTGTCGCCTGCACGGATCCAGGAGAATGCGGAGGTACTTTCTGCCGATAACTCACCAGTCAGAGGATGTAAATAGTGGAAAACACTTTGACCCAACTGGTGGTGAGAGTTAAATGTAGAGCATCCCCTTTTGGAGTTTGAGTGTATGGACAGAGGAGAAAGAGCTGGTCAGCTCAAGAACAGCAGACTGGGGACTGGACCCTGGGGAATGTAGCAACACCGAAATGTGGCAGAGAAGGGAACTTTTTCTGAATTGACAGAACTGTTGCGATTCTGAAAACATTTTCTTTTGATGCAGATTCGTACCTCAGTTACCGACACAGGTTAATCTCGCACGAACACACAATCTCGGGCATTTCACACCCAGCGGCCTGTTACATGATGCTGCATCACAGAGAAAACCCAACAACATGAGAGGTCACCACACCAGTGCAAAGGTCACAATACTGCACATAAAATGCACTAAATTAACCAATTCATGCCCAGAGATCCTGTCTTTAAATGAAACTCCAACCTGGTGCCCCAGTGACTCACCAGGTAACCGGCAACTTTGTTCATTGAGCAGGAAGGTGTCATGTTTGATTTTTGGCAAACTGCAGTTGTCCTCGGTATCCCCGAGCAGCAGAGGGGCAGAATGGGGCAAGTCGAACTGGCCCCTGGCATCATCCTGCCCCCATCTCACAACTCCCCCCACCTCACCTCCTCACCCCCCACGCCCCTCCCTCCACCCCCTCGCCTTCTCATGCCCCAACTACTTCCCCCCGAACCCCACCTCTTCCCCCCCCCTCCCACTCCCCACCCTCCGCCTCCCCCACCCACCACCTCCCCCCTCCCACCACCTCCCCCCTCCTCACCCCCTCACCACCTCCCCCCCCCCTCACCCCCTCACCTCTTCACCCCCTCACCTCCTCACACCTAATTACTCCCCCCACGCCCCTCCTCCCATCACCTCCCCCCTCTCACCCCCCAACTACTTCTCCCCCCTCCCCTCCCTCCAACTCTTCCCCCCCTCCCCTCCCTCCAACTCTTCCCCCCCTCCCCTCCCTCCAACTCTTCCCCCACTCCCTCCAACTCTTCCCCCACTCCCTCCAACTCTTCCCCCACTCCCTCCAACTCTTCCCCCACTCCCTCCAACTCTTCCCCCACTCCCTCCAACTCTTCCCCCACTCCCTCCAACTCTTCCCCCACTCCCTCCAACTCTTCCCCCCCCTCCCTCCAACTCTTCCCCCCCTCCCTCCAACTCTTCCCCCCCCCCTCCCTCCAACTCTTCCCCCCCCTCCCTCCAACTCTTCCCCCCCTCCCTCCAACTCTTCCCCCCCTCCCTCCAACTCTTCCCCCCCCTCCCTCCAACTCTTCCCCCCCTCCCTCCAACTCTTCCCCCCCCTCCCTCCAACTCTTCCCCCCCCTCCCTCCAACTCTTCCCCCCCTCCCTCCAACTCTTCCCCCCCCCCTCCCTCCAACTCTTCCCCCCCCTCCCTCCAACTCTTCCCCCCCTCCCTCCAACTCTTCCCCCCCTCCCTCCAACTCTTCCCCCCCCTCCCTCCAACTCTTCCCCCCCTCCCTCCAACTCTTCCCCCCCTCCCTCCAACTCTTCCCCCCCTCCCTCCAACTCTTCCCCCCCCTCCCTCCAACTCTTCCCCCCCCCTCCCTCCAACTCTTCCCCCCCTCCCTCCAACTCTTCCCCCCCTCCCTCCAACTCTTCCCCCCCTCCCTCCAACTCTTCCCCCCTCCCTCCAACTCTTCCCCCCCTCCCTCCAACTCTTCCCCCCTCCCTCCAACTCTTCCCCCCCCTCCCTCCAACTCTTCCCCCCCCCTCCCTCCAACTCTTCCCCCCCCCTCCCTCCAACTCTTCCCCCCCCTCCCTCCAACTCTTCCCCCCCTCCCTCCAACTCTTCCCCCCCCTCCCTCCAACTCTTCCCCCCCTCCCTCCAACTCTTCCCCCCCCTCCCTCCAACTCTTCCCCCCCCTCCCTCCAACTCTTCCCCCCCTCCCTCCAACTCTTCCCCCCCCTCCCTCCAACTCTTCCCCCCCCTCCCTCCAACTCTTCCCCCCCCTCCCTCCAACTCTTCCCCCCCCCTCCCTCCAACTCTTCCCCCCCTCCCTCCAACTCTTCCCCCCCCCTCCCTCCAACTCTTCCCCCCCTCCCTCCAACTCTTCCCCCCCTCCCTCCAACTCTTCCTCCCCTCCCTCCAACTCTTCCCCCCCTCCCTCCAACTCTTCCCCCCCTCCCTCCAACTCTTCCCCCCCCTCCCTCCAACTCTTCCCCCCCCTCCCTCCAACTCTTCCCCCCCCTCCCTCCAACTCTTCCCCCCCCTCCCTCCAACTCTTCCCCCCCCTCCCTCCAACTCTTCCCCCCCCCTCCCTCCAACTCTTCCCCCCCCTCCCTCCAACTCTTCCCCCCCCCTCCCTCCAACTCTTCCCCCCCCCTCCCTCCAACTCTTCCCCCCCCCTCCCTCCAACTCTTCCCCCCCCTCCCTCCAACTCTTCCTCCCCCCTCCCTCCAACTCTTCCCCCCCCCCTCCCTCCAACTCTTCCCCCCCCCCTCCCTCCAACTCTTCCCCCCCCCTCCCTCCAACTCTTCCCCCCCTCCCTCCCTCCAACTCTTCCCCCCCTCCCTCCAACTCTTCCCCCCCCTCCTCCCCTCCCTCCAACTCTTCCCCCCCTCCAACTCTTCTCCCCCCTCCCCTCCCTCCAACTCTTCCCCCCCCCCTCCCCTCCCTCCAACTCTTCCCCTCCCCCTCCCACCAACTCCAATTTTTGTCGAATCCCAGGGCAGAGATTTGCCAAAATTCCAAAACCAACTTGGGCACAATGAGAGGGTGAAATCTCTGCTAGCCAATCACTGGCGGCAGCTGCCACAGCCAATGAGATGACCAGGAATTTGCTGGGGTGAAAGGTTCCCCTCCTGGGGGTTTGTGAAGCTTCATCTCGACTCAGTCTTGTGGGGAGGGGGGAAGTTATGTTAACCTTGTATAGAACCTTGGTTAAACCCATTTGGAGTATTGTGCAGAGTTCTGGTCTCCATATTATAAAAAGGATATAGAGGCACTGGAGAAGGTGCAAAAAAGATTTACTAGAATACCAGAACTGGGAGGATATACTCATCAGGAAAGATTGAACAGGCTGGGGCTCTTTTCTCTAGAGAAGAGAAGGCTGAGGGGTGATCTGATCGAGGTCTTTAAGGTAATGAAAGGGTTTGATAGAATAAACGTAGAGAAAATGTTTCCACTTGTGGGGGAGTCCAAAACTAGAGGTCATAAATATAAGATAATCACCAATAAATCCAATAGGGAATTCAGGAGAAACTTCTTTACCCAGAGAGTGGTGAGAATGTGGAAGTCACTCGCACAAGGAGTAGTTGAGGTGAATAATGTAGATACAATTAAGGGGAAGCTCGATAAACACATGAGGCAGAAAGGAATAGAAGGATATGGAGATAGGGTGAGATAAAGGAGGGAGGGAGGAGGCTCGTGTGGAGCAAAACGCCGGCATAGACCAGTTGGGTCGAATGGCCTGTTTCTGTGCTGTACATTCTATGTAATTCTATGTAATTTGGTGCAGATTTTTGACTTTGAGCTGACAGAGGAGGAGATGGGGTCACTGCTCGCATTAAACAAGAACTGGAGGGTCTGTCGACTAACTCTGTAAGTCAGTCAAATATGTGTCTTATCTCCACGGTGGGGCATCGGGGGTAGGGCACGGGTGTTGGGGGGCGTATGGTTGGGGCACAGGGTGGACGGGAGTCGGGTTGGGGGGCGATCTTTCCATTAAGTCTATGCTCCCACTCCTTGTTTTTCATCCTAAGACCTCACACTTCTCCACATTTACTTTCAGCTGCCACCTGTCTGCCCATCCGCTAACCTGTTTATATCTTCCTGAAGTCTTTTACAGTCTACCTCACGATTTGCCAAACCTCCTAATTTTGTATCATCAGAAAATTTCAATGTTGTGCTATCTATAGTCAAGTTCAAATTATCTACATATCCTGAGGACAGAATTGACCCCATGTTGACCCCTGGGTACATCTATCTTTCCACTTGTACCATACGCCTGAATCTTTCCAACCAGCTTCTTGTGAGAACATAAGAAATAGGAGCAGGAGTCGGCCATTCGGCCCCTCGAGCCTGCTCCGCCATTCAATCAGATCATGGCTGATCTTCGACCTCAACTCCACTTTCCTGCCCGATCCCCATATCCCTTGATTCCCCTAGAGCCCAAAAATCTATCGATCTCGGTCTTGAATATATTCAATGACTCAGCATCCACAGCCCTCTGGGGTAGAGAATTCCAAAGATTCACAACCCTCTGAGTGAAGAAATTCCTCCTCATCTCAGTCCTAAATGTCCGACCCCTTATCCTGAGACTATGTCCCCTAGTTCTAGACTCTCCAGCCAGGGGAAACAACCTCTCAGCATCTACCCTGTCAAACCCCCTCAGAATCTTATATGTTTCATTGAGATCATCTCTCATTCTTCTAAACTCCAGAAAGTATAGGCCAATTCTACTCAATCTATCCTCATAGGACAACCCTCTTATCCCAGGAATCAATCTAGTGAACCTTCTTTGCACCGCCTCTAAGGCAAGTATAGAATCATAGAATAGAATCATTACAGCACAGAAGGAGGCCATTCAGCTCAATGAGCCTGTGCCTGCTCTCTGTAAGAACAATCCAGTTAGTCCCACTCCCCCGCTCTTTCCCCGTGGCCCTGCAAATTTTTTGCCTTCAAATATTTATCCAATTCCTTTTTGAAAGCCAAGATTGAATCTGCTTCCACCGCCCTTATGGGCAGCACATTCCAGATCATAACAACTCACTACGTAAAAAGGTTTCTCCTTACGTCACCTCTGGTTCTTTTGCCAATCACCTTAAAGTATATCCTTCCTTAGGTAAGGAAACCAAAACTGCACACAGTACTCCAGGTGAGGTCTCACTAAAGCCCTGTAAAATTGCAGCAAGACTTCCTTACTCTTGTACTCCAGCCCCCTTGCAATAAAGGTCAGCATACCATTTGCCTTCCTAATTGCTCGCTGTACCTGCATGTTAACTTGTTTTGTGTACGAGGACACCCAAATCCCTCTGAACACCAACTTTTAATAGTCTCTCACCTTTTTAAAAAAAAATCTGTTTTTCTATTCTTCCTACCAAAGTGAATAACCTCACATTTCCCCACGTTATACTCCATCTGCCACCTTTTTGCCCACTCACTTAACCTGTCTCTATCCCTTTGCAGACTCTTTGCGTCCACCTCACAGCTTACTTTCCCACCTAGCTTTGTATCTTCCGCAAACTTGGATACATTGCACTCGGTCCCTTCATCTAAGTCATTAATATAGATTGTAAATAGCTGAGGCCCAAGCACTGATCCTTGTGGCACCCCACTAGTTACAGTCTGCCAACCCGAGAATGACCCGTTTATCCCTACTCTCTGTTTTCTGCCCTTTAACCAATCCTCTATCCATGCTAATATATTATCCCCAATCCCATGAGCCCTCATCTTGTGTAATGCCTTTTGAAAATCCAAATATACGACATCCACTGGTTCCCCTTTATTTACCCTGCTAGTTACATCCTCAAAAAACTCTAATAGATTTGTCAAACACTATTTCCCTTTCATAAACCATGTTGACTCCGCCTAATCATATTATGATTTTCTATGTACCCTGTTACTACGTCCTTAATAATGGATTCCCAACATTTTCCCAACTACTGATGTCAGGCCAACTGACCTGTAGTTCCCTGTTTTCTCTCTCCGTCCTTTCTTGAATAGCGGGGATACATTTGCTACCTTCCAATCCACTGGGTCCGTTCCAGAATCTAGGGAATTTTGGAAGATCACAACCAATGCATCCACCTCTTTTATAACCCTAGATTGTAGGCCATCAGGTTCAGGGGATTTGTCAGCGTTTTAGTCCCATTAATGTCTCCAGTACTTTGTCTTTACTAATATTAATTACTTTAAGTTCCTCACTCTTGTTAGACCCTTGGTTCTGCAAGGTGAGACACCTTATCAAACAAGCTAAAATTCTAAATAAGTGATCTGGACTTAGGAATTAAAGGAACAATATCGAAATTTGCTGATGACACTAAATTATGACAGGCTCTAAGGAGATTGAGGTTGGCCGGAAGTGTAGTTAGGAGGCAGGATGGGCAGATACAGTTAAATGTAGAAAATTGTGAAGCAGTAGATTTTGGAAGTAAGAATACAGAAAGGAAACTTAACTGGACCAGCCATATCAATACTGTGGCTACAAGAGCAGGTCAGAGGCTGGGTATTCTGTGACTTCCCAAAGCCTTTCCACCATCTACAAGGCACAAGTCAGGAGTGTGATGGAATACTCTCCACTTGCCTGGATGAGTGCAGCTCCAACAACACTCAAGAAGCTCGACAACATCCAGGACAAAGCAGCCCGCTTGATTGGCACCCCATCCACCACCCTAAACATTCACTCCCTTCACCACCGGCGCAGAGTGGTTGCAGTGTGTACCATCCACAGGATGCACTGCAGCAACTCGCCAAGGCTTCTTAGACAACACCTTCCAAACCCCCGACCTCTACCACCTAAAAGGACAAGAGCAGCAGGTACATGGGAACAACACCACCTGCACGTTCCCCTCCAAGTCACACACCATCCCGACTTGGAAATATATCGCCGTTCCTTCATCGTCACTGGGTCAAAATCCTGGAACTCCCTTCCTAACAGCACTGTGGGAGAACCGTCACCACACGGACTGCAGTGGTTCAAGAAGGCGGCTCACGACCAACTTCTCGAGGGCAATTAGGGATGGGCAATAAATGCCGGCCTTGCCAGCGACGCCCACATCCCATGAACGAATAAAAAAAACCACTTATAAACTTTGGGCCCTCTGTAAAGAGGCTGTCTGGTTAAGCCTCCCTGGCCTTTCCTTTAAGTGGTCCTCATATCCCTTACGATCAGGAGTTTATCTTTACTGCCCAATAGCTAGTCACACGATAGTGTGACCCAGGGTTGTAACAATGAAAGCCGCTTGTAATGTCAACTGGATAATGTTCCACCTGTGCCCCACATCTGTTTCTCCTAGCTTCTGAAACTCAGTGTGACAAGGCCCAATATAAATTAACTAGCTGATTTATTTATCATGCAATTTATGAGCGATCAGAGTGAATTACAGGTTATCTTGTTACACTCCTAACATAGAAAATAATAATGCAGCCGCACTGTCCCTTTTAACTGGCCAAATACAACTTTTGACTAAATTTCTGACTTTCTTGAAGATCTCACAGAAAGTTCCTTAGCGGGGCTAAGGCTTGACCTTTGACATGCTCCCAGGTCTTGACCTCTGATCCTCCGCCAGCTCTCCGTGTCTGGAGATTGGCCAGTTGAGCTGCCAACCAAACCGGCAGCAACCCTCCTAAGAATGTGTCACAGCCGGATAATCCCACCGCATGTACACATGACCCCAGCCAGATAATCCCACCGCGTGTACACATGACCCCAGCCATATAATCCCACCCCGTGTACACATGACCCCAGCCAGATAATCCCACCCTGTGTACACGTGACCCCAGCCAGATAATCCCACCCCGTGTACACGTGACCCCAGCCAGATAATCCCACCCCGTGTACACGTGACCCTAGCCAGATAATCCCACCCCCGTGTACACGTGACCCCAGCCGGATAATCCCACCCCGAGTACACGTGACCCCAGCCGGATAATCCCACCCCGTGTATTTACAAATACATAAAGGGCAAAAGAGTAACTAGGGAGAGAGTAGGGCCACTTAAGGATCAACAAGGTCATCTATGTGCGGAACCACAAGAGATGGGTGAGATCCTAAATGACTATTTCGCATCGGTATTTACGGTTGAGAAAGGCATGGATGTTAGGGAACTTGGGGAAATAAATAGTGATGACTTGAGGAGTGTACATATTACAGAGAGGGAGGTGCTGGAAGTCTTAACGCGCATCAAGGTAGATAAATCTCCGGGACCTGATGAAATGTATCCCAGGACGTTATGGGAGGTTAGGGAGGAAATTGCGGGTCCCCTAGCAGAGATATTTCAATCATCGACAGCTACAGGTGAGGTGCCTGAAGATTGGAGGGTAGCAAATGTTGTGCCTTTGTTTAAGAAGGGCGGCAGGGAAAAGCCTGGGAACTACAGACCGGTGAGCCTGACATCTGTAGTGGGTAAGTTGTTAGAGGGTATTCTGAGAGACAGGATCTACGGGCATTTGGAGAGGCAGGGACTCATGTCTCACGAATTTGATTGAGTTTTTTGAAGGGGTAACCAAGAAGATAGATGAGGGCTGTGCAGTAGACGTGGTCTACATGGACTTTAGCAAAGCCTTTGACAAGGTACCGCATGGTGGGTTGTTACATAAGGTTAGATCTCATGGGATCCAAGGTGAGGTAGCCAATTGGATACAAAATTGGCTTGACGACAGAAGACAGAGGGTGGTTGTAGAGGGTTGTTTTTCAAACTGGAGGCCTGTGACCAGCGGTGTGCCTCAGGGATCGGTGCTGGGTCCGCTGTTATTTGTTATTTATATTAATGATTTGGATGAGAATTTAGGAGGCATGGTTAGTAAGTTTGCAGATGACACGAAGATTGGTGGCGTTGTGGGCAGTGAAGAAGGTTATCTGGGATTGCAACGGGATCTTGATAAATTGGGCCAGTGGGCCGATGAATGGCAGATGGAGTTTAATTTAGATAAATGTGAGGTGATGCATTTTGGTACATCAAATCAGGCCAGGACCTACTCCGTTAATGGTAGGGCGTTGGGGAGAGTTATAGAACAAAGAGATCTAGGAGTACAGATTCATAGCTCCTTGAAAGTGGAGTCACAGGTGGATAGGGTGGTGAAGAAGGCATTCAGCATGCTTGGTTTCATTGGTCAGAACATTGAATACAGGAGTTGGGATGTCTTGTTGAAGTTGTACAAGACATTAGTTAGGCCACACTTGGAATACTGTGTACAGTTCTGGTCACCCTATTATAGAAAGGATATTATTAAACTGGAAAGAGTGCAGAAAAGATTTACTGGGATGCTACCGGGACTTGATGGTTTGACTTATAGGGAGAGGTTGGATTGGCTGAGACTTTTTTCCCTGGAGAGTAGGAGGTTTCGGGGTGATCTTATAGAAGTCTATAAAATAATGAGGGGCATAGATAAGGTAGATAGTCAAAATCTTTTCCCAAAGGTAGGGGAGTCTATAACGAGGGGGCATAGATTTAAGGTGAGAGGGGAGAGATACAAAAGGGTCCAGAGGGGCAATTTTTTCACTCAAAGGGTGGTGAGTGTCTGGAACGAGCTGCCAGAGGCAGTAGTAGAGGGGGGTACAGTTTTGTCTTTTAAAAAGCATTTGGACAGTTACAAGGGTAAGATGGGTATAGAGGGATATGGGCCAAGTGCAGGCAATTGGGACTAGCTTAGTGGTATAAACTGGGCGACATGGACATGTTGGGACCGAAGTGCCTGTTTCCATGTTGTAAACTTCTATGATTCTATGTTTGCACGTGACCCCAGCCGGATAATCCCACCCCGTGTACACATGGCCCCAGTTGCTCCCAGCAGACCGAGTGCGACTGCTTACTGGTAGTTTCAGACTGTGAAAACCATTCATGGTTGTCCCAAACCAGCAGCTCATGAAGATTTCTCGTCCCCTCTTGTCAAGTAAGGAAAGAAGTCCTGAACCTTTAAACCTTGGAATCCTGAAACTGACTTTATTTAAAAGGCACAGCAAAGCTTAAATGAAAATTCCCCTCTGGTCATCCCATTACAGGAAGGATATAAAATCAATGGAAAAGGTGCAGTGTAGATTCACTGGGTTGTAACCAGGAATGAGGGTTGACAATTATAGAGACTTGATTAGACTGGGTGGGATATTGAAGGGTACGGGGAGTGAGGGGAGAGTGGGATATTAAAGGGTACGGGGAGTGAGGGGGAGGGTGGGATATTAAAGGGTACGGGGAGTGAGGGGGAGGGTGGGATATTAAAGGGTACGGGGAGTGAGGGGGAGGGTGGGATATTAAAGGGTACGGGGAGTGAGGGGGAGGGTGGGATATTAAAGGGTACGGGGAGTGAGGGGGGAGAGTGGGATATTAAAGGGTACGGGGAGTGAGGGGGAGAGTGGGATATTAAAGGGTACGGGGAGTGAGGGGGAGGGTGGGATTAGACTGGGTGGGATATTGAAGGGTACGGGGAGTGAGGGGAGGTATTCCCATGATTCTTGCCAAGACTGAGTGGAGATTTCACTTCCGACCCTTACCTGGCGAATGAGATGAATTAATACAATGTTTTATTTGCTTCCTTCAGGCTGCAGGATCACCAGTTTTATCCATTTTAGAATTCCTGATGGCTGAGCTGCCCTTCGAACAACGTTCTCTGGGTTTAGGGTCACATTTGTTTAAAAACTATTGTTTGTGTGAAGAGGAGAGAATGGTGAGGGTTCCCTGCTGGGCCAGTTCCTGGTCCTGCCCTTTCAGAAGGGGTTTGGAGGTGTTTCTGTGTGTGAGGGGGGGGGGGGGGTGTGTGTGTGTGGGGGGGGGTGTGTGTGTGGGGGGGTGTGTGTGTGGGGGGGGGGGGTGTGTGTGGGGGGGGGTGTGTGTGTGGGGGGGTGTGTGTGTGTGGGGGTGTGTGTGTGTGGGGGGGGGGGGTGTGTGTGTGGGGGGGGGGGGGTGTGTGTGGGGGGTGTGTGTGTGTGGGGGTGTGTGTGTGTGGGGGGGGGGGGTGTGTGTGTGGGGGGGGGGGGGTGTGTGTGGGGGGGTGTGTGTGTGGGGGGGGGGGTGTGTGTGGGGGGGGGTGTGTGTGTGGGGGGGTGTGTGTGTGGGGGGGTGTGTGTGTGGGGGTGTGTGTGTGTGGGGGGGGGGGTGTGTGTGTGTGGGGGGGGGTGTGTGTGTGGGGGGGTGTGGGGGGGGGGTGTGGGTGGGGGTGTGTGTGTGTGGGGGGGGTGTGTGTGTGGGGGGGTGTGGGGGGGGGGTGTGTGTGTGGGGGGTGTGGGGGGGGGGTGTGTGTGGGGGGGGGGTGTGTGGGGGGGGGGGGGTGTGTGGGGGGGGGGGTGTGTGGGGGGGGGGGTGTGTGTGGGGGGGGGGGGGTGTGTGGGGGGGGGGGTGTGTGTGGGGGGGGGGGGGTGTGTGGGGGGGGGGTGTGTGTGGGGGGGGGAGGTTTGTTTCTGTGTTTTTGGGGGTTTGATTCTCAGTAATTTGATGATTTAATCTGGAAAATAAACTTTCAAAAATTGACAACAGTTTTGATTTAATCAACAGGCGGCCCTCGGTGGGCGGGGTTCGGCCGCAGGTCCCGCCCTCGGTGGGCGGGGTTTGGCCGCAGGTCCCGCCCCTCGGTGGGCGGGGTTCGGTCGCAGGTCCCGCCCCTCGGTGGGCGGGGTTCGGCCGCAGGTCCCGCCCCTCGGTGGGCGGGGTTCGGCCGCAGGTCCCGCCCCTCGGTGGGCGGGGTTTGGCCGCAGGTCCCGCCCCTCGGTGGGCGGGGTTCGGTCGCAGGTCCCGCCCCTCGGTGGGCGGGGTTCGGCCGCAGGTCCCGCCCCTCGGTGGGCGGGGTTCGGCCGCAGGTCCCGCCCCTCGGTGGGCGGGGTTCGGCCGCAGGTCCCGCCCCTCGGTGGGCGGGGTTCGGTCGCAGGTCCCGCCCCTCGGTGGGCGGGGTTCGGTCGCAGGCCCCGCCCTCGATCCCCGGCCTCACGTTTCTCTCTCCCCGGCTCCTGCGGCCCGCGATGTTCCCGGTGACCCGGTCGATCCTCCGCCTCCCGCGGTGTTTGAGCCGAAAGCTGCCGCCGAGTGCGGCCCAGGCCTCGGGCCTCAGGCTGGGCGGCGCCGCCAGACCCTACAGTGAGAAGCGGCGGAGTTACTGGCAGGCGGTGCGGCGGTGGGTCCGAGGCCCGGCGGCTCCTCCCTTCCCGCGGCCTTGCCTGGTCGGAGCCCCGGTGTTGCGCTCGGAGGCGGCGGCCGTGCCCCCGGCCCAGGTGGGCAGCCCCGAGGTGCAGCGGCTTGGTGGCGGCCCTGGTGCGGGCCATGCGGCGGGCCGGGGCGGTGGGTCTGAGCGCCCCGCAGCTCGGGGTCCCGCTCCGGTGCTGGTGGTGGAGGTGACCGAGCGGGTACTCGAGGCCGAGGCTCCGCCCGCCCGCCGGGCCCGGGAAATGGTCGCCGTCCCGCTCCGGGTCTTCATCAACCCGCGACTCCGGGTCCTGGACTCGCGGACCGTCCTGTGGCCCGAGGCCTGTCAGAGTCTCCCCGGCTTCGCCGCCTGTGTGGCCCGGCACCGCACCGTGGAAATTACAGGTTGGTCCCGGGATTTGTGCGGGGTTGGGGGGGGGTAAAGGGGCGGGGTTTGGGGGAAGGGGCGGGGTTCTGGGGGTAAAGGGGCGGGGTTGGGGAAGGGGCTGGGTTCTGGGGGTAAAGGGGCGGGGTTGGGGAAGGGGCTGGGTTCTGGGGGTAAAGGGGCGGGGTTTGGGGGAAGGGGCGGGTTCTGGGGGTAAAGGGGCGGGGTTGGGGAAGGGGCTGGGTTCTGGGGGTAAAGGGGCGGGGTTGGGGAAGGGGCTGGGTTCTGGGGGTAAAGGGCGGGGTTTGGGGGAAGGGGCGGGGTTCTGGGGTAAAGGGGCGGGGTTTGGGGAAGGGGCGGGGTTCTGGGCCGTGTTGCTGTGAGGGGCCGTGTAACAGGGTTTGGGGGGAGGGGCGGGGTTCTGGGGGTAAAGGGGCGGGGATCTGGGGGTAAATGGGGCGGGGTTTGGGGTGGGGCGGGGTTTGGGGGGAGGGGCGGGGATCTGTGGGGTAAATGGGGCGGGGTTTGGGGGAGGGGCGGGGTTGGGGTGGGGTTCTGGGGGTAAAGGGGCGGGGTTCTGGGCCGTGTTGCTGTGAGGGGCCATGTAACAGGGTTTGGGGGGAGGGGCGGGGTTCTGGGGGTAAAGGGCGGGGTTTGGGGGGAAGGGGCGGGGTTGGGGGAAGGGGCGGGGTTCTGGGCCGTGTTGCTGTGAGGGGCCATGTAACAGGGTTTGGGGGAGGGGCGGGGTTCTGGGGGTAAAGGGGCGGGGATCTGGGGGTAAATGGGGCGGGGTTTGGGGGAAGGGGCGGGGTTTGGGGGAGGGGCGGGGTTCTGGGGGTAAAGGGGCGGGGTTTGGGGGAAGGGGCGGGGTTGGGGGAAGGGGCGGGGTTCTGGGCCGTGTTGCTGTGAGGGGCCATGTAACAGGGTTTGGGGGGAGGGGCGGGGTTCTGGGGGTAAAGGGGCGGGGATCTGGGGGTAAATGGGGCGGGGGTTTGGGGGAAGGGGCGGGGTTTGGGGGAAGGGGCGGGGTTCTGGGGGTAAAGGGGCGGGGTTTGGGGGAAGGGGCGGGTTCTGGGGGTAAAGGGGCGGGGTTTGGGGGAAGGGGAGGGGTGGGGTTCTGGGGGTAAAGGGGCGGGGTTTGGGGGGAAGGGGAGGGGTTTGGGGGAGGGGCGGGGTTGGGGGGAGGGGGCGGGGTTCTGTGGGGTAAATGGGGCGGGGTTTGGGGTGGGGCGGGGTTTGGGGGAAGGGGTGGGGTTTGGGGGGAGGGGTGGGGTTCTGGGGGTAAAGGGGCGGGGTTCTGGGCCGTGTTGCTGTGAGGGGCCGTGTAACAGGGTTTGGGGGGAGGGGCGGGGTTCTGGGGGTAAAGGGGCGGGGTTTGGGGGGAGGGGCGGGGTTGGGGGGAGGGGCGGGGTTCGGGGGAGGGGCGGGGTTCTGGGGAGGGGCGGGGTTTGGGGGAAGGGGCGGGGTTCTGGGGGAGGGGCGGGGTTTGGGGGAAGGGGCGGGGTTCTGGGCCGTGTTGCTGTGAGGGGCCGTGTAACGGGGTTCGGGGGGTTCGGGGGTGACCGGGCCTGGCGCTGTTTCCGGGCTGTAATCCCACTTTCTCTCTCTCTCTCCAGGCCTGAATGAGCTCGGGGAGACGGTCACCTGGGAGGCCACGGGCTGGGCTGCTCGAATTATCCAGCATGAAATGGACCATTTAAACGGACAACTTTACATCGATAAAATGGATAGTAAAACATTTGTGAACATTAACTGGATGGAAGAAAATGAATAAGTTGCAGGCGGAGGAGGTCGCAGAGCGCAGAATGGCCCCGGCAATTACTGCCATTCACTGCTGATTGTAAAAGTCAGGACACATTAAAGCCTCTTCGTGCAATGGAAATATTACACTCGCTGCAAGCAACGGTGGCAAGTGTTTGTTGGGGTGCAGGCGACACGGACAAGGCACAAGGCCGGGTCTGCTAGTTGAGGAAAGTGTTGCTGAATGAAGCTCAGTGCGTTGATTATTCCATCGCACTCTTGACTTCAGCCTTGTAAGATTGTGGGGTCACCCTGATCCAGATCCCCAGAAAAAATAACACCGAGCCAGAGGAGATATTGGGATGGGGGTGACTCAAAGCTTGGTCAAAAAGGTAGGTTTTAAGGAGGGAAGAAAAGTGGGAGGTTTTGGGAGGGAATTCCCAAAGTTTGGGCCTAGACGGCTAAAGGGACAGCTGCCAATGGTGAGCCGAAAGGAGTGAGATGCATCAGAGGCCAGAGTTGGAGGTACAGAGATCTCGAGGGGTTGCAGGACTGGAGAAGATGACGGGGATTGGGACGGGTAAGGCCACGGAGGGACTGGAACTCAAAAATGAGAATTTTACAATGAAATTGTAAAATTCAGCCCATCGTGTCTGTGCAGGCGCTTTGCTGGCACAATCCGAAACTGATCCCACTTTCCTGTCTCCCAAGAGCCCTGAATCCTATATCTTCCATCTGCTTCATTTATCCAATTTTCCCGTAATAAATGCATTGGTCTCTGCCTCGACCACTCCCTGTGGTAAGGTATTCCAAGCTCCAACCTGCTGCATAAAGAAATTTCTCCTAACGTCTCTCTTTAACGACAATGTTAAATTGAGGGCAAATTAGAATCATAGAAAGATTACAGCACGGAAGGAGGCCGTTCGGCCCATCGAGTCCTTGCGGGCTCTATGCAAGAGCAATCCAGCTCATCCCACTCCCCCGCCCTTTCCCCGTAGTCCTGCAAACTTTTTTCCTTTCAAGTAGCTTATCCAGTTCCCTTTTGAAGGCTATGATTGAATCTGCCTCCACCACCCCCTCAGGCAGTGCATTCCAGATCCTACCAATTCGCTGTGTAAAAAAAGTTTTTCCTAATGTCGCCTTTGGTTGTTTTGCGAATCACCTTAAATCTATGTCCTCTGGTTCTTGACCCTTCCGCCAATGGGAACAGTTTCTCTCTGTCTACTCTGTCTAGACCCTTCATTTTGAACACCTCTATCAAATCACCTCGCAACCGTCTCTGTTCCAAGGAGAACAACCCCAGATTCTCCAGTCTATCCACGTAGCTAAAGTCCCTCATCCCTGGAATAGGAACATAGGAACAGGAGTAGGCCATTCAGCCCCTCATGCCTGCTCCACCATTTGATAAGATCATGGCTGATCTGTGATCTAACTCCATATACCTGCCTTTGGCCCATATCCCTTAATACCTTTGGTTGCCAAAAAGCTATCTATCTCAGATTTAAATTAGCAATTGAGCTAGTATCAATTGCCGTTTGCGGAAGAGAGTTCCAAACTTCTACCACCCTTTGTGTGTAGAAATGTTTTTCTTTTCTCACTCCTGAAAGGTCTGGCTCTAATTTTTAGACTGTGCCCCCCACACCTAGAATCCCCAACCAGCGGAAATAGTTTCTCTCTATCCACCCTATCTGTTCCCCTTAATATCTTATAAACTTCGATCAGATCACCCCTTAACCTTCGAAACTCCAGAGAATACAACCCAAATTTGTGTAATCTCTCCTCGTAACTTAACCCTTGAAGTCCGGGTATCATTCTAGTAAACCTACGCTGCACTCCCTCCAAGGCCATTATGTCCTTCCGAAGGTGCGGTGCCCAGAACTGCTCACAGTACTCCAGGTGCGGTCTAACCAGGGTTTTGTATAGCTGCAGCATAACTTCTGCCCCCTTGTACTCTAGTCCTCTAGATATAAAGGCCAACATTCCATTAGCCTTATTGATTATTTTCTGCAACTGTTCATGACACTTCAATGATCCATGTACCTGAACCCCCAAGTCCCTTTGGACATCCACTGTTTTTAGCTTTTTACCATTTAGAAAGTACCCTGTTCTATCCTTTTTTGATCCAAAGTGGATGATCTCACATTTGTCTACATTGAATTCCATTTGCCACAGTTTTGCCCATTCACCTAATCTATCAATATCCCTTTGTAATTTCATGTTTTCATCTCCACTGCTTACAATGCCACCAATCTTTGTGTCATCGGCAAACTTAGATATGAGACTTTCTATGCCTTTATCTAAGTCGTTAATAAATATTGTGAATAATTGAGGCCCCAAGACAGATCCCTGCGGGACTCCACTAATCACATCCTGCCAATGTGAGTACCTACCCATTATCCCTACTCTCTGTCGCCTTTCGCTCAGCCAACTTCCTAACCAAGTCCACACTTTTCCTTGAATCCATGGGCTTCTATCTTAGCTAACAATCTCTTATGTGGGACCTTATCAAATGCCTTCTGGAAGTCCATATAAATAACATCCATTGACATTCTCCTGTCCACTACTTTAGTCACCTCTTCAAAACATTCAATCAGGTTTGTCAGGCACGACCTACCTTTCACAAATCCATGCTGGCTCTCTCTGATTAACTGAAAATTCTCACGGTGTTCAGTCATTCTATCCTTAATTATTGACTCCAGCATTTTCCCCACAACAGATGTTAGGCTAACTGATCTATAATTCCCTGGTTTCCCTCTGTGTGTAGAAATGTTTTCTTTTCTCACTCCTGAAAGGTCTGGCTCTAATTAATCAGAGTGACGTGCAATTTTCCAATCTAGAGGGACAGTTCCTGAATCTAGAGAACTTTGAAAGATTATAGTTAGGGCATCTGCAATGTGCTCACCAACTTCCTTTAAAACCCTGGGATGGAAACTATCTGGCCCTGGGGATTTGTCACTCTTTAATGCTATTATTTTCTTCATTACTGTTGCTTTACTTATGTTAATTTTATTGAGTCCCTGTCCCCGATTCAATATTAGTTTTCTTGGGATTTCCGGCATGCTATCCTCTTTTTCTACTGTAAATACTGATGCAAAGTAATCGTTCAACATGTCCGCCATTTCCCCATTGTCAATGACAATATCCCCACTTTCAGTTTTTAAGGGGCCAACACTGCTCCTGACCACCCTCTTTTTTCTAATATAACTATAAAAGTTCTTCGTATTGGTTTTGATATCCCTTGCAAGTTTCTTTTCATACTCTCTTTTTGTAGCTCTTACTATCTGTTTTGTGACCCTTTGTTGATCTTTGTATCTTTCCCATTCGCAGGATCTGTGCCATTTTTTGCCTTTTTGTATGCCCTTTCCTTATGTCTTATACTGTCCCTTACCTCTTTAGTTGTCCATGGCTGTTTTTTTTTGGCAAGTAGAGTTCTTGCCCCTCAGGGGTATAAACCGATTCTGTATCACGTTAAATGTTTCTTTAAACATTTCCCACTGATCATCAGTCGTTTTACCCATTAACAGATTTGCCCAGTTTACTGTGGACAGTCTCTGTCTCATCCCATTGAAGTCACCCTTACCCAAGTCTAGAATCTTAGCAGCTGACTCACTTTTTTCCCTTTCAAACACTACATTGAACTCGATCATGTTATGATCGCTATTGGATAGATGTTCACGCACAGTTAAGCCGTTAACTAAATCTGGTTCATTACTCATTACTAAATCTAGTATGGCTTGCCCCCTTGTTGCCTCTAGGACATACTGCTGTAGAAAACTATCCCGGACACACTCAAGAAATTCACTACCTTTCTGACAGTTGCTAGTCTGCTTTTCCCAATCTATGTGAAGGTTAAAGTCCCCCATTAAGACCACTATGCCTTTCTTACACGCTTGTCTAATCTCTGCATTTATACAATCTAGCACTTCAGAGCTGCTGCCAGGGGTCCTATACACAACTCCCACTATAGTCTTAGATCCTTTCCTATTTCTCAATTCAACCCATAAGGTCTCTGTTGGCTGCTTACCTCTCGTTATATCCTCCTTTATCATTGAATTGATTTCATCTCTAATCACTAAGGCTACTCCTCCCCCTCTTCCATTTTCCCTGTCTCTCCTGTAGGCCTTATAACCTGGTATATTTAGTTCCCAATCCTGACCATCCTGCAGCCATGTCTCAGTAATAGCCATCATGTCATACCCTCCAATTTGAATTTGAACCTGTCGTTCATTTAATTTATTCCTTATTCTCCGTGCGTTTGTATATGGAACTCTTAGTTGGGCCACACACCCTAGCCTGACCTTCAGCTTTGATGCTGGGTTAATTGCTTTACGCCTTCTAGTTTTCACTTTATCTGTCGTGCCTAAAGTACACTTTCTTTCTGCTGCCCTACGCTTTTCCCTTTCACTTGTTCTTGAACAACTGTTTGTACTATTTGTATTGTAAATTTCCCCTGGGTCTTCCCCTCTCTTGCTGCTCTCAACTTTACTCCCTTCTGACTCCCCACTCAGGTTCCCATCCCCCTGCCACTCTAGTTTAAACCTTCCCCAACAGCACTAGCAAACACCCCTGCGAGGACATTGGTCCCGGTCCTGCTCGGGTGTAACCCGTCCTGCTTGTACAGGTCCCACCTTCCCCAGAACCGGTCCCAATGTCCCAGGAATCTAAATCCCTCCCTCCTACACCATCCCTGCAGCCACGCAGTCATCCTGTCTATTCTCCTGTTCCTATACTCACTAGCACGTGGCACCGGTAGTAATCCTGAGATCACTACCTTTAAAAAGCAGGACTTCAATTTATCTCCTAACTCCTTAAATTCACCTTGCAGGACCTCATCCCTTTTTTTTTACCTATGTCGTTGGTACCGATATGGACCACGACTACTGGCTGTTCACCCTCCCCCTCCAGAATGCCCTGCAGCCGCTCCGTGACATCCTTGACCCTAGCACCAGGAAGGCAACGTACCATCCTGGAGTCACGTTTGCGGCCACAGAAACGCCTATCTATTCCCCTTACAATTGAATCCCCTATCACTATAGCCCTGCCACTCTTCTTCCTCCCCTCCTGTGTAGTAGAACCACCCGTGGTGCCATAAATTTGGCTCTTGCTGCTTTCCCCTGATAAGCCATCTCCCCCTAACAGTATCCAAATCTCCTCTGTACCCTCTCTAAGGCTTTCACATCTTTTCTAAAGTGCGGTGCCCAGAACTGGACACACTACTCCAGTTGTGGCCGAACCAGTGTTTTATAAAGGTTCATCATGACTTCTATACTTTTGTACTCTATGCCTCTACTTATAAAGTCCAGGATACCGTATGCTTTTTTAACTGCTTTCTGAACCTTCAATGATTTGTGCACATAATACCCCAGATCTCTCTGTTCCTCTACCCCTTTTAGAGTTGTGCCCTCTAGTTTATATTGCCTCTCCTTGTTCTTCCTACCGAAATGTATCACTTTTTCTGCGTTAAATTTCATCTGCCAGGTGTCCGCCCATTCCACCAGTCTGTCTATATCCTCTTGAAGTCTATCACTATCCTCCTCACTGTTTACTACCCTTCCAAGTTTTGTCACATCTGCAAATTTGAGATTGTGCCCTGTACACCCAAGTCCAAGTCATTAATGTATATCAAGAAAAGCAATGGTCCCAGCACTGACCACTGGGGAACACCACTGTACACCTCCCTCCAGTCCGAAAAACAACCGTTCACCACTACTCTCTGTTTCCCGTCCCTTACCCAATATGTAATGCTTTCCTTTATTCGCCGAGGCATAGAATATAAAAGCAGGGAGGTTATCCTGCAACTGTATAAAACACAAGTTAGGCCACAGCTTGAGTACTGCGCACAGTTCTGGTCACCACATTACAGGAAGGATGTAATTGCACTAGAGAGAGTACAGAGGAGATTTACGAGGATGTTGCCAGAACTGGAGAATTTTAGCTATGGGAAAAGATTGGATAGGCTGGGGTTGTTTTCTTTGGAACAAAGGAGGCTGAGGGGAGATTTAATTGACTTATATGAAATGGCCTAGATGGAGTGGCTAGGAAGAATCTATTTCCTTAGTGGAGAGGTCAGAAACCAGAGGGCATAGATTTAAAGCAATTGGTACAAGGATTCGAGGGGAGCGGAGGAGAAATTTTTTCACTGAGGGTGGTGGGGGGTTCTGTTTTGAAATCCTGCAGCGGGGTGGTATTCTCTGCGCGGTTTGTATTCCGGGTCCGGGTGGGTATTCTCTGCGCGGTTTGTATTCCGGGTCCGGGGTGGGTATTCTCTGCGCGGTTTGTATTCCGGGTCCGGGGTGGTATTCTCTGCGCGGTTTGTATTCCGGGTCCGGGGTGGGTATTCTCTGCGCGGTTTGTATTCTGGGTCCGGGTGGGTATTCTCTGCGCGGTTTGTATTCCGGGTCCGGGGTGGGTATTCTCTGCGCGGTTTGTATTCCGGGTCCGGGTGGGTATTCTCTGCGCGGTTTGTATTCCGGGTCCGGGTGGGTATTCTCTGCCCGGTTTGTATGGTCCGGGTGGGTATTCTCTGCCCGGGTGGTATTCTTTGCCGGCGAAGCACTGATTCGTTATTGGGGGGTGGCAATTACCAGCTTTCCTGAGCATGGGGTCTGGAGTCACTGTTGAAGATTCCTAGGACTGCTCCCACCAGTTGTGCATCACTGCCCCCCACATCTGGTTTGTGTATCCGACCAATAGGGCACACCCAGGGAAAGTGATGGAGGAATAAAAACAAAATGTTGGAAACACTGAGCCGGTCAGGCAGCAGCTGTGGAGAGAGGTCGTCCAACTGAAACATTAACTCTGTTTCTCTCTCCACAGACGCTGCCTGACCTGCTGAGTATTTCCAGCATTTTCTGTTTTTATTTCAGCTTTCCAGCATCCACAGTATTTTGCTTTTGATAAGGTGATGGAGGAGTCTGGGATGTTGGCCGATATATGAATCTCTGAGTGGGACAGCTCTCCCAAAGTAAGCAGCACAGTATTGAACAGTGAAGTGTCCTCAATCGCTGGTCTGTATCAGTTAGTAACTGAGCATCTCCGTACTGGTTGCCTAGCACAGCCCATAGCTGTTGTCAGTCTGATACACAGTTGAGATAATTATCACACAGAGACACTGTGAATTCACACAAACTCCTCCCTGTGCAAGTGGTGATGCTGAGAAACTGCACTATTTAGTAAAAATGTTTCACAGAAAGCAATGGAATGTTAGCCTTTATAACTAGAGGGCTAGAATATAAAGGGAAGTTTTGCTACAGCTTTCCAAAGCCCTGGTTAGAGCACATCTGGAGTGCTATGTACAGTTCTGGGCACATCTTAGAAAGGATATATTGGCCTTGGAAGGCATGCAGTGCAGATTCACCAGAATGTTACCAGGGCTCCAAGGGTTAAATTATGAGCTGATTACATAAACTGTATTCCCTGGAATATAGAATGTTAAGGGGTGATTTGATTGAGGTGAGAACATAAGAAATAGGAGCAGGAGTAGGCCATTCGGCCCCTCGAGCCTGCTCCGTTATTCAATCAGATCATGGCTGATCTTCGACCTCAACTCCACTTTCCCGCCCGATCCCCATATTGATTCCCCTATAGTCCAAAAATCTATTGATCTCAGCCTTGAATATACTCAACGACTCAGCATCCACAGCCCTCTGGGGTAGAGAATTCCAAAGATTCACAACCCTCTGAGTGAAGAAATTCCTCCTTATCTCAGTCCTAAATGGCCAACCCCTTATCCTGAGACTGTGCCCCCTAGTTCTAGACTCTCCAGCCAGAGGAAACAACCTCTCAGCATCTACCCTGTCAAGCCCCCTCAATCTTATATGTTTCAATGAGATCACCTCTCATTGTTCTAAATTCCAGACAGTATAGGCCCATTCTATTCAATCTCTCCTCATAGGACAACCCTCTCTTCCCAGGAATTAATCTAGTGAACCTTTGTTGCACCACCTCTAAGGCAAGTATATCCTTCCTTAGGTAAGGAGACCAAAACTCTACACAGTACTCCAGGTGAGGTCTCTGTACAACTGCAGTAAGACTTCCTTACTCTTGTATTCCAAACCCCTTGCAATAAAGGCCAACATGCCACTTACCTTCCTAATTGCTTGCTGTACCTGCATACTAACTTTCTGTATTTCTTCTACAAGGACACACAAGTCTCTTTTAGGATTTAGGTTTTTAGGATTTTGAAAGGAATTGATGGGGTAGATAAGAGAGAAACTTTTTCCGCAGGTGGGGGAGTTTAGGATGAGGGTACATAACCTTAAAATCAGAGCCAGGC
Organism: Heptranchias perlo; assembly: GCF_035084215.1. Taxonomy (NCBI): domain Eukaryota; kingdom Metazoa; phylum Chordata; class Chondrichthyes; order Hexanchiformes; family Hexanchidae; genus Heptranchias; species Heptranchias perlo. The sequence goes on along the minus strand of NC_090340.1, from coordinate 66,204,397 downwards.
CGTCCAGTAGAAAAGTGAGGAAACACTTCTTGACACAGAGGATGGTAGAAGTGTGGAACTCTCTCCCACAAAAAGCAGTCAATGCTCGCTCAATTAATCATTGTAAATCCAAGATAGATAGATTTTTGCTAGCCCAAGATATTAAGGGATATGGAGCCAAGGCGGGTGGGTGGAGTTCGGTCATAGATCGGCCATGACCTCACTAAATGGCAGAACAGGTTCAAGGGGTTGAATGGCCTCCTGTTCCTATTACTGAACCATTTTGGGGCATTCATTTGATTCAAGTAATTTGCAGCTAAAACCAAGAAAAGTTTCTTGTGGCCACAAATAGCAGCAGATACAGTAAATGAGGGATTACACCTGAGCTGTTAACTGCCTCTTCTCTTTACAGATACTGACACACCTGTTGTGTAAGTTTCAAAACAGAATTGTTTTTATTCCTGTTTTCTTTTGATCACCAGCGACCAGCTCAGGTAAATGCACTTTAAGGCCAACGACCTTGAGCAAAGTGTCATGTCAGAGAATCTTACAGCACAGGAGGTGGTCAATCAGCCCACTGAACCTGTGCTGGCTCTTTGAAGGAGCAATCCAATTAATCCCACTCGCCCTGCTCTTTCTCCATAGGCCTGAAAATTATTCCCCTTCAAGTATTTATCTAATTTCCTTTTGAATGTTACTATTGAATCTGCTTCTACCGCCCTTTCAGGCAGTGAGTTCCAGACCCCCATCACCCTCTGGGTGAAAAATTTTTTCCTCAGCTCCCCTCTAATCCCTCTACCAATTACTTTAAATCTATGCCCCCTGGTTTTTGACCCCTCCGCTAAGGGAAATAGGTCCTCCCTTTCCAGTCTATCTGGTCCAGTCATAATTTTATACACCTCAATTAAATCTCCTTTGTTCCAAAGAAAACCCAGCCTATCCAATCTTTCCTCATTGCTAAAATTTTCCAGCCCTGGCAACATCCTCATAAATCTCCTCTGTACCCTCTCTAGTGCAATTACATATTTTCTGTAATGTGGTGACCAGAACTGTACACATTACTCAAGCTTTCACCTAATGAGTGTTTTATACAGTTCCAGCATAACCTCCCTGCTCTCATATTCTGTGCCTCAGCTAATAAAGGAAAGTATCCCGTATGCCTTTTTAACCACCTTATCTACCTGTACTGCTACCTTCAGGAATGTGTGGACATGCACTCCAAGGTCCCTCTGTTCCTCTCATCTCAGGGTCATCTTCCTGGTCATCACTCCCCTCCTCAAAAAACCCACCCTTGACCCCTCTCTGTCCTTGCAAATTACCGCCCCATCTCCAACCTCCCTTTCCTCTCCAAAGTCCTTGAACATGTTGTCGCTTCCCAAATCCGTGCCCATCCTTCCCGCAACCACGTTTTCACCCCTGCCACAGTACTGAATCGGCCATTATCAAAGTCACGAATAACATCCTGTGTGACTGTGACCGTGGTAAACTCTCCCTCCTCATCCTTCTCCACCTGTCTGCAGCCTTTGACACGGTTGACCACACCATCTTCCTCCAACGCCTCTCCTCCGCTGTCCAGCTGGGTGGGACTGGGCTCGCCGGGTTCCATTCTTATTTATCCAGTCGTAGCCAGAGAATCTCCTGCAATGGCTTCTCTTCCCACTCCCGCACCGTTACCTCAGGAGCCCCCCCCCCCACAAGGATCTATCCTTGACCCCCTCTTATTTCTCATCTACAGGCTGCCCCTCGGCGACATCATCCGAAAACACGTCACATTCCACATGTACACCGACGACACGCAGCTCTACCTCACCACCACATCTCTCGACCCCTTCATTGTCTCGTTTGTTACACTGCTTGTCCGACATCCAGTACTGGATGAGCAAAAATGGCCTCCAACTAAATGTCAAGACCGAAGCCATTGTCTTTGGTCCCCGCCACAAACTCCATCCCTCTCCCTGGCCACTGTCTGAGGCTGAACCAGACCGTTCGCAACCTTGGCGTCCTATTTGACCCTAAGATGAGCTTCCGACCTCATATCCACTCCATCAACTGGACCGCCTACTTCCACCTCCATAACATCACCCGTCTCTGCCCCTGCCTCAGCTCATCTGCTGCTGAAACCCTCATCCGTGCCTTTGTTACCTCCAGACTGGACTATTCCAGTGCTCTCCTGGCCGGCCTCCCATCTTCCACCCTCCATAAACTTGAGCTCATCCAAAACTCTGCTGCCCGCATCCTAACTCGCATCAAGTCCCGTTCTCCCATCACCCCCTGTGCTCGCTGACCTACATTGGCTCCCGGTCCGGGAATGCCTCGATTTTAAAATTCTCATCCTTGTGTTCCAATCCTTCCATGGCCCTCGTCCCTCCCTATCTCTGTAACCTCCTCCAGCCCTACAACCCTCTGAGATCTCAGCGATTCTCCAATTCTGGCCTCTTGCACATCTCCTCCAACCTTCCAGCAGTCAGTGAAATAGTTTCATCAATAGTTCAGACTCCTACAGAACATCTCCTGTCCACCCAGATATTAACATTCAATCTGAAATGGCCATAGTCTTGGCTGTGAGTCTGACCCGGGTTTAACATAATTAACTCTTTAACTGCTGAATGAAAACATCCTCTTCCTCCTCACTCCCTGGGTCAGAGAACAGCCAATAACACCAGCCCTCAAAACTCCCCTTTCTCAGTAAGTGAACAGCAGAACTCTGCCTGATGAAAAACAAAATATTGGAAGCCGGCAGGAATAAAGATCCGTGAAACATTTACTGTGAACAGGGATCAGCGAGATCGGTGTTTTATTTTAAGGCTCTCAATCAGTGAATAAAAGGAAACCTCAGAAACTCAGAGTGGGAAAGAGGTGGGTCCCACGAGGGCATCTCTCTGAACTCTGGAGGAGTGGGAAGGTCATGCTGGGATATTTCTGCCTGAAACCTGTTTACTAAATGGACATCACAAAGTCTTCAGCAAAACAAGAAACAAAATGCAGCGTTTTTAAATAGGCAAAATAAGTGGCAGCTCTCAGAGAGTCGACCCCTTTGCAGATCCGGTGGCAATTCCACCTCCAGTTAGTTTCACCCGCAGCTCCGGGACCGGCAATTCGTGGTTTCATGAGTAGGAATCAACTGGAAGATTAAGGAGTTAACGAGAAGCTGCCGACGCTCAGCCTTCCTGCCCAAAGTCTTCTGTGAACTTCTTCACCTTGTGAAGATCCTCGGCATTGACAGTGGGCCTGGTTGTTGCCTGGGAGCGAAGCATATCAGACTGCACAAAGAAGCACAACAGTTCAGGGGGTTAGGACCAGGAGCAAGAGGAAGCTTACCCTGATCTCTCAATCAATGGCATTGGTCCGTTAACAGAAAATGAAGACCTGAGTCGCCCGCGCCGGGCTCCAGGCTCCCCCAGGGCCCAGGCAACCCCAGGCTGTGTTGTCACAGGCGGCAGTGAAAGAACAGAGAGGCCTCAGGCTGCTCTTAGCTGTAGTTGGTGCTCGGAGCAGGCGTCGGACGTCCAGTAGAACATGGACAGATTAGGAAGATGGGGAGGGATGGAAAATGCAAAAATAGATTTGTTTCCTTTTGATTTGAATATTCTGTGTTACAGCCCGAGGTAGGAGATCAGCAGAAACTCTCAAATCTGAACAAGAGAGCAGGAAAACAATCCTTCAACCCACACAGGACAGCACACAGCCCAGGTGCGGGGGGCAGAAGGGCACAGGTATGCCTGGCATAGGGTCACTCTCTACCTTGACACCAGTCAGATGCAAAGCAAAATTCTTGCCCCATTTTTCAAAAGCATTATCCCAATAAAGTCTCGCTTTGCTGCTCAGCTCACTACAAAAGTTCCAACTGAATGAGGCAGAGTCAGTTCCTCGGTTTGGCCTCAATACTTATTCCAACCCCCTCTCTGCATTACCAGCTGACGGCTACGTGACTGAGGAGTAAGGAAAGGCAGGTTTTACCATGCAAACCACAGGCTCCAGCAGCTTATCACTAGGAACATCCACCCAGGTCATCTCGATGGCAGCCGGGTCTCCCGGGGAACAGGGAGTCAAAAGGTCGTCCACTATGACATTTGGATTTGTCCTGGATGGGCCTCGAATCTAATGAGGAAGAGATTAGACAGTTAAAGCTCCATCGCCCGGTGCAACCAACAACAAAGGATTTCAATCAATTCTGAATGAGTGTGAGAGAAACTGTGTCAGCACTGCTGTCTCACTCAGATCTCAGCAGTTACGCTCAAACAGATTTGGTGGGTTTTATAGCCAGGAGCATTGAATACAGAAACAAGGAAGTGATTTTGAATTTGTAAAAAAACATTGATTAGGCTGAGGAGTACTGCATGCAGTATGAGGCATTCAGGAGAGAAGCCAGGGCCATGGGTAGGGCACAAAGAAGATTCACTGGAATAGGATCAGGAAAAGACGTTATAATTCTGAAGACTCAAAAAATTGGGGCCTTTTTCAGTAGAAGAGAAAATATTTCATACGTCCCATCATTCTTATGCTGATCCTCAGTGTGCCCTCGTCTCCGTTACAGCTGGAACAATCTTTCACTCTTCACCCGCTCGAAGCGAATGGAGGTTCTCAAAATAATGGAAGGCTTCGAAAGGGTCAAGCGTGAAAGATTGTTCCAGCTGTAACGGAGACGAGGGCACACTGAGGATCAGCATAAGAATGATGGGACGTATGAAATATTTTCAGACAGAGATGATCAGAGTGTTTTATCACAAGGGGCTACTGAGGCAGAGATTGCAACATCATTTAAAAGGGACTGGTGAGTATTTGAAAAAGAGGAATATAAAAGGATCTGGGAAAATGGGGTTAGAGCAAGGGGGCCTGGGGGGGACCACCGGGGGGGGGGGGGGACGGACCGCCGACACCGGGGCCCCGGGGGGGGGGGGGGGGGACCGCCGACACCGGGGCCCCGGGGGGGGGGGGGGGGGGGACCGCCGACACCGGGGCCCCGGGGGGGGGGGGGGGGGGACCGCCGACACCGGGGCCCCGGGGGGGGGGGGGGACCGCCGACACCGGGGCCCCGGGGGGGGGGGGGGGGGGACCGCCGACACCGGGGCCCCGGGGGGGGGGGGGGGGGGGGGGGGACCGCCGACACCGGGGCCCCGGGGGGGGGGGGGGACCGCCGACACCGGGGCCCCGGGGGGGGGGGACCGCCGACACCGGGGCCCCGGGGGGGGGGGGGACCGCCGACACCGGGGCCCCGGGGGGGGGACCGCCGACACCGGGGCCCGGCACAAAAGCTCTGTGACCTTCTTCTAAATACCCATGCTCGACCAATCAGCAACCCCAGACAGACAGGAAGTATCGTTATATTTTAAAATGTTACATTTTTGTTCAATATCCTGTGATTATGGCCATTTAATTATATTATAACTGAGTCACAGTAATGAGGGACAACAAAGAGAAAGAGGCAAATGCAGTCAGTCACCCAGAGAATTAAATCCATTTCAGGCATGGGGCGGAGAGAAAAAGTTTTTTTAAAAAATCATTCTTTGGGATGTGGGCAGCGCAGCAAGCCTGGCATTTATGGCCCATTTGACCCACTGCAGTCCGTGATGAAGGTGCTCCAACGGTGCTGTGAGGGAGGGAGTTCCAGGAATATGACCCAGCGACGATGTTACCCTTTGGCCTGAGCCCTATCAGTTAAAGACTGATTCAAAAATTCTAACAGAGTTTATTAAACAGGAAAAGTTGTAACAGATTTGCTCTGGTTCAATACCTGACTCCTCTGGTGCAGCATAATGTTCAGCAGACAAATGGGCCTTTGGACTCAGCAAATTTTTGTAGGTGTTTTTCTCCACGAGTCACCCAGTCTAAACCCACCCTCCCCCTCACTCCCCATACCCTTTAATATCCCACTCAGTCTAAACCCACCCTCCCCCTTACTCCCCATACCCTTTAATATCCCACTCAGTCTAAATCCACTCTCCCCCTCACTCCGCGTACCCTTTAATATCCCACCCAATCTAATCCCACTCTCCTGCTCATTCCCCATGCCCTTTAACATTCCTCATTTTGAAGAACCTACCTAATGATCTACTCATGGAGGCAGAGGGGATGGCTGAGGTACTAAGTGAGTACTTTGCATCTGTCTTTACCAAGGAAGATGCTGCCAGAGTCTCGATATAGCTGAGATACTGGATGGGCTAAAAATTGATGAAGACGACGTACTTGAAAGGCTAGCTATACTTAAAGTAGATAAGTCACCTGGACCGGATGGGATGCACCCAAGGTTGCTGAGGAATTAAGGGTGGAAATTGCGGAGGTGCTGGCCATAATCTTCCAAACATCCTTAGATACGGGGGTGGTGCTGGAGGACTGGAGAATTGCAAATGTTACACCCTTGTTCAAAAAAGGGTGTAAGGATAAACCCAGCAACTACAGGCCAGTCAGTTTAACCTCAGTGGTGGGGAAACTTTTAGAAATGATAAACGGGGACAGAATTAAGTCACTTGGACGAGCATGGATTGATTAGGGAAAGCCAGCACTGATTTGTTAAAGGCAAATTGTGTTTAACCAACTTGATAGAGCTTTTTGATGAGGTAACAGAGTGGGTTGATGAGGGCAATGCAGTTGATGTGGTGTATATGGATTTTCAAAAAGCATTTGATAAAGTGCCACATGGTAGCTTGCTATTAAGATTGCGGCCCATGGATTAAAGAGGGCAGTAGCAACATGGATACAGAATTGGCTAAATGACAGGAAAGAGAGAGTAGTGGTGAACGGTTGTTTTTCGGACTGGAGGGAGGTGTACAGTGGTGTTCCCCAGGGGTCAGTGCTGGGACCACTGCTTTTCTTGATATATATTAATGACTTGGACTTGGGTGTACAGGGCACAATTTCAAAATTTGCAGATGACACAAAACTTGAAAGGGTAGTAAACAGTGAGGAGGATAGTGATAGACTTCAAGAGGATATAGACAGGTTGGTGGCATGGGCAGACACATGGCAGATGAAATTTAACGCGGAAAAATGTGAGGTAATGCATTTCGGCAGGAAAAATGAGGAGAGGCAATATAAGCTAGAGGGCACAATTCTAAAAGCGGTAGAGGAACAGAGAGATCGGGGGGTATAGGTGCACAAATCGTTGAAGGTGGCAGGGCAGGTTGAGAAAGCGGTTAAAAAAGCATACGGGATCCTGGGCTTTATAAATAGAGGCATAGAGTACAAAAGCAAGGAAGTTATGATGAACCTTTATAAAACACTGGTTCGGCCACAACTGGAGTAGTGTGTCCAGTTCTGGGCACCGCACTTTAGGAAAGATGTGAAGGCCTTAGAGAAGGTGCAGAAGCGATTTACTAGAATGATTCCAGGGATGAGGGACTTTAGTTACGTGGATAGACTGGAGAAGCTGGGATTGTTCTCCTTGGAACAGAGACGGTTGCGAGGAGATTTGATCGAGGTATTCAAAATCACGAAGGGTCTGGACAGAGTAGATAGAGAGAAACTGTTCCCATTGGCAGAAGGTCAAGAACCAGAGGACATAGATTTAAGGTGATTGGCAAAAGAACCAAAGGTGACATGAGGAAAAACATTTTTACACAGCGAGTGGTTAGGATCTGGAATGCACTGCCCGAGGGGGTGGTGGAGGCAGATTTAATCATGGCCTTCAAAAGGGAACAGGATAAGTACTTGAAACGAAAATATGTGCAGGGCTACGGGGATAGGGCGGGGGAGTGGGACTAGCTGGATTGCTCGTGCATAGAGCCGGTATGGACTCAATGGGCCGAATGGCCTCCTTCCGTGCTGTAACCTTTCTACGATTCTATGAATTCCCTTTTTAAAAATTATAGACTCTGCTTTAACAACAGTCTGTGGCAGAGAATTCCGATTCTAACCCCCTCTGTGATTCTTTTTCTGATTATTTTAAGTTTGTGCCATTCATTATCATCTCACTGACCAGAGGAAATAATCACTCATTATTCACCTTATGTTAACCCCTCAATCATGAAGATCCTGATCAGACTGCCCCTCAATCTTCTCAGCTCTAGAAACAAAGTCCTAACTTCTCCAGTCTCTTTATAATTGTAACCCTCATCCCTGGTGTCATCCCAGTGAATCTGCATTGCATCTTTTCCATTGTTTTTGTATCCTTCCTGTAATGGGAATATCCAGAACTGCACATAATACTGCACCTGTGGCCTAACCAAGTTCCTGTACATGTCCAAACAACCTCCTTGCTTTTGTATTCTCTGCCTCTAGATACAAAGCCATGGATTCTTTGACTTTTTATGGTCTTATCTGTTTGTGCCGCCACCTTTAATGACCTGTGTATCTGCACCAAGGTCCCTCTGCTCCTCTATTCCATTTAAAATCTTACCATTTAATTTCAAAATCTATCACTTCACATTTTTCTACGTTGTTTAACTTAAACCTGCAGCTCCTGCCAGCCCCTGGGAGCACAGATGACAGATGTTACTTCTTGATAAAGGCTGGTGTGAGCTGGTGCAATGTAGTTAGAAAGACATGAAAAGGGCAAGGTTAGAAAATGCAGCGGAAGGAAGAGATCTAGAAAGAGATCTACTGCAGCAAAGCATCGCTGTGCTTTCTGTGAATACGTTGCTTTAACCCTCAATAAACTTGTAAGTGTTTGACTCGTGTGTCTAGAACCCTCATTTCCGATACAAAGAAATAGTACTGGTAAAGGAAGATATAGTTGAGATACTGGATGGGCTAAAAATTGATAAAGAGGAGGTACTAGAAAGGCTGGCTGTACTTAAAGTAGATAAGTCACCGGCCTGGGTGGGATGCATCCTAAGTTGCTGAGGGAAGGGTGGAAATTGCGGAGGTACTGGCCATAATCTCCCAAACATCCTTAGATACGGGGCTGGTGCCAGAGGACTGGAGAATTGCAAATGTTACATCCTTGTCAAAAAAGGGTGTAAGGATAAACCCAGCAACTACAGGCCAGTCAGTTTAACCTCAGTGGTGGGGAAACTTTTAGAAACGATAATCCGGAACAGAATTAACAGTCACTTGGACGCGGTTGGATTGATCAGGGAAAGACAGCACAGATTTGTTAAAGGCAAATCGTGTTTAACTAACTGGATAGAGTTTTTTTGATGAGGTAACAGAGAGGGTCGATGAGGGCAATGCAGTTGATGTGGTGTATATGGACTTTCAAAAGGCGTTTGATAAAGTGCTGCATGGCTTGTCATCAAATTTGTGGCCCATGGAATAAAGGGATCAGTAGCAGCATGGATACAGAATTGGCTAAGTGACAGGAAAGAGAGAGTAGTGGTGAACGGTTGTTTTTCGGACTGGAGGGAGGTGTACAGTGGTGTTCCCCAGGGTTCAGTGCTGGGACCACTGCTTTTCTTGATATATATTAATGACTTGGACTTGGGTGTACAGGACACAATTTCAAAATTTGCAGATGTCACAAAACTTGGAAGGGTAGTGAACAGTGAGGAGGATAGTGATAGACTTCAAGAGGATATAGACAGGCTGGTGGCATGGGCGGACACGTGGCAGATGAAATTTAACGCAGAAAATTGCAAAGTGATACATTTTGGTAGGAGAGGTAATATAAATTAGAGGTCACAACTCTAAAAGGGGGAGAGGACCAGAGAGATCTGGGGGTAAATGTGCACAAATCGTTGAAGGTGGCAGGGCAGGTTGAGAAAGCATACGGGATCCTGGGCTTTATAAATAGAGACAGAATACAAAAGTATGGAAGTCATGATGAACCTTTATAAAACACTGGTTGGGCCACAATTGGAATATTATGTCTAGTTCTGGGCACCGCACTTTAGGAAAGATATGAAGGCCTTAGAGAGGATGTAGAAGAGATTTACTGGAATGATTCCAGGGATGAGGGACTTTAGTTATGTGGGTAGACTGGAGAAGCTGGGGTTGTTCTCCTTGGAACAGAGACGGTTGCGAGGAGATTTGATAGAGGTGTTCAAAATCATGAAGGGTCTAGACAGAGTAGATAGAGAGAAACTGTTCCCATTGGCGGAAGGGTCATGAACTAGAGGACATAGATTTAAGGTGATTGGCAAAAGAAGCAAAGGTGACATGAGCTGCCCGAGGGGGTGGTGGAGGCAGATTCAATCACGGCCTTCAAAAGGGAACTGGATAAGTACTTGAAAGGAAAAAAATTTGCAGGGCCACGGGAATGGGACTAGCTGGATTGTTCTTGCATAGAGCCGGCATGGACTCGATGGGCCGAATGGCCTCCTTCTGTGCTGTTATGATTCTATGAGGACAAGGACTGCAGCCTCTATCCCTAAATCAAATTTGCTACACCCCCATTTGGTGTCAGCAGGAGATTTCGATGTTACTTCCTCAAATCCTAAGTCCAGACTATCAGCACCATGTTTAAGGTCCAAGTACAAGGCTGAACCAATGGGATATTTATCCTAAACGGAGATTATGACTCCTGAACACTGACTATTTACCCTTTTAAAATGGGTTGCCGATTGCACTTTCCGGACTGGCTGCATTAACGCATCGCGTACAATGATACAGATGTCTGCGCCAGAATATCCCTCTGTTTTCCTGCCAAGTTCCCTGAAGTCAGCCTCTGACAGGCAGTGAGGGGTCGTGCCCAGGTGCAGTTTAAACATGTGGACTCGGGCTGGCTCCTCTGGTAATGGGATGTAAATCCGTTTCTCAAACCTTAACAAAAACAAACAGACCAATAAAGGAGCTTTTAAACGCTTTCACGTAATGAATGAAACAATCTGCAATATTCTGTATCAAATACCAAGTCGAAGCCTCACCTCCTCCTAATGGCAGAATCCAGCACCCAGGGAATATTCGTCGCTCCCAGAACCAAGATTCCATCGCTACTATTCCCAACACCTGAAGTTGGGGAAATGAATAATTTTTGAATTAGACACAAAGAGGATTCTGGAACCCCGAATACACAGTAATCAGCTTAGTTTTTATTCCGGACAGTTCCTTTTCTTATGGATTATGATGTGCAGAAATGCAAATAATAACTACAAGTGCAGCTGAATGACTGGGACACTTGGAAAAGCTGATCCCAGACCCACTCGCTCCAAGAGAACTGGCAACTGGAGCACTTTGGGGGAAAGAGATCCTCTCGCCTCAAACACAAGGGGAGCCACAGCCAAGACCCATTCCTCTCTCTGTATACTCGCCACTCACCAATTCTACCGCTTACACTGCCTCAGCTGCCCAGACTACTGCCCCATCCATTGTCCTCAGCTCATTTCACCTGCATTGCTTGGTGTACTTTCCCACCCACCAGCAGATGCAACCTGCTTTCCAATTAGCACAATATTCACTCTCACTCCAGCTGACTCAGTCAGTTCCAGTTAGGACACAAAATCTATTTCCTAAATCTCAAACCCTAATTTCACCTGAGCCCTGGGTTTGAACCTGGTAGGGACCGCTGGCATGAAAATCTCTTCTCTTGACTGACTGCAAGGATTTAACCCAGTTCCCAGGGCAAGCAGACTCATACCGCAAAACTGCTCCTGATTCAGCACAAATAGTCTATCTCACTCAGAGAACATAATGACAGCAAGAGTGCAAATGGGCATGTTGTACTAGTGCACATTATTTGTTGTTGTTGAGGGAGCTTTACTATGTGTCTGATTTGTGCCATGATTGAGCTGAGAGTGTTTGATGAGTCAGTATAGAGTAGGGGCAGCCAACTACTGTCTTGGGAACTGCATGTGGCTCTTCCATGGCTGAAGTGAAGCTCTTTGAGTGCTGTGTTTAGTTGCCATACACACAATATCGGGTACAAGCCAGCATGATCTGAAGTGCAAACCATGTATGAAGTGCACACATCAGTGTGGGGCACAGATGTGCAGTGCTCCACTTGACCAAATTGGATGTTATATAACTGGCGTGAATATCGAGTGAATAAAAACTCCAAGTAAATAAATAAAACAAGGTTAGGTAGAGATGGCAGTGTTAGGTGGTGTGCCGTAACTGCAGCATGTGGGAGTTTGTAGAGAACAGCATGATCCCAGGCAACCACATCTGCAGTAAGTGTCTGCAAATCGAGGAACTTCGGCTCAGAGTTGTTATGCTGGAGTCTGAGCTGCAGACATTGCAATACATCAGGGTGAGGGGAGAGTTACCTGGATACTTTGATCCAGGAGGCAGTCACACTCCTTAGGTTTGGTAGTAGTTTAGATTCGTTCAGTGGTCATCCCATGAATGAATAAAAAAGGTGGTCAGGAACAGGGGGATGTGACAGCGAGTCAGGCAGGTATGGGGATCCAGGATGTAGTGATGGAGGAGCCTCAGCCTTTGTCCTTTTCCAACATCCCATGAACGAATATAAAAAAACCAGGTACGAGTTACTTGCTACCTGTGTGTATGAGAACAAAAACTGCAGGGAGGATGGGCAAACTGACCACGGCACCGTGGTACAAGAGGCCATTCAAGGGGGGGGGGGGAGAGGAGAAGGGGGGAGTTAAAAAAAAGTGTGGTAGTGTTTTTTTTATTCGTTCATGGGATGTGGGCGTTGCTGGCGAGGCCGGCATTTATTGCCCATCCCTAATTGCCCTTTGAGAAGGTGGTGGTGAGCCGCCTTCTTGAACCGCTGCAGTCCGTGTGGTGACGGTTCTCCCACAGTGCTATCAGGAAGGGAGTTCCAGGATTTTGACCCAGCGACGATGAAGAAACACCGATATATTTCCAAGTCAGGATGGTGTGTGATTTGGAGGAGAACGTGCAGGTGGTATTCCCATGCACCTGAAATCTACAGGGGCATAGTATAGTCAGGGGGATAGATGCTGTTCTCTGCAGCCATGACCGGGAGTCCCGAAAGCTGTGTTGCCTGCTCGGTGCCAGGGTTAAGGATATCTCCTCGTGGCTAGAGAAGAACTTGGAGCATGAGGGGGACGATCCAGTTGTGAGTGGGCCTCGTAGGAACCAACAACATAGGTAGAACTAGGAATGAGGTTCTGCTGAGGGAGTTTGAGGAGCTAGGGTCCAAATTAAAAAACAGAACCTCAAAAAGGTAATAATCTCTGGATTACTACCTGAGCCACGTCCAAATTGGCATAGGGACAAACAGATTAGATGTTAAATGTGTGGCTGAAAGAGTGATGTGGGAGCCAGGGGTTTCGATTCCTGGGGCACTGGCACCAGTACTGGGGAAAGAGGGAGCTGTTCCATTGGGACGGGCTCCTCTTAAACTGAGCTGGGGCCAGTGTCCTGGCGAATCAAATGACTAGGGCTGTAGATAAGGTTTTAAACTAAAAAGAGGGCGGGGGGCAGGGGAGGGTTCAGGTAAGGGTAATTTTATCAGTCTAAAAAGAAAAGTCAAGGCTGTAGAGCAGAGTAACGATTTGGGTAAAAACAAGCAGAGCGTGTCAGGAAGGGACAGAGTTTAAAAAAGGTAATAGGGCATTAGTGACTAAGGTCACATCAGGGAAAAATAGTAAAAAGTTAATATCAAAGCCACTATATCTGAATGCACGAAGCATTCGTAACAAGATAGATGAATTAATGGCACAAATAGAGACAAATGGGTTTGATCGAATAGCCATTACAGAGACATAGTTGCAGGGTGACGAAGGTTGGGAACTAAATATTCCAGGGTACATGACTTTTAGGAAAGGTAGGCAAAATGGAAAAGGAGGGGCAGGTGGGGGTGGCTCTGATAATAAAGGATGAGATAAGGACAGTAGTGAGAAAGGATCTTAGCTCGGAAGATCAGGATGGAGCTAAGAAATAATAAGGGGCGGAAAACCCTGGTGGGAGTAGTTTACAGGCCCCCCTAACAGTAGTTATAGTGTTGGACAGAGTATAAATCAGGAAATGAGAGGAGCATGTAACAAGGACAATGCAATAATCATGGGGGACTTTAATCTTCACACAGACTGGGCAAACCATAGAATCATAGAAAGGTTACAGCACGGAAGGAGGCCAGTCGGCCCATCGAGTCCACGTGGGCTCTATGCAAGAGCAATCCAGCTGGTCCCACTCTCCCGCCCTATCCCCGTGGAGCTGCAAATATTTTCCTTTCAAGTACTTATCCAGTTCCCTTTTGAAGGCCATGACTGAATCTACCTGCACCACCCCCTCGGGCAATACATTCCAGATCCTAACCACTCGCTGTGTAAAAAAGTTTTTCCTTACGTTATCTTTGGTTCTTTGGCCAATCATCTTAAATCTATGTCCTCTGGTTCTTGACCCTTCCGCCAATGCGAACAGTTTCTCTCTATCTACTCTGTCTTGAACCTTCATGATTTTGAACACCTCTATCAAATCTCTTCGCAACCGTCTCTGTTCCAAGGAGAACAATCCCAGCATCTCCAGTCTATCCATGTAACTAAAGTCCCTCATCCCTGGAATCATTCTAGTAAATCTCTTCTGCACCCTCTCTAAGGCCTTCACATCTTTCCCAAAGAGCAGTGCCCAGAACTGGGCACAATACTCCAGCTGTGGCCAAACCAGTGTTTTATAAATGTTCATCATGACGTCCTTGTTATTGTACTCTATGCCTCTATATATAAAGCCCAGGATCCCGTATACTTTCTTAACTGCTTTCTCAACCTGCCCTGGCACCTTCAATGATTTGTGCACATATACCCCCAGATCTCACTTGTTCCTGTACTCCTTTTAGAATGGTGCCTTCTAGTTTATATTGCCTCTCCCCACTCTTCCAACCGAAATGTATCACCTCGCATTCTTAGGAACATAGGAACGGGAGCAGGCCATTCAGCCCCTCGTGCCTGCTCCGCCATTTGATAAGATCATGACTGATCTGTGATCTAACTCCATATACCCGCCTTTGGCCCATATCCCTTCATACCTTTGGTTGCCAAAAAGCTATCTATCTCAGATTTAAATTTAGCAATTGAGCTAGCATCAATTGCCGTTTGCAGAAGAGAGTTCCAAACTTCTACCACCCTTTGTGTGTAGAAATGTTTTCTAATCTCACTCCTGAAAGGTCTGGCTCTAATTTTTAGACTGTGCCCCCTACTCCTAGAATCCCCAACCAGTGGAAATAGTTTCTCTCTATCCACCCTATCCGTTCCCCTTAATATCTTATAAACTTCGATCAGATCACCCCTTAACCTTCGAAACTCCAGAGAATACAACCCCAATTTGTGTAATCTCTCCTCGTAACTTAACCCTTGAAGTCCGAGTATCATTCCAGTAAACCTACGCTGCACTCCCTCCAAGGCCAACATGTCCTTCCGAAGGTGCAGTGCCCAGAACTGCTCACAGTACTCCAGGTGCGGTCTAACCAGGGTTTTGTGTAGCTGCAGCATAACTTCTGCCCCCTTGTACTCTAGTCCTCTAGATATAAAGGCCAGCATTCCATTAGCCTTATTGATTATTTTCTGCACCTGTTCATGACAATTCAATGATCTATGTACCTGAACCCCTAAGTCCCTTTGGACATCCACTGTTTTTAACTTTTTACCATTTAGAAAGTACCCTGTTCTATACCTTTTTGATCCAAAGTGGATGACCTCACATTTGTCTACATTGAATTCCATTTGCCACAGTTTTGCCCATTCACCTAATCTATCAATATCTCTTTGTAATTTTAAGTTTTCATCTACACTGTTTACAATGCCACCAATCTTTGTGTCATCGGCAAACTTAGATATGAGACTTTCTATGCCTTCATCTAAGTCATTAATAAATATTGTGAATAATTGAGGCCCCAAGACAGATCCCAGCAGGACTTCACTAATCACATCCTGCCAATGTGAATACCTTCCCATTATCCCTACTCTCTGTCACCTTTCGCTCAGCCAACTTCCTAACCAAGTCCGTACTTTTCCCTCGATTCCATGGGCTTCTATCTTAGCCAACGGTCTCTTATGTGGGACCTTATCAAACGCCTTCTGGAAATCCATATAAATAACATCCATTGACATTCCCCTGTCCACTACTTTAGTCATCTCTTCAAAAAATGCAATCAGGTTTGTCAGGCATGACCTACCTTTCACAAATCCATGCTGGCTCTCTCTGATTAACTGAAAATTCTCGAGGTGTTCAGTCACCTTATCCTTAATTATAGACGCCAGCATTTTCCCCACAACAGATGTTAGGCTAACTGGTCTATAATTCCCTGGTTTCCCTCTCTCTCCTTTCTTAAAAAGTGGAGTGACATGAGCAATTTTCCAATCCAGAGGGACAGTTCCTGAATCTAGAGAACTTTGAAAGATTATAGTTAGGGCATCTGCAATGTGCTCACCTACTACCTTTAAAACCCTGGGATGGAAACCATCTGGTCCTGGGGATTTGTCACTCTTTAGTGCTATTATTTTCTTCATTACTGTTGCTTTACTTATGATAATTTTATTGAGTCCCTGTCCCCGATTCAATATTAGTTTTCTTGGGATTCCCGGCATGCTATCCTCTTTCTACTGTAAATACTGACGCAAAGTAATCGTTCAACATGTCCGCCATTTCCCCATTGTCAATGACAATATCCCCACTTACAGTTTAAGGGGCCAACACTGCTCCTGACCACCCTCTTTTTCCTAATGTAACTATAAAAGTTCTTCGTATTGGTTTTGATATCCCTTGCAAGTCTCTTTTCATACTCTCTTTTTGTCGCTCTTACTCTCTGTTTTGTGACCCTTTATTGATCTTTGTATCTTTCCCATTTGCCAGGATCTGTGCCATTTTTTGCCTTTTTGTATGCCCTTTCCTTATGTCTTATACTGTCCCTTACCTCTTTAGTTGTCCATGGCTGTTTTTTTTGGCAAGTAGAGTTCTTGCCCCTCAGGGGTATAAACCAATTCTGTATCACGTTAAATGTTTCTTTAAACATTTCCCACTGATCACCAGTCGTTTTACCCATTAACAGATTTGCCCAGTTTACTGTGGACAGTCTCTGTCTCATCCCATTGAAGTCGGCCTTGCCCAAGTCTAGAATCTTAGCAGCTGATTCACTTTCCCCTTTTCCCTTTCAAACACTACAATGAACTCGATCATGTTATGGGATAGATGTTCGCGTACAGTTAAGCCGTTAACTAAATCTGGTTCATTACTCATTTCTGCATTAAATTTTATCTGCCATGTGTCCGCCCATGTCACCAGCCTGTCTATATCCTCTTGAAGTCTATCACTATCCTCCTTCACTGTTCACTTCACTTCCAAGTTTTGTGTCATCTGCAAATTTTGAAATTGTGCCCTGTACACCCAAGTCCAAGTTATTAATATATGGCAAGAAAAGCAGTGGTCCGAGTACTAACCCCTGGGGAACACCACTGTACACCTCCCTCCAGTCCGAAAAACAACCATTCACCACTACTCTCTGTTTCCTGTTACTGAGCTAATTTTGTATCCATGCTGCTACTGCTCCTTTTATTCCAAGGGCTTCTATCTTGATGACAAGCCGGTTATGTGGCACTTTATTAAACGCCTTTTGAAAATCCATATACACCACCTCAACTGCATTGCCCTCATCGACCCTCTCTGTTACCTCATGAAAAAACTCTATCCAGTTAGGTAAACACGATTTGCCTTTAACAAATCCGTGCTGGCTTTCCCTAATCAATCCACACTCGTCCAAGTGACTGCGAATTCTATGTTGGATTACTGTTTCTAAAAGTTTCCCCACCATCGAGGTTAAACTGACTGGCCTGTAGTTGCTGGGTTTATCCTTACACCCTTTTTTGAACAAGGGTGTAACATTTGCAATTCTCCAGTCCTCTGGCACCACCCCCGTATCTAAGGATGTTTGGAAGATTATGGCCAGTACCTCCGCAATTTCCACCCTTACTTCCCTCAGCAACCTAGGATGCATCCCATCCGGACTGGGTGACTTATCTACTTTAAGTACAGCCAGCCTTTCGAGTACCTGGAAACATAGAAAATAGGAGCAAGAGTAGGCCATTCGGCCCTTCGGGCCTGCTCCACCATTCAAAATAATCATGGCTGATCGTCTAACTCAGTACCCTGTTCCCGCTTTTTCCCCATATCCCTTGATCCCTTTAGCATTAAGAAATAGATCTATCTCCTTCTTGAATATATTTAATGACTTGGCCTCCACTGCCTTCTGTGGTAGAGCATTCCACAGGTTCACCACCCTCTGAGTGAAGAAATTTCTCTTCATCTTGGTTCTAAATGGCACACCCCGTATCCTGAGACTGTGACCCCTGGTTCTGGACTCCCCAGCCATCGGGAACATCCTCCCTGCATCTAGTCTGTCTGGTACTGTTAGAATTTTATGTTTCAATGAGATCACCTCTCATTCTTCTAAACTCTAGTGAATACAGGCCTAGTCGACCCAATCTCTCCACATAAGTCAGTCCTGCCATCCCAGGAATCAGTCTGGTAAACCTTCGTTGCACTCCCTCCATGGCAAGGACATCCTTCCTCAGATAAGGAGACCAAAACTGCACACGATACTCCAGATGTGGTTTCACCAAGGCCCTGTACAACTGCAGTAAGACATCCCTGTTCCTGTACTCAAATCCTCTTGCACTGAACACCAACATACCATTCGCCTTTCTAACTGCTTCCTTCTCTATCAATTTTTAGCTCATCCAGTATCTCAACTACATCTTCTTTTGCTGAGCCTCTGGCAGCATCTTCTTCCTTGGTAAAGACAGATGCAAAGTACTCATTTAGTTACTTGGCCATGCCCTCTGCCTCCATGAGTAGATCTCCTGTTTATTCACTATTTGGCCCCACCCCTCCTCTTACTACCCGTTTAGTATTTATATGCCTATAGAAGACTTTTGGATTCTCATTTATGTTGTCCGCCAGTCTATTCTCATACTCTCTCATTTTGCCCCTCTTATTTCCTTTTTCACTTCCCCTCTGAACTTTTTATATTCAGCCTGGTTCTCACTTGTGTTATCAATCTGACATCTCTCATACACCCCTTTTTTCTGCTTCATCTTACTCTCTATCTCTTTCGTCATCCAGGGAGCTCTGGCTTTAAATGCCCTACCTTTCTCCCTCGTACCTAGACTGTACCTGAACCATCTTCTCTTTAAAGGCCGCCCATTGTTGAATTAGTTTTGCCTGCCAATCTTTGATTCCAATTTACCCGGGCCAGATCTGTTCTCATCCTACTGAAATTGTCCCTCCTCCAATTGAGTATTTTTACTTTAGAGTGGTTCATGTCCTTTTCCATAGCTATTGTAAACCTATGATACTATGATCGTTGTTCCCTAAATTTTCCCCCACTGACACTTGATCCACTTGGCCCGCCTCATTCCCCAAAGCCAAGTCCAGCAATACTTCATTCTTCGTTGGGCTGGAAATGTACTAAGAACATAAGAAACAGGAGGAGTAGGCCATCTGGCCCCTCAAGCCTGCTCCGCCATTCAACAAGATCATGGCTGATATTCTACCTCAACTCCGGCGTGGACACGATGGGTCGAATGGCCTCCTTCTGTGCCGTAAATTTTCTATGATTCTATTCTAACGCCATTTTCCTGCACTATCCCCATATCCCTTGATGCCTTTAATATCTAGAAATCTATCAATCTCTGTTTTGAATGTACTCAATGACTGAGCCTTCACAGCCCTCTGAGGGACAGAATTCCAAAGATTCACCAACCTGAGTGAAGAAATTTCTCCTCATCTCAGTCCTAAATGGCTGACCCCTTATCCTGAGACTGTGACCCCTGGGTCTAGACTCCCCAGCCAGGGGAAACATCCTCCCTGCATCTACCCTGTCGAGCCCTGTAAGAATTTTGTATGTTACACTGAGATCACCTCTCATTCTTCTAACCTCTAGAGAATACAGGCCTAGTCTACTCAATCTCTCCTCATACGACAATCCCGCCATCCCAGGAATCAGTCTGGTGAACCTTCGTTGCACTCCCTCTATGGCAAGTATATTCTTTCTTGGGGAAGGAGACCAAAATTGTACACAATACTCCAGGTGCGGTCTCACCAAGGCCCAACATACCATTTGCCTTCCTAATTGCTTGCTGCACCTGCATGTTAGCTTTCAGTGCCTCATGTACAAGGACATCCAGGTCAACTTTGAACATCAACATTTCCCAATCTCTCACCATTTAAAAATACTTTGCATAGGGCAGTAATAGTAGGAGATTTCAACTACCTTAATATTAACTGGGATGCAAACAGTGTGAAAGGTATAGAGGGTGCAGAATTCTTCAATTGCATACAGGAGAAATTTTTAGCCAGTATATAGCAAGCCCAATGAGAGGGGGGGCAGTTCTGGATTTAGTTCTAGGAAACGAAGAGGGGCAGGTGGAAGTAGCAGTGGGAGAGCAGTTTGGGGGTAATGATCATAATAGTTAGTTTTTGCATAGTTATGGAAAAGGCCAAAGACAGAGCAGGAGTTAAAGTTTTCAATTGGGGAAAGGCCAATTTTACTAAACTGAGAAGTGATTTAGCAGAAATAAACTGGAAACAGCTACTTGAAGGTAAATCAGTGTCAGAGCAGTGGGAGACATTCAAAGGGGTGATTCAAGGGGTTCAGGGTAAACATGTTCCCACAAAGAAAAAGGGAGGGGCTGCCAAATCTAGAGCCCCCTGGGTGTCAAGAAGCATTCAGGGTAAGATAAGGCAGAAAAAGCAAGCCTATGATAGACACCGGGAACTCAATACTACGGAAAGCTTAGAGGAGTAGACAAAGTGCGGGGTGAAGTTAAAAAGGAAATTAGGAAAGCAAAGAGAGGGCATGAAAAAATATTAGCAGGTAAAATCAAAGAAAACCCAAAGATGTTTTATAAATACATTAAGAGCAAGAGGATAACTAAGGAAAGAGTAGGGCCTATTAGAGACCAAAATGGTAAACTATGTGTGGAGGCAGAAGGTGTGGGTGTGGTTCTTAATGAATACTTTGCATCTGTCTTCACAAAGGAAGAGGATGATGCAGGGATTGAAGTTAAGGAGGAGGAGTGTGAAATATTGGATGCGATAAACATAGTGAGAGAGGAAGTATTAAGGGGATTAGCATCTTTGAAAGTAGATAAATCACCAGGCCCAGATGAAATGTATCCCAGGCTGTTAAAAGAAACCAGGGAGGAAATAGTGGAGGCTCTGACCATCATTTTCCAAACTTCACTGGATACAGGTGTGGTGCCAGAGGATTGGAGGACTGCTAACGCTGTACCGTTTTAAAAAAAAGGCAGAGAAGGATAGACCGAGTAATTAAAGGTCAGTCAGCCTAACCTTGTGGTGGGCAAATTATTGGAATCAATTGAGGGACAGGATGAACTGTCACTTAGAAAGGCACAGACTAATCAAGGACAGTCAGCACGGATTTGTTAAGGGGAGTTGGTGTCTGACTAACTTGAATGAATTTTTCAAGGAGGTCACAAAGAGGATCAATGAGAGTAGCACGATTGATGTAGTCTACGTGGATTTTAACAAGGCTTTTGACAAAGTCCCACATGGCAGATTGGTCAAAAAAGTAAAGGCCCATGGGATCCAAGGGAATGCGGCAAATTGGATCCAAAATTGGCTCAGTGGCAGGAAGCAAAGGGTGTTTTTGCGACTGGAAGGCTGTTTCCAGTGGGGTGCCGCAGGGCTCGGTACGAGGTCCTTTGCTTTTTGTGGTATACATTAACGATTTGGACTTAAACGTAGGGGGCATGATTAAGAAATTTGTGGACGACACAAAGATAGGCCGTGTGGTTGATAGTGAGAAGGAAAGCTGTAGACTGCAGGAAGATATCAATGGACTGGTCAGATGGGCAGAAAAGTGGCAAATGGAATTCAATCCAGAGAAGTGTGAGGTAATGCATTTGGGGAGAGCAAACAAGGCAAGGGAATACACAATAAATGGGAGGATACTGAGAGGTGTAGAGAAAGTGAGGGACCTTGGAGTGCATGTCCACAGATCCCTGAAGGTAGCAGGACAGATAGATAAGATGGTTAAGAAGGCATATGGAATACTTTCTTTTATTAGCCAAGGCACGGAATATAAAAGCAGGGATGTTATGCTGGAACTGTATAAAACACTAGATAGGCCACAGCTTGAGTACTGCGCACAGTTCTGGTCACATTACAGGGAGGACGTAACTGCACTAGAGAGGATGCAGAGGAGATTTACGAGGATGTTGCCAAGACTGGAGAATTTTAGCTATGATGACAGATTGGATTGGCTGGGGTTGTTTTCCTTGGAACAAAGGAGGCTCGAGAGATTTAATTGAGGTGTACACAATTATGAGGGGCCTAGATACAGTGGATAGGAAGGACCTATTTCCCTTAGCATAGGGATCAATAACCAGGGGGCATAGATTTAAAGTGATTGGTAGAAGGATTAGAGCGGAAATTAGGAAAAAAGTTTTCACCCAGAGGGTGGTGGGGGTCTGGAACTCACTGCCTGTGGGGGTGGTAGAGGCAGAAACCCTCAACTCATTTAAAAATTACCTGGATGTGCACCTGAAGAGCTGTGACCTGCAGGGCTACGAACCAAATGTGGGAAAGTGGGATTAGGCTGGGTGGCTCGTTTCTCAGCCGGCACGGACAGGATGGGCCGAATGGCCTCTTTCCATGCCGTAAATTTACTATGATTCTACGATTTCTGTTTTTCCTACCAAAGTGGATAACTTCACATTTTTCCACATTATATTCCATCTGCCATGTTCTTCCCCAATCACTTAGCCTGTCTATATCCCCTTGAAGCCTCTTTGCATCCTCCTCACAACTCTCATACCCACCTGGTTTTGTGTCATCAGCAAACTTGGAAATATTACATTTGGTCCCCTCATCCAAATCATTGATATAGATTGTGAATAGCTGGGCCCAAGCACCGATCCCTGCGGTACCCCACTAGTCACAGTCTAGTGACCCATTTATTCCTACTCTCTGTTTTCTGTCTGTTAACCAATTCTCAATCCATGCCAGTATATTACCCCCAATTCCATGTGCTCTAACTTTGTTCACCAACCTCCTGTGTGGGACCTTATCGAAAGCCTTCTGAAAATCCAAGTATACCACATCCACTGGTTCCCCATTATCTATTCTATTAGTTACATCCTCAAAGAACTCCAATAGGTTTGTCAAACATGATTTCCCTTTCATAAATCCATGTTGACTCTGCCAAATCATATTATTATTTTCTAAGTGTCTTGTTATCACATCCTGTATAATAGATTCTAGCAATTTCCCTACTACTGATGTCAGGCTAACTGCTCTGTAGTTCCCTGTTTTCTCTCTCCCTCCTTTCTTAAATACTGGGGTTACATTTGCTACCCTCTGATCTGCAGGAACCGTTCCAGAATCTATAGAATTTTGGAAGATGACAACCAATGCATCCACTATCTCTATAGCCACCTCTTTCAAAACCCTGGGATGTAGATCATCAGGTCCTTGGGATTTATCGACTTTCAGTCCCATTAATTTCTCTGGTACTATTTTTTATTTTTTACTAATACTAATTTCTTTCAGTTCCTCATTCTTGCCAGACCCTTGGTTCTCTCGTATTTCTGGGAGGTTTTTTGTGTCTTCTTCCGTGAAGGCAGACACAAAGTATTTGTTTAATTTCTCTGCCATTTCCTTATTCCCCATTATAAATTCTCCCGTCTCTGTCTGTAAGGGACCCACATTTGCCTTCCCCAGTCTTTTCCTTTTTACAAACCTATAGAAGCTTTTACAGTCCGTTTTTATGTTTCTCGCTAGTTTACTCTCATATTCTATTTTCCCTCTATCAATTTCTTGGTCCTCCTTTGCTGAATTCTAAAATGCTCCCAATCCTCAGGCTTACTGCTTTTTCTGGCAACGTCATGTGCCTCTTTCTTTGATTTAATATTATCTTTAATTTTTCTTGTTAGCTACGGACCACTTTTCCATTTGGGTTTTTGTGCCTTAAAGGAATATATATTTGTTGCAAATTATGTATTAATTCTTTAAATGCTAGCCATTGCCTGTCTACCATCATACCATTTAATGTAGTTCCCCAATCAACCACAGCCAACTTGCGTCTCATAGATTCCTAGTTTCCTTTATTTAGATTTAAGACCCTGGTTTCGGATTGAACTATATCACTATCAAACTTAATGAAGAATTATATCAGATTATGCTCACTCTTCCCTAAGGGCTCCTTTACAACAAGATTGATTAACCCTTTCTCATTGCACAACACTAGATCTAAAATAGCCTGTTCCCTGGTTGGTTCCTCAACATGCTGATCTAGAAAACCATCTCGGATACATTCCAGGAATGTGTCCTCCACAGTATTAGTTCTAATTTGATTTGCCCAATCTATATGTAGATTGAAATCCCCCATGATTACTGTATTACCCTTATTACATGCTCTTCTAATTTCCTGCTTTATACCGTGCCCTACATTACCACTACTGTTTGATGGCCTATAAACAACTCCCACCAATGTTTTCTGCCCCTTGCTGTTTCTTAGCTCCACCCAAACTGATTCTACATTTTGAATCTTCTGAGCCAAGATCCTTTCTCACTATTGTACTGATCTCATCCTTTATTAACAGCGCTACCCCACCTCCTTTTCCTTTTTGCCTGTCCTTCCTAAATGTCGAATATCCTTGAATATTCAGTTCTCAGCCTTGGTCACCATGTAGCCACGTCTCTGTAATGGCAATTAGATCATACTCATTTACTTCTATTTGTACCATTAATTCATACTGATCATGAAAGTTCTCCTGCACACACTTCAAAAATTCTTCCCCCTCTTTGCCTCTTATATTACTATCCCAGTCTATATTAGGATAGCTAAAGTCCCCAGTTATCACTACTCTCTGGCTCTTGCACCTCTCTGTAATTTCCCTGCAAATTTGCTCCTCTATATCCTTCCCACTAGTTGGTGGCCTATAGAATACACCCAGTAATGTAATGGCACCTCTATTGTTTCTTAACTTTTAACCAAATAGATTCAGTCCTTGACCCCTCCAGGACATCCTCTCTCTCCGGTATTGCAATATTCTCCTTAATCAATATTGCCACCCCCTCTCCTTTCTTTCCTCCCAATCATTCCTGAACACTTTGTATCCAGGAATATTTAGTACCCAATCCTGCCCTTTTTTGAGCCAGGTCTCCGTTATCGCCACATCATCATATTCCCATGTGGCTATTTGCGTCTGCAGCTCACCAACCTTGTTTACCACACTTCGTGCGTTTACACACATGCACTGCAAGCCAATCTTAGACTTTCTTTTACTCTCTCTTGGTCTGATTCCATCTAATACTGTACTATTTATTGCGTTAGTGCTATCTGTCTCTCCAAATCCTTTGTACACTTTGTTTCTCCTTTCCAATGTTACATCCAGGTGCCCATCCCCCTGTTAAATTAGTACAAGTCCCACCACCCCCAGAACTGGTCCCAATGCCCTAGGAATCTAAAAGCCCTCCCTCCTGCATCATCTCTCCAGCCACGCATTCATCTGTTCTATCCTGCTATTTCTATACTCGTTAGCACATGACACTGGGAGTAATCCGGAGATTACTACCTTTGAGGTCCTGCTTTTTAATTTCTTTCCTAGCTCTCGAAAATCAGCCTGCAGGACCTCATCCCCCTTTTTAACCTATGTGGTTGGTACCGATATGGACCACGACCTCTGGCTGTTCACCCTCCCCCTCCAGAATGTTCTGCAGCCGCTCAGTGACATCTATGACCCTGGCACCAGGGAGGCAACATATCTTCCTGGAATCACATCTGCGGCCGCAAGAACGTCTGTCTGCTCCCCTAACTATTGAATTCCCTATCGCTATTGCACTCCTGACCTTTCTCCTCCCCCCCACCATATAACTAAGCCACCCATGGTGCTGTTTGGCTTGGCTCTGGCTGCACTCCCCAGAGAAACCCTCTCCCTCACCATAATTCAGAACTGAATATTGGTTAGAGTGTGAGATGCTCTGAGGGGACTCCTGCACTACCTGCCTGGTCCTCCTTGTCTGTCTGGCAGTCACCCAGTCCCTCTCTGCCTGCACTCTCTTAAGCTGACGGGTGACCACCTCCTGAAACGTGCTATCCACGTAGCTCTCAGCCTCGCGGATGCACTGCAGTGATGCCAGCTGATTTAATGTAATTGGCAAAAAAAGCAAAGGCGACATGAGGAAGAACTATTTTACGCAGCAAGTGGTTGGGATCTGGAATGCGCTGCCTTAAAAGGGTGGTGGAGGCAGATTCAATCGTGGCTTTCAAAAAGGAACTGGATAAGTACTTGAAGGAAAAAATTTGCAGGGCTACGAGCAAAGGGCGGGGGAGTGGGACTAGCTGGATTGCGCTTGCAGAGAGCCGGCACGGGCTCGACGGACCGAATGGTCTCCTTCAGTGCTCCAACCATTCTATGATAATAGCCGACAAATCCCCTGGACCTGATGGCCTACATCCTAGGGTTTTAAAAGAGGTGGCTGCAGAGATAGTGGATGCATTGGTTATGATCTTCCAAAATTCCATAGATTCTAGAACAGTCCCAGTAGATTGGATGGTGGCAAATGTAACACTGCTATTAAAAAAGGGAGAGAAAACAGGGAACTACAGGCCAGTTAGCCTGACATCAGTAGTAGGGAAAATGCTAGAATCCATTATTAACAGGGCACTTAAAAAATCATAGTATGATTAGGCAGAATCAACACTGTTTTATGAAAGGGAAATCATGTTTGACAAATCTATTAATAGGATCATAGAATGGTTACGGCACAGGAGGCCATTCAGCCCATCGAACCTGCGCCAGCTCTCTGCAAGAGCAATCCAACTAGTCCCACTCCCCCGCTCTTTCCCCGTGGCCCTGCAAATTTTTCTCCTTCAGGTACCTATCTAATTCCTTTTTGAAAGCCACAATTGAATCTGTCTCCAACACAATTTCAGTCAGTGCATTCCAGATCATAACTACACGCAGCGTAAAAAAGATTTTCCTCATGTTGCCTTGGGCTCTTTTGCCAATCACCTTAAACCTGTCTCCTCTGGTTTGCGACCCTTCCACCAGTAGGAACAGTTTTTATTTACTTTGTCTAGACTCTTCATGATTTTGTACACCTCTATTAAATCTCCTCTTAAACTTCTCTGCTCTAAGGAGAACAGCCCCAGCTTCTCCACATGACAGAAGTGTGGCGACCATTCTTTTCAATCTCCTCTGCACCCCCTCGAAGGCCTTGACATCCTTTCTAAAGTGTGGTGCCCAGAATTGGATGCATTACTCCAGCTGAGGCCAAAATAGTGTTTTGTAAAGGTTTACCATAACCTCCTTGCTTTTGTAATTTATGCCTCTGTATATAAAGCCAAGGATCCGCTATGCTTTTTTTTTAAAAAACAGCCTTATGAACTTGTCCTGCCTCCTTCAAAGATTTCTCTAAGTACACCCCCAGGTCTCTCTGTTCCTGCACCCGCTTTAAAATTATACCATTAATTTATATTGCCAACATTTATATATTGGGTGTTAGAAATGGGAAAGTTCTATTCCTAGCACATCATTCACCCAAACATGTAAAAGAAAAAGTAGTCGAACATGTTTAAAAGGAAAATTAAAAGGGAACACTCTGATGATGCAGGGGCCAGCACCACATGCCCCATTCTCTTGCTTAAGCCTGATAATGTTGGGCAATGTTAGCAGCATGTCCAGGAGCGGGTGTCTGTCACGTCTAAAGTGCCACAAGTGCTAGCATTGAACTCGTACCCAGAAATTCATGTGAGAGATCGATTAGACAAATTTGTAAGATTAGGCGCTGTGACGCGCATCAGTCTGGCTCGGAGTGAAACGGCATCCGAGGGACAGGGCTTTCAGGGAAACGGCATCTTTTATACCTTGCATCTGGACCAGAAATTCCGTTTTGATGCGCCTGGCAGCTTCACTCTCGTTCTCATTCCTGGATCCACAAAGGGAATCGACCTCATCGATAAATATGATGGAGGGTTTGTGCTGTCGAGCCAACTCAAACAAGTTCTTTACAAGTCTGAGGGAGGAAGGAAACAGGATTACCCAGTAGATCTCGTACACCCCCAAGGCAGTCTCTCATGGAAAAGAGATTTAAAGAGCACTCTGAGAAAGCTCGGGGGTGCCCCTTCCTCACGTCTACCTCTAGCTTCTCTCTCGCAACAGAGCCACAGAACTCATTCTCAATAACCTCAAGGCTTTTACTTCCTTTTTTTGGTAATTATTCTAAATATTTCTCACTCTGAGTAAAGACGTTTTTTCCTGATATTTTGTCTAAATTTATTTTTCAATAATTTCCATTTATATCCTGTGGCCCCACTTTCCTGAAGTAACATTCTCGGTTTATCTTGTCCATGAACGATTTAATATTTCATAAACCTCCACAAGTTACCACCAACCACCTTCTTTCACTGCAAAGCTTAATCTTCCCTCAGCTCATTCCTTTTACACCGGAGATCAGTTATTGAGTTTGCTCCACTATTTTGTTAGTCACACCAACTCTTCCTCTTCAATCCAATTTTTAGCCCCCTTCATATCTATTAATATCATTACTCTGCAAATTTATCCCGCATTCCCTTTTAACTGCCGTAGTTTCATAGAAAGGTTACAGCACAGAAGGAGCCATTCGGCCAATTGAGTTCCTGCCGGCTCTCTGCAAGAGCAATCCAGCTAGTCCCACTCCCCCGTCCTATCACCGCAGTCCTGCAAATTTTTTCCCTTCCAAGTACTTATCCAATTTCCTTTTGAAAGCCACGATTGAATCTGCCTCCACCACCGCCTCGGGCAGTGCATTCCAGATCCTAACCACTCGCTGTGTAAAAAGATTTTCCTCATGACGCCTTTGGTTCTTTTGCCAATCACCTTAAATCTGTGTCCTCTGGTTCTCAATCTTTTCACCAATGGGAACAGTTTCTCTCTATCTACTACGTCTAGACCCTTCATGATTTTGAACACCTCGATCAAATCTCCTTGTAACCGTCTCTGTTCTAAGGAGAATAACTGCAGCTTCTCCAGTCTATCCACATAACTGAAGTCCCTCATCCTTGGAATCAGTCTAGTAAATCTTTTCTGCACCTTCTCTAAGGCCTTGATATCCTTCCTAAAGTGCAGTGCCCACTTGTAGCCAAACCAGTTTTATAACGGTTCATCATAACTTCCTTGCTTTTGTACTCCATGCCTCTATTTATAAAACCCAGGATCCCGTATGCCTTTTTAACCACCTTATCTACCTGTCCTGCTACCTTCAGCGATCTGTGGACATGCACTCCAAGGTTCCTTTGTTCCTCTACGCCTCTCAGTATCCTTCCATTTATTGTGTACTCCCTTGCCTTGTTTGCCCTCCCCAAATGTATCACCTCACACGTCTCCGGATTGAATTCCATTTGCCACTTTTCTGCCCACCTGACCAGTCCATTGATATCTTCCTGCAGTCTACAGCTTTCCTCCTCACTGTCAACCACACAGCCAATTTTTGTATCAGCTGCAAACTTCTTAATCAAGCCTCCCACATTCAAGTCCAAATCATTAATATATACCACAAAAAGCAAGGGACCTAGTACCGAGCCCTGCGGAACCCCACTGGAAACAGTCTTCCAGTCACAAAAACACCAGTCAGCCATTACCCTTTGCTTCCTGCCACTGAGCCAATTTTGGATCCAACTTGCCACTCTCCCTTGGATCCCATGCGCTTTTACTTTTTTGACCAGTCTGCCACGTGGGACCTTGCTAAAATCCATGTCTATTACATCAAACGCACTACCCTCATCGACCCTCCTTGTTACCTGCTCAAAAAATTCAATCAAGTTAGTCAGACACGACCTTCCCTTAACAAATCCATGCTGACTGTCCTTGATTAACCCGCACCTTTCTAAATGACTATTTATCCTGTCCCTCAGAATGGATTCCAATAATTTGCCCACCACCGAGGTTAGACTGACTGGCCTGTAATTACTTGGTCTATCTCTTTCTTCCTTTTTAAACAACGGTACAACATTAGCAGTCTGCCAATTCTCCAGCACTACGTCTGTATCCAGGGAGGATTGGAAAATGATGGTCAGAGCCTCCGCTATTTCCTCTCTTGCTTCTCTTAACAGCCTGGGATACATTTCATCTGGGCCTGGTGATTTATCTACTTTCAAAGATGCTAATCCCCTTAATACTTCCTCTCTCACTATGTTTATCCCATCCAATGTTTCACACTCCTCCTCCTCAACTACAATCTCTGCATCGCCCACCTCTTTTGTGAAGACAGACGCAAAGTATTCATTAAGTTCCTGGAATCATTCTAGTAAATCTTTTCTGCACCGTCTCTAAGGTCTTCACATCTTTCCTAAGTGCGGTGCCCAGAATTGGATACAATACTCCAGTTGTGGTTGAACATGCGTTTTATAAAGGTTCATTATATATATTGAACCTTTATGTATATGATGAAAAGCAGTAGTCCTGGTACCAACCCATGGGGAACACCACTGTACACCTTCCTCCAGCCCAAAAAACAACCGTTCACCACTACTCTCTATTTCCTGTCACTTAGCCAATTTTGTATTCATGCTGCCACTGCCCCTTTTATTCCATGGACTTCAACTTTGCTGACAAGCCTATTATGTAGCACTTTATCAAACGCCTTTTGGAAGTCCGTATACACAACATCAACCGCACTGCCCTCATCGACCCTCTGTTACGTCATCAAAAAACTCAATCAAATTTTAAACACGATTTGCCTGTTTGAATTCTAATATTACGTCCTCTTCCTCTGACAGAAATATAAGAACCCAGAAATAGGAGCAGGAGTAGGTCATACGGCCCCTCGAGCCTGCTTCGCCATTCAATAAGACCATGGCTGATCTTCGACCTCAACTCCACTTTCCCGCCCGATCCCCATATCCCTTGATTCCTCTAGAGTCCAAAAATCTATCCATCTCAGCCTTGAATATATTCAACGACTCAGCATCCACAGTCCCTTGGGGTAGAGAATGCCAAAGATTCACAAGCCTCTGACTGAAGTGATTCCTCCTCATCTCAGTCTTAAATGGCCGATCCCATTTCCTCCAACTGTGCCCCCAGATTTGGTGCCCATCTGGGATTGAACGGATTGCTTTTTGGCTCTGCCCAAGACAACAGGCACCAAACCCAATTACTTACCCATGTATTTCCTGGGTATGTCCTAAACATCTGCCTTTACTCAGATAGGCACAGAAGCTCATGAAGCCCAGATATTTGAGGTGCCACTTACTTCTCACTCTCTCCTAACCATTTGGACATGAGATCAGATGAAGACACAGAGAAGAATGTGGAGTTATTGGCCTCTGTTGCTACAGCTTTGGCCAGGTAGGACTTTCCCGTACCAGGCGGTCCAAAGAGCAAGATCCCACGCCAAGGAGTTCGTTTACCTGCAAAAATGAAAAGACCAATTACATCAGCTCAGTCAGGGCGGTTAATGGGATTGTCATAGATTAAATACACATCTTGCCTGGCTCATATGCAGTGAGTCAGGGAACGGAGCAAGAAACACAGGCTGCCATCCGTTCAGTTACATCGATGCCCTTCCAACCAATTTCTTTGAACACTGAAAGAAATGGAACTTCATTCCATTCCTTTTGCCCTCAAGTTGCACATTGCTGTTTCTTGTTTGCTGCTGGGTGGACAAACCAATTTGAGGCCTGGAGCTCGTGATGTCACCTGTTTACACTGAGGTGTTTCATTAGCAGACAGATGGGGAAATAATGGTCTCCATTAGCTGGACTACTTGCTCTCCCTCCAACATAACAGATTGCTCTGATCTACGTCAACTATTGGGTGGGAACTAGCAGCACTAACAAGAAAGGGTGCTTCCAAACAACATCTACCATTGCTCAACAGACTTCAGTGTGTCCCGTGTACAATTAACATCGAAAGAAGTACAGCTTCTGGAAGATAAGATTCAACCATTGGCATGCAGACATGATTTCTGCTTTGGGGGGTTTTCCCAGACACAACTCACTTCAGGACCTAAGGCGGTCCCTTGTGATAGCGCCTGGAGCACCACCAGTACAATATACTCAGTGAATCGCTGAACACAGGAGCAGTTACTGGCCGTGAAGATCAGCAGTACCTCCGACTGAACTCTTCTCAATTTTTGTGTTCTCAGAATGTGGTCGGGCTGGGAGGACAGCATTTATTGCCCATCTCTAGTTGCCTGAGAGGGAGGAGGGCCTTTTCCTTGAACTGCTCCACTCCTGGTGAAGGTGCACCCACAGTGGTGTTAGGCTAGGCTAGGGGCGCGGCTAGTTCTACCACTTGGATGTTGTCAGGGCTCAAATCCTTTACTGTGGCCGGTGCACCCAGCTGCACCTTAACGTACAGATTTCCACTACCCTGTTTGTGGAAAGAGTGCTTTCCGACCCAGGTCAAATATTGAAATGATGCCCCCTTGTTCCGGACTCCCCACCAGAGGAAATAGTTTTTTTAAAATTAGCTCATGGGATGTGGGCGTCGCTGGCGAGGCCAGCATTTATTGCCCATCACTAATTGCCCTTGAGAAGGTGGTGGTGAGCCGCCTTCTTGAACCACTGCAGTCCGTGTGGTGAAGGTTCTCCCACAGTGCTGTTAGGAAGGGAGTTCCAGGATTTTGACCCAGCAACGATGAAGGAACGGCGATATATTTCCAAGTCGGGATGGCGTGTGACTTGGAGGGGAACGTGCAGGTGGTGTTGTTCCCATGTGCCTGCTGCCTTTGCCCTTCTAGGTGGTAGAGGTCGCAAATTTGGGAGGTGCTGTCAAAGAAGCCTTGGCGAGTTGCTGCAGTGCATCCTGTGGATGGTACACACTGCAGCCACTGTGCGCCGGTGGTGAAGGGAGTGAATGTTTAGGGTGGTGGATGGGGTGCCAATCAAGCGGGCTGCTTTGTCCTGGATTGTGTCGAGCTTCTTGAGGGTTGTTGGAGCTGCACTCATCCAGGCAAGTGGAGAGTATTCCATCACACTCCTGACTTGTGCCTTGTGGATGGTAGAAAAGCTTTGGGGAGTCAGGAGGTGAGTCACTCGCCGCAGAATACCCAGCCTCTGACCTGCTCTTGTGGCCACAGTATTTATGTGGCTGGTCCAGTTAAGTTTTTGGTCAATGGTGACCCCCAGGATGTTGTTGGTGGGGGATTCGGCGATGGTAATGCTGTTGAATGTCAAGGGGAGGTGGTTAGACTCTCTCTTGTTGGAGATGGTCATTGCCTGGCACTTGTCTGGCACGAACGTTACTTGCCACTTATGAGCCCAAGTCTGGATGTTGCCCAGGTCTTGCTGCATGCGGGCACGGACTGCTTCATTATTTGAGGGGTTGCGAATGGAACTGAACACTGTGCAATCATCAGCCAACATCCCCATTTCTGACCTTATGATGGAGGGAAGGTCATTGATGAAGCAGCAGTTTCACTATCTACTCTACAAGGGGAAGTGGCTAGTGGAATCCAAAATTGCTCGGTGTTTTTGCGGCTGTTTCCGGGGACCCCGCAGGGCTCAGTACTCGGTCCCTTGCTTTTTGTGGTATATATTAATGATTTGGACTTAAATGTGGGGGGGCTTGATCAAGAAGTTTGCAGATGATACAAAAATTGGCCGTGTGGTTGACAGTGAGGAGGAAAGCTGTAGACTGCAGGAAGATATCAATGGACTGGTCAGATGGGCAGAAAAGTGGCAAATGGAATTCAATCCAGAGAAGTGTGAGGTAATGCATTTGGGGAGGGCAAACAAGGCAAGGGAATACACAATAAATGGGAGGATACTGAGAGGTGTTGAGGAAGCGAGGGACCTTGGAGTGCATGTCCACAGATCCCTGAGCGTAGCAGAACAGGTAGATAAGGTGGTTAAAAAAGCATACGGGATACTTCCCCTTATTAGCCGAGGCATAGAATTTAAGAGCAAGGAGGTTATGCTGGAACTGTATAAAACATTGGTTAGGCCACAGCTTGAGTACTGTGTACAGTTCTGGTCACCACATTACAGGGAAGATGTAATTGCACTAGAGAGAGTACAGAGGAGATTTACGAGGATGTTGCCAGGACTGGAGAATTTTATCGATGAGAAAAGATTGGATAGGCTGGGGTTGTTTTCTTTGGAACGAAGAAGACTGAGGGGAGATTTAATTGACGTGTATAAAATTATGACAGGACTAGATAGAGTGGACAAGAAGGACCTATTTCCCTTAGCAGAGATGTCAATAACCAGGTGGCATTGATTTAAAGTAATTGGTGGAAGGATTAGAGGGGAGCCGAGGAGAAATTTTTTCACCCAGAGGGTGGTGGGGATCTGGAACTCTCTGCCTGAAAGGGTGGTGGAGGCAGAAACCCTCAACTTATTTAAATAGTACTTGGATGTGCACCTGAAGTGCCGTAACCTACAGGGCTACGGACGAAGTGCTGGAAAGTGGGATTAAGCTGGATAGCTCTTTTTCGGCCGGCACGGACACGATGGGCTGAATGGCCTCCTTCTGTGCCATAACTTTCTACGATTCTATCAAATCCCTTTATCATTTTAAACACTTCAATTAGATCACCCATTAATCTTCTATGCTCAAGGGAATACAAGATAAGTTTATGCAGCCTGACCTCATAATTTAAGTCTTTAAGCCCTGGTATCATTCTGTTGCTACTCCTGGGACACCTTTCACATTACACTGAACCAGAGTTGGCCTCCTGGCTTGATGGTAAACAAGGAAAGAGGGATGTGGTGGTAAGAATTCAATTAATTAACAACTTGCATTGACATAACCTCTTTAACATAGAAAAATACCCCAAAGTCAGATTTTAAAAAATGGACACTGATATTAGGACAGGTGACCAAATATTTGGTCAAAGAGGTGGGTTTTAAGAAGGGTCTTAAAGAAGGAGAGAGGGGGAGAGGTTTAGGGAGGGAATTCCACAGCATGAGGCCTAGGTCGTTGAAGATGCAGCTACGAGCAGTGGGCTGGGGTGATAGGGAGTCAGAGGAGCGGAGAGTTCGGGGAGGGTGGGTGGGGGGATAGAACTGAAGAAGGTTACAGAGAAACAGAGAGGCACTTGTTTTCAGCTCTGCAGCATTGCCTCCACCCACCTCATCTGTTCCCCACCCTCCCCCTGCTGAAACCCTTTCACGTGCCTCAGTCATCTTTTGACCTGATTATCCAACTTTCTCCTTTGTGGCCTCCCATTCCCCCTTGCTTCTCCAAAACACTGCAGCACACATCCTGCCCAGCAACAAGTCCCACCCACCTCTCACCCCAGATCTTACTGACCTATGTTAACTCTCTTATTCCCTAACACTTGTAAGTTTAAATTCTTTACCCTCATTAAATCCCTCATGGTCTCGCCCCACTATATCAGTACATCCTTCTCCATCCCTAATGGTCACACAGGGTGACTGGGTCCTATTCTTTGGATAACCCTCCACACGCCTCTTATAAAAATCTCTCTCAAAGCCTACCTTTGTGACCAAGCTTCAGACAATTCCTCTGAATCTCTCCTTTGTGGCTTGGTGTCTATTTCTATAGCCTTCTACAAAGTGCCTTCAGACTTTAAAGGCACTGTTATCAGCCATATTTGGACAGGGCTGTGATTCCTTCCATGGTCAAATAGCTTCTTGACATTTAATAACTGATTCACACATGATGGGCTGCAAACAAACATGGGACTGTACCTCAGGATGTGTCACCATGTAGGGAAAAGGCAGGAAATACACAGCTCTGAACATGGACCAAACCCTAAGCTTGCAAGGAATGTCTGACAAGAACCTCCATGAGATATAAAAACATACCTGTGAACAGGTGAGGGAACTTGATGGGTAAAATCACAGCTTCCTTCAAGGCTTCCTTTGCTACCTCCAGCCCTGCCACATCATTCCATCGCACATCGGGCTTCTCCATCACAATAGCACCTGTGACAGAACAAGAACAAATCACATCACCCCAAACATGCTGACCCTGGCACTGACTAAGATCACGTTCCGCCCTTACTTGACCTCGTCCTCACCAATCTACCTGTCGCAAATGCATCTGTCCATGACAGTATTGGTAGGAGTGACCACCGCACAGTCCTCGTGGAGATAAGTGCCGACTTCACACTGAGGACACCATCCAACGTGTTGTGTGGCACTACCACCGTGCTAAATGGGATAGATTCAGAACAGATCTAGCAGCTCAAAACTGGGCATCCATGAGGCGCTGTGGGTCATCAGCAGCAAGAGAATTGTATTCCAGCACAATCTGTAACCTCATGGCCCAGCATATTCCTCACTCTACCATTACCAACAAGCCAGGGGATCAACCCTGGTTCAATGAGGAGTGTAGAAGAGCATACCAGGAGCAGCACCAGGTGTACCGAAAAATGAGGTACCAACCTAGTGAAGCTACAACTCAGGACAACATGCATGCTAAACAACGGAAGCAACATGCTATAGACAGAGCTAAGCGATTCCACAACCAACGGATCAGATCAAAGCTCTGCAGTCCTGCCACATCCAGTCGTGAACGGTGGTGGACAATTAAACAACTAACAGGAGGAGGAGGCTCTGCAAACATCCCCATCCTCAATGATGGCGGAGTCCAGCACGTGAGTGCAAAAGACAAGGCTGAAGCGTTTGCAACCATCTTCAGCCAGAAGTGCCGAGTGGATGATCCATCTCGACCTCCTCCCGATATCCCCACCATCACAGAAGCCAGTCTTCAGCCAATTCGATTCACTCCATGTGATATCAAGAAACGGCTGAGTGCACTGGATACAACAAAGGCTATGGGCCCCGACAACAACCCGGCTGTAGTGCTGAAGACTTGTGTCCAGAACTAGCTGCGCCTCTAGCCAAGCTGTTCCAGTACAGCTACAACACTGGCATCTACCCGACAATGTGGAAAATTGCCCAGGTATGTCCTGTCCACAAAAAGCAGGACAAATCCAATCCGGCCAATTACCGCCCCATCAGTCTACTCTCAATCATCAGCAAAGTGATGGAAGGTGTCGTTGACAGTGCTATCAAGCGGCACTTACTCACCAATAACCTGCTCACCGATGCTCAGTTTGGGTTCCGCCAGGACCACTCGGCTCCAGACCTCATTACAGCCTTGGTCCAAACATGGACAAAAGATCTGAATTCCAGAGGTGAGGTGGGAGTGACTGCCCTTGACATCAAGGCAGCATTTGACCGAGTGTGGCACCAAGGAGCCCTAGTAAAATTGAAGTCAATGGGAATCAGGGCGAAAACTCTCCAGTGGCTGGAGTCATACCTAGCACAAAGGAAGATGGTAGCGGTTGTTGGAGGTCAATCATCTCAGCCCCAGGGCATTGCTGCAGGAGTTCCTCAGGGCAGTGTCCGAGGTCCAACCATCGTCAGCTGCTTCATCAATGACCTTCCCTCCATCATAAGGTCAGAAATGGGGATGTTCACTGATGACTGCACAGTGTTCAGTTCCATTCGCAACCCCTCAAATAATGAAGCAGTCCGAGCCCGCATGCAGCAAGACCTGGACAACATCCAGGCTTGGGCTGATAAGTGGCAAGTAACATTCGCGCCAGACAAGTGCCAGGCAATGACCAACTCCAACAAGAGAGAGTCTAACCACCTCCCCTTGACATTCAACGGTATTAACATCGCCGAATCCCCCACCATCAACATCCTGGGGGTCACCATTGACCAGAAACTTAACTGGACCAGCCACATAAATACTGTGGCTACAAGAGCAGGGCAGAGGCTGGGTATTCTGCGGTGAGTGACTCACCACCTGACTCCCCAAAGCCTTTCCACCATCTACAAAGCACAAGTCAGGAGTGTGATGGAATACTCTCCACTTGCCTGGATGAGTGCAGCTCTAACAACACTCAAGAAGCTCGACACAATCCAGGATAAAGCAGCCCGCTTGATTGGCACCCCATCCACCACCCTAAACATTCACTCCCTTCACCACCGGCGCACTGTGGCTGCAGTGTGCACCATCCACAGGATGCACTGCAGCAACTCGCCAAGGCTTCTTTGACAGCACCTCCCAAACCCGCGACCTCTACCACCTAGAAGGACAAGAGCAGCAGGTACATGGGAACACCACCACCTGCACGTTCCCCTCCAAGTCACACACCATACCGACTTGGAAATATATCGCCGTTCCTTCATCATCGCTGGGTCAAAATCCTGGAACTCCCTTCCTAACAGCACTGTGGGAGAACCTTCACCACACGGACTGCAGCGGTTCAAGAAGGCGGCTCACCACCACCTTCTCAAGGGCAACTAGGGATGGGCAATAAATGCCGGCCTCGCCAGCGACGCCCACATCCCATGAACGAATAAAAAAATATATAAATATGCTGGTGATACCCAGCTCTACTTCACCACCACCACCCCCCCCATTCCATCAATCCCACAATCACCTCTGTGTTATCAGACAGCTTGGCTGACATTAAATTGTAGTTGAGTTAAAATTTCCTCCGTTGAACACGTTGTCACCTCCCAAATCTGCGTCTAACTTTCCCAACTCTGAATCTCTCCAGTCAAGTTTCCGCTCCTGCCACAGTACAAACAGCCCCAACCAAAGTCACAAAGTACATACTGTGTGACCGTGGTAAACTTTCCCTCCTCATCCTTCTCAACCTGTCTGCAGCCTTTGACACGGTTGACCACACCATCCTCCTCCAACACCTCTCCTCTGTTGTCTGGAGATGGCTTCTCTTCCTGCCCCCACACTGTTACCTCTGGAGTCCCCCAGGGATCTATCCTTGCCCCCCCCCACATTCCTCACCTGCATGCTGTTCCTCAGAACATATAAGAACATAAGAAATAGGAGCAGGAATAGGCCACTGGCCCCTCGAGCCTGCTCCGCCATTCAACAAGATCACGGCTGATCTTCTACCTCAATACCATTTTCCTGCACTATCCCCACATTTCTTGATGCATTTAATATCTATCGATCTCTGTTTTGAATGTTCTCAACGACTCAGCATCCACAGCCCTGTGGGGTAGAGAACTCGAAAGATTCACCACTCTCTGAGTGAAGAAATTTCTCCTCATCTCAGTCCTAAATGGCCTACCCCTTATTCTGAGACTGTGACCCCTGATTCTAGACTCCCCAGTCAATGACATCATCCAAAGACAAGGCATCAGGTTCCATGTGTACGCTGATGACGCCCAGCTCTACCTCTCGACCCTTCCACTACCTGTCTTGTCAGGCTGCTTGTCCAACATCCAGTCCTGGATGAGCCGCAATTTCCTCCAGTTAATCTTTGGGAAGACTGAAGCCATTGTCTTCGGTCCCTGCCACGGATTCCGTTCCCTTGTCACCGATTCCATCCCTCCCCCGGCCACTGTCTGGGGCTGAACCAGACCGTTCACAACCTTGGCCTCCTATTTGACCCTGAGATGAGCTTCCGACCTCATATCCGCTCCATCACTAAGACCGCCTACTTCCACCTCCGTAATATTACCCATCTCTGCCCCTGCCTCAGCTCATCTGCTGCTGAAACCCTCATTCATGCCTTTGTTACCTCTAGACTGGACTATTCCAATGCTCTTCTGGCTGGCCTTTCATCTTCCACCCTCCATAAACTTGAGCTCATCCAAAACCCTGCTGCCCGTATCCTAACTCGCACCAAGTCCCGTTCTCCCATCACCCCCGTGCTCGCTGACCTACACTGGCTCTCGGTCCGGGAACGCCTCGATTTTTAAAATTCTCATCCCTGAAATCCCTGACACACAGCCCTGGTGTACTGGGGTAATAAGCTCACCGCACAGTAAGGAGTCACTCTTACCCATCAGCTGCTCCTGCAGTTTCTTCTTCTCCGGATTCTCTCCCTCACTGTCACTGTCGCTCCTGAGAGAGAAATTAAGACACATGAATCCCAGCATCTTCACAGAGGGCAATAATGCAGGAAATAAGGCTGGGGTCAGGGGAAGAAAAAATAAAAAAGGAAGTTCATGGACTGAATGATCTGCAAACTACCGAACAGAAAATAAATAAATGAAAGTCAGCACCGATTTCTTAAAGGAAAATCGTGTTTGACTAACTTGATTGATGTCTTTGATGAAGTAACAGAGTGGATTGATGAGGGTAGTGCAGTTGATGTTCTGTATATGGACTTTCAAAAGGCATTTGATAAAGTGCCACATAATAGCCTTGTTAGCAAAATTAAAGCTCATGGGATTAAAGGGGCAGCATGGATATAAAATTGGCCAAGGAACAGAAAGCAGAGAGTAGTGGTGAACGGTTGTTTTTCAGACTGGAGGGAAGTATACAGTGGTGTTCCCCAGGGGTCAGTATTAGGACCACTGCTCTTTTTGATATGTATTCATGACCTGGACTTGGGTAGAGAGGGTATAATTTAAAAGTTTGCAGATGACACGAAACTCAGAAATGTGGAGGATAGTAACAGACTTCAGGAAGACGTCGGCAGACTGGTGAAATGGGCAGACATCTGGCAGATGGAATTTAACACAGAGCAGTGTGAAGTGATTAACTTTGGTAGGAAGTATGAGGAGAGGCAATATAAACGGGCGGAGATCGGGCAGGAAAGTGGAGTTGAGGTCGAAGATCAGCCATGATCTTATTGAATGGCGGTGCAGGCTCGAAGGGTTGGATTTTCTATTCCTGCTCCATTTTCTTATTTTCTTAAACTAAATGGTACAATTTTAAAGGGGGTGCAGGAACAGAGAGACCTGGGGGTGTATGTACACAAATCTTTGAACATGGCAGGACTAGTTGAGAAAGCTGTTAAAAAAGCATATGGGATCCTGAGCTTTATTAATAGAGGCACAGAGTACAAAAGCAAGGAAGTTATGCTAAACCTTTATAAAACACTGGTTAGGCTTCAGCTGGAGTATTATGCTTAATTCTGGGCACCACACTTTAGGAAGGATGTCAAGGCCTTAGAGAGGATGCAGGGGAGCTTTACTAGAATGGTACAAAGGATGAGGGATTTCAGTTATATGGAGAGACTGGAGAAGCTGGGGTGGTTGTTCTTAGAACAGAGAAGGTTAAGGGGAGATTTGATCGAGGTGTTCAAAATCATCAACGGTTTTGATAGAGTAAATGAGGAGAAACTGTTTCCAGTGGCAGACGGGTTGGTAACCAGAGGGGAGAGATTTAAGCGAGCAGCAAAAGAGCCAGAGGCGACACGAGGAAACTTTTTTTTACTCAGTGAGTTGTTCTGATCTGGAATGCACTGCCTGAAAGGGCGGTGGAAGCAGATTCAATAATAACTTTCAAAAGGGAATTGGGTAAATACTTGAAGGGAAAACATTTACAGGATTATAGGAAAGAGGGAGGGAATGGGACTAATCGGATAGCTCTTTCAAAGAGCCAGCACAGGCTTGATAGGCTGAATGGCCTCCGCCTGTGCTGTAGCTACTATGATAAAAGCAAGAAACTGAACAATATAAAGGTCATTTCAGTGAGAAAACATTATATAAAAAAAATTGGCAAATTGCTGAGAATGGGTTCAGGCAAACCTGAGAAATAGGGGAAACAGAGAGAAAAGGGAAAAACTGCAAATAACCCACTACCTCACCCTAACCCTCAACCCCACATCACCCACCACCTCACCCCAACCCTCAACCCCACATCACCCACCACCTCACCCTATCCCTCGACCCCACATCACCCACCACCTCACCCCAACCCTCGACCCCACATCACCCACCACCTCACCCTAACCCTCGACCCAACATCACCCACCACCTCACCCTAACCCTCGACCCCACATCACCCACCACCTCACCCTATCCCTCGACCCCACATCACCCACCACCTCACCCTAACCCTCGACCCCACATCACCCACCACCTCACCCTAACCCTCGACCCAACATCACCCACCACCTCACCCTAACCCTCGACCCAACATCACCCACCACCTCACCCTATCCCTCGACCCCACTTACCCACATCATTCACCCAACCTACCCACCCTCTCACCTTCTCGCCATACCCTCAAACCCTTCCAAAACACATCCGATTGTCTGTCAAAACCATTTTGATATTCACTTCCCTGTAACTTACACCATAAATCCATTACCTTTGGGGTGAAATGTTCCACCAGACTTCTGTTCTCGCTCCTAACTTACTCATTTTTACCTTGTAGCCACTCAGTTGTTAAAACAATTGCTTGGTAACGAAGAATGAGCAATAAATATAACTCGCATCCGAAGAGAAAAAAAATCCATGCAGCTATGTTGGCCTCCATCAGTACCCCGTGTACCCGTCTCCCCCCCCCCCCATCAGTACCCGATGTACCCGTCTCCCCCCCATCAGTACTCCATGTACCCATCTCCCCCCCCATCAGTACCCCGTGTACCCGTCTCCCCCCCCCCCCATCAGTACCCGATGTACCCGTCTCCCCCCCATCAGTACTCCATGTACCCATCCCCCCCCCCATCAGTACCCCGTGTACCCGTCTCCCCCCCCCATCAGTACCCGATGTACCCGTCTCCCCCCCCCATCAGTACCCCATGTACCCGTCTCCCCCCAATCGGTAACCCGTGTAACCGTCTCCCCCCAATCGGTAACCCGTGTAACCGTCTCCCCCCCCAATCGGTAACCCGTGTAACCGTCTCCCCCCCCCATCTGTAACCGTCTCCCCCCCCCATCTGTAACCGTCTCCCCCCCCCATCTGTAACCGTCTCCCCCCCCCATCTGTAACCGTCTCCCCCCCCCATCTGTAACCGTCTCCCCCCCCCATCTGTAACCGTCTCCCCCCCCCATCTGTAACCGTCTCCCCCCCCCATCTGTAACCGTCTCCCCCCCCCATCTGTAACCGTCTCCCCCCCCCATCTGTAACCGTCTCCCCCCCCCATCTGTAACCGTCTCCCCCCCCCATCTGTAACCGTCTCCCACCCCCATCTGTAACCGTCTCCCACCCCCATCTGTAACCGTCTCCCACCCCCATCTGTAACCGTCTCCCACCCCCATCTGTAACCGTCTCTCCCCCCCCCAATCAGTGGGGTGCCGCGAGGATCGGTGCTTGGGCCTCAGCTATTTACAATCTATATTAATGACTTAGATGAAGGGACCGAGTGTAATGTATCCAAGCTTGTTGACGATACAAACCTAGGTGGGAAAGTAAGCTGTGAGGAGGACACAAAGAGTCTGTAAAGGGATATAGACAGGTTAAGTGAGTGGGCAAGAAGGTGGCAGATGGAGTATAATGTGGGGAAATGTGAGGTTATTCACTTTGGTAGGAAGAATAAAAAAAACAGAATATTTTTTAAATGGTGAGAAACTATTAAATGTTGCTGTTCAGAGAGACTTGGGTGTCCTCGCACAAAAAACGCAAAAAGTTAGCATGCAGCTGCAGCAGGCAATTGGAAAGGCAAATGGCATGTTGGCCTTTATTGCAAGGGGGTTGGAGTATAAGAGTAAGGAAGTCTTACTACAATTGTACAGGGCATCGGTGAGACCTCACCTGGAGTACTGTGTACAGTTTTGGTCTCCGTATCTAAGGAAGGATATACTTGCCTTAGAGGCGGTGCAACAAAGGTTCACTAGATTAATTCCTGGGATGAGAGGGTCGTCCTATGAAGAGAGGTTGAGTAGAATGGGCCTATACTCTCTCGAGTTTAGAAGAGTAAGAGGTGATCTCATTGAAACATGTAAGATTATGAGGTGGCTTGACAGGGTCGAGGCTAAGAGATTGTTTCCCCTGGCTAGAGAGACTAGAACTGGGGGGCCTAATCGCAGGATATGGGGTCAGCCATTTATAGAATCATAGAAAAGTTACAGCACGGAAGGAGGCCATTTGGCCCATTGAGTCCGTGCCGGCTCTATGTACAAGAAGTCCAGCTAGTCTCACTCCCCCGCCCTATCCCTGTAGCCCTACGCATTTTTTCGTTTCAAGTACTTATCCAGTTCCCTTTTGAAGGCCATGATTGAATCTGCCTCCACCACCCCCTCGGGCAGTGCATTCCTGATCCTAACCACTCGCTGTGTAAAAATGTTTTTCCTCATGTCACCTATGATTCTTTTGCCAATCACCTTAAATCTATGCCCTTTGGTTCTTGACTCTTCCACCAATGGGAACAGTTTCTCTCTATCTACTCTGTCTGGAACCTTCATGATTTTGAATACCTCTATCAAATCTCCTCTCAACCTTCTCTGTCCCAAGGAGAACAATCCCAGCTTCTCCAGTCTATCCACATAACTAAAGTCCCTCATCCCTGGAATCATTCTAGTAAATTTCCTCTGCACCCTCTCTCAAACTTTCACATCCTTCCTAAAGTGCGGTGCCCAGAACTGGACCCAACAATACAGTTGTGGTCGAACCAGTGTTTTATAAAGGTTCATCATAACTTCCTTGCTTTTGTACTCTATGCCTCTATTTATAAAGCCCAGGATCCCATATGCTTTTTTAACCACTTTCTCAACCTGCCCTGCCACCTTCAACAATTTGTGTACATATAGCCCCAGATCCCTCTGTTCCTGCACCCCTTTTAGAGTTGTGTCCTCCAGTTTATATTGCCTCTCCTTATTCTTCCTATCGAAATGCATTACCTCGCATTTTTCCATATTAAACTTCATCTGCCATGTGTCCGCCCATGCCACCAATCTGTCTATATCCTCTTGAAGTCTATCACTATCCGCCTCACTGTTCACTACCCTTCCAAGTTTTGTGTCATCTGCAAATTTTGAAATTGTGCCCTGTGCACCCAAGTCCAAGTCATTAATATATATCAAGAAAAGCAGTGGTCCCAGCACCAACCCCTGGGGAACACCACTGTACACCTCCCTCCAGTCCGAAAAACAACCTTTCACCACTACTCTCTGCTTCCTGTCATTTAGACAATTC
The DNA here is from genome assembly GCF_035084215.1 of Heptranchias perlo. Classification (NCBI taxonomy): domain Eukaryota; kingdom Metazoa; phylum Chordata; class Chondrichthyes; order Hexanchiformes; family Hexanchidae; genus Heptranchias; species Heptranchias perlo. The sequence goes on along the minus strand of NC_090340.1, from coordinate 66,159,908 downwards.
TGTATCCATGTTGCTACTGCCCCCTTTATTCCATGGGCCGCAATCTTAATAACAAGCTACCATGTGGCACTTTATCAAACGCTTTTTGAAAATCCATATACACCACATCAAACGCATTGCCCTCATCGACCCTCTCTGATACCTCATCAAAAAACTCCATCAAGTTGGTTAAACATGATTTGCCTTTAATAAATCCGTGCTGGCTTTCCCTGATCAATCCACACTCGTCCAAGTGACTGTTAATTCTGTCCTGGATTATCGTTTCTATAAGTTTCCCCACCACTGAGGTTAAACTGACTGGCCTGTAGTTGCTGGGTTTATCCTTACACCCTTTTTTGAACAAGGGTGTAACATTTGCAATTCTCCAGTCCTCTGGCACCACCCCCGTATCTACGGATGTTTGGAAGATTATGGCCAGTAGCTCCGCAATTTCCACCCTTACTTCCCTCAGCAACCTAGGATGCATCCCATCCGGACCAGGTGACTTATCTACTTTAAGTACAGCTAGCCTTTCTAGTACCTCTTCTTTCTCAATTTTTAGCCCATCCAGTATCTTAACTATATCTTCCTTTACTGAGGCTCTGGCAGCATCTTCTTCCTTGGTAAAGACAGATGCAAAGTGCTCATTTAGTACCTCAGCCATTCCCTCTGCCTCCATGAGTGGATCTCCTTTATGGTCCCTAATCGGCCCCACCTCGCCTCTTACTACCCATTTACTGTTAACATGTCTGTAGAAGACTCTTGGATTCTTTTTTCTGTTTTCTGCCAGTCTATTCTCATACTCTCTCTTTGTCCCTCATTTCCTTTTTCACTTCCCCTCTGAACTTTCTATATTCTGCCTGGGTCTCACTTGTGTTATCAACCTGACATCTGTCATAAGCCCCTTTTTTCCACTTCATCTTACTCACTATCTCCTTTGTCATCCAGGGAGCTCTGGCTTTAGTTGCCCTACCATTTTCGCTCGTTTGAATGTATCTTGTCTGTACCCGAATCATCTACTCATTAAAGGCCGCCCACTGTTCAATTATAATTTTGCCTGCCAATCTTTGATTCCAATTTACCCGGGCCAGAACAGTTCTTATCCAACTGAAATTGGCCCTCCTCCAATTGAGTATTTTTATTTTAGAGTGGTCCCTGTCCTTTTCCATAGCTATTCTAAACCTGATGATACTATGATTGCTGCTCCCCAAATGGTCCCCCACTGACATTTGCTCCACTTGGCCCGTCTCGTTCCCTAGAACCAAGTCCAGCAATGCCTCCTTCCTCGTTGGGCCGGAAACATACTGGTTAAGAAAGTTCTCCTCATCACACTTCAAAAATTCCTCCCTCTTTGCCCTTTACACTATTACTATCCCAGTCTATATTAGGATAGTTGAAGTCCCCCATTATCACTACTCTATAGCTTTTGCACCTCTCTGTAATTTCCCTGCAAATTTGCTCCTCTATATCCTTCCCACTAGTTGGTGGCCTATAGAATACACCCAGTAGTGTAATGGCACCTCTATTGTTCCTTAACTTTAACCAAATAGATTCTGACCTTGACCCCGCCAGGACATCCTCTCTCTCTCCAGTACTGCAACATTCTCCTTAATCAATACTGCCACCCTCCTCCTTTCTTCCCTTCTCTATCTTTCCTGAACACTTTGTATCCAGGAATATTTAGTACCCAATCCTGCCCTTTTTTGAGCCAGGTCTCCGTTATCGCCACAGCATCATATTCCCATGTGGCTATTTGCGCCTGCAGCTCACCGACCTTGTTTACCACACTTCGTGCTAAGACTAAGATGAGGAGGAATTTCTTCACACAGAGGGTTGTGAATCTTTGGAATTCTCTACCTCAGAGGGCTGTAGATGCTGAGTCATTGAGTATATTCAAGACTGATATTGATAGATTTTTGGACTCTAGGGGAATCAAGGGATATGGGGATCAGGCGGTAAAGTGGTGTTGAGGTCGATGATCAGCCATGACCTGATCGTATGGCCTATTCCTGCTCCTATTTCTTATGTTCTTATGGAGGAAAGTATACAGTGGTGTTCCCCAGGGGTCGGTGCTGGGACCACAGCTTTTCTTGATATATATTAATGACTTGGACTTGGGTGTACAGGGCACAATTTCAAAATTTGCAGATGATACAAAACTTGGAAGGGTAGTAAACAGTGAGGAGGATAGTGATAGACTTCAAGAGGATATAGACAGATTGGTGGCATGGGTAGACACGTGGCAGATGAAATTTAATGCGTGTGATAAGTGTGAAGTGATGCATTTTGGTAGGAAGAACGAGGAGAGGCAATATAAACAGAAGGGTACAATTCTGAAGGGGGTGCAGGAACAGAGAGACCTGGGGTACATGGACACAGGTTGTGGAAGGTGGCAGGGCAGGTTGAGAAAGTGGTTAAAAAAGCATACGGGATCCTGGGCTTTATAAATAGAGGCATAGAGTACAAAAGCAAGGAGGTTATGATGAACCTTTATAAAACACTGGTTCGGCCACAACTGGAGTATTGTGTCCAATTCTGGGCACCGCTCTTTAGGAAGGATGTGAAGGCCTCAGGTTTCAGAAAAGATTTACTAGAATGGTTCCGTGGATGAGGGACCTCAGTTACGTGGATAGACTGGAGAAACTGGGATTGCTTTCCTTAGAGCAGAGAAGGTTGAGAGGAGATTTGATAGAAGGGTCTTGATTGAGAGCAACTCTTCCCATTGGCAGAAGGGTCAAGAACCAGAGGACACAGATTTAAGGCAATTGGCAAAAGAACCAAAGGCGACATGAGGAAAAGCTTATTTACATAGTGAGTGATTATGATCTGTAATGCACCGCCCGAGGGATGGCGGAGGCAGATTCAATTGTGGTTTTCAAAAGGGAAAAAATTTGCAGGGCCATGGGGAAAGGGTGGGGGAATGGGACTAGCTGGATTGCTCTTGCAGAGAGATGGCACTGGCTCGATGGGCCAAATGGCCTCCTTCTGTGCTGTAACCATTCTAAGGGAATCAAGGGATATGGGGATCGCGATGCAAAATGAAGGTGAGGTCGAAGATCAGCCATGATCTTGTTGAATTGCGCAGCAGGCTCGCGGGGCCATATGGCCTACTCCTGCTCCTATTTCTTGTGTTCTTGTGTTCCCGCCCCACCACCCATCAGCAACCCACGTACCCGTCTCTTCCCCATCAGTAACCATGTACCCGCACCTCCCCCACCAATCGGCAACCCACGTACCCGTCTCTTCCCCATCAGTAACCACGTGCCCGCACCTCCCCCACCGATCGGCAACCCATGTACCCGTCCATACCCCTTGTCATTTTGCTGTGTCTCTTTCACTGGCTTCTTGCCACGTTTGTCTTTGTTTTTTAAATATTCCTTCAGTTTTTCTGCTCTGTCCAGGTACTGAACACATTTGGCTCGAATACTCTCCTTCGCCTTCTCTCCATGAGCCTCATCTGCAATGAGAATAGTGGAATATCTTCATTACAGCAATCCTCAGATGGGGAACCACACTTCCGCTTCCGGTCGCCCAGGAAGGGGGCGCGGTTGCCGGTCGGTCTCACTCTACAGCCCAATAGGGAAAGTGGTAAACAAAGCATTTCCTGCCGGTGTACTGGTGATATCACTAGGTTATTATTACTCGTTAGCCAGTGACAGCTGGTCTGCGGTTCCACGAGCCCCGGCTACCCTCTGGTACTTTGCCCACGCGGCCATTCTTTGTGCAAGAGCACAGATAGCGACCGGGGACATCACAGCCAAGACCAATCCTGTCCTCACCCAATGCCCACACACCCGCTTCAAGCTAAGTAATCAATGTACAGTGATCAGGAGCAGGAACCCGGGCTGGTTTCCCCTCTCTCTAACCCAGGGGTCACTGGGCAGTGATCAGGAGCAGGAACCTTGGCTGGTTTCCCCTCTCTCTAACCCAGGGGTCACTGGGCAGTGATCAGGAGCAGGAACCCTGGCTGGTTTCCTCTTTCTCTAACCCAAGGGTCACTGAACAGGGATCAGGAGCAGGAATCCGGGCTGATTCTCCCCTCTCTCTAACCCAGGGATGCTGGGGATGACTGTAATGCCCCACTGCTGCCTGATCTGAGATCTACTAATCCAGCACAGATCAGGAATCGGATGTGAAGTGTGTGATGTGATGTGGTTGTGTTCGCGGACTAATAATCTAGAGAACGAGTTCAAATCCCACCATGGCAGTTTGTGAATTTGAATTCAGTCTGAAAAATTACCTGTAAATAAAGTCAGTAACAGTAAAAGTGACCATGAAGCTGTCAGATTGTCTTAAAAATGCAACTGGTTCACTAATGTCCTTTAGGGAAGGAAACCTGCCGTCCTTACCCGGTCTGGCCTATATGTGACTCCAGTCCCACACCAACATGGTTGACTCTTAACTGCCCTCTGAAGTGGCCTAGCGAGACACTTTATTATATCACCACCTTCTCTGGAAACTAAGGATGGGCAATAAATGGCGACCTTGCCAGCACCGTTCACATCCCGAGAATGAATAAAAACCCCTCCTGGCCTGAGTGACTCAGTGGCGCACTGGGCAGTGTTTTACCCACAGAGCTGAGGAATCAATTGTAACTCCATCTGCCTACATCACATCAATACAAACCTCCCGCAGTAACTGCATCGTGCTAACAACCAATTACTGCACTGGGCAGGGAGACACTGAACAATACTTACACTTAATGGCGTGCAGGAAATACTCCACCGAATGCTGATACAGCCTCAATGCCTCTTCGTAATTCTTTGCCTTGTCTTCTTCTGTAGCTTTAGTTACGAGGTCAATCGCTTTCTGAAAAAGTTAAAAACAGGACAAGTGAATGTCCAGCTGCCTCCTGGGGAAGCACAAATATCAAACAATCAGCACTATCTAGAACTGCACGTCATCCCTTCTCACTTCACCTGTTGCATTGGGACAAGCATTCTGATCTTTTTGGCTACAGATCACCAGCCTTGTAGGATCTTCACTATTTGAACGAATATCCTCCTCCACCGTACGATTTAAGTGCAGCCTCACTGGTTCCAGCGAAGCCACGTGGTTTTGTAGGCGTATAAAATTATGGCATGCCGTTAGTGGGCAATACCACATGTCCAATAAAGATCCAGGACCTGGTCAACAGCACAATCCAGAACCAAGCAATACAGGCAGCACATCAGCTCCCACGCTACATCCGCCCAGTCTATCCTCATAACATCTGTAGACTCTAGACAGTGAAAGAAAGCCTTGAGACATTCCGACAGAGGTCCCTGCACAAGGCAAGATCTAATCCAACATCGCAATGTTGATAGCCCAAGGACAGAACCAACATTACACTGTCTATGGGCCTTTAGTAGATGGCTGACTCTGGCAACATTCAGAGAGAGGATTATGGAGCAATGGTCAGTTGAGTGGCACTGAAACCCACACACCAATCAGAATAAACAATGTAAAAAGGAATTGTGAAGGGCAATAATCTCTGGGCCATCCTTAGCAAACTCTCGTTACTGCTAGATAATCTCTGGGCCATCCTTAGCAAACTCTCGTTACTGCTAGATAATCTCTGGGCCATCCTACGCAAACTCTCGTTACTGCTAGATAATAATCTCTGGGCCATCCTACGCAAACTCTCGTTACTGCTAGATAATAATCTCTGGGCCATCCTACGCAAACTCTCGTTACTGCTAGATAATAATCTCTGGGCCATCCTTCGCAAACTCTCGTTACTGCTAGATAATAATCTCTGGGCCATCCTTCGCAAACTCTCGTTACTGCTAGATAATCTCTGGGCCATCCTTAGCAAACTCTCGTTACTGCTAGATAATAATCTCTGGGCCATCCTTCGCAAACTCTCGTTACTGCTAGATAATAATCTCTGGGCCATCCTTCGCAAACTCTCGTTACTGCTAGATAATAATCTCTGGGCCATCCTTCGCAAACTCTCGTTACTGCTAGATAATAATCTCTGGGCCATCCTTCGCAAACTCTCGTTACTGCTAGATAATAATCTCTGGGCCATCCTTAGCAAACTCTCGTTACTGCTAGATAATCTCTGGGCCATCCTTAGCAAACTCTCGTTACTGCTAGATAATCTCTGGGCCATCCTACGCAAACTCTCGTTACTGCTAGATAATAATCTCTGGGTCATCCTACGCAAACTCTCGTTACTGCTAGATAATAATCTCTGGGCCATCCTACGCAAACTCTCGTTACTGCTAGATAATAATCTCTGGGCCATCCTTCGCAAACTCTCGTTACTGCTAGATAATCTCTGGGCCATCCTTAGCAAACTCTCGTTACTGCTAGATAATAATCTCTGGGCCATCCTTCGCAAACTCTCGTTACTGCTAGATAATAATCTCTGGGCCATCCTTCGCAAACTCTCGTTACTGCTAGATAATAATCTCTGGGCCATCCTTCGCAAACTCTCGTTACTGCTAGATAATAATCTCTGGGCCATCCTTCGCAAACTCTCGTTACTGCTAGATAATAATCTCTGGGCCATCCTTCGCAAACTCTCGTTACTGCTAGATAATAATCTCTGGGCCATCCTACGCAAACTCTCGTTACTGCTAGATAATAATCTCTGGGCCATCCTTCGCAAACTCTCGTTACTGCTAGATAATAATCTCTGGGCCATCCTACGCAAACTCTCGTTACTGCTAGATAATAATCTCTGTCCATCCTTCGCAAACTCTCGTTACTGCTAGATAATAATCTCTGGGCCATCCTTCGCAAACTCTCGTTACTGCTAGATAATAATCTCTGGGCCATCCTTCGCAAACTCTCGTTACTGCTAGATAATAATCTCTGGGCCATCCTACGCAAACTCTCGTTACTGCTAGATAATAATCTCTGGGCCATCCTTCGCAAACTCTCGTTACTGCTAGATAATAATCTCTGGGCCATCCTTCGCAAACTCTCGTTACTGCTAGATAATAATCTCTGGGCCATCCTTCGCAAACTCTCGTTACTGCTAGATAATAATCTCTGGGCCATCCTTCGCAAACTCTCGTTACTGCTAGATAATAATCTCTGGGCCATCCTTCGCAAACTCTCGTTACTGCTAGATAATAATCTCTGGGCCATCCTTCGCAAACTCTCGTTACTGCTAGATAATAATCTCTGGGCCATCCTTAGCAAACTCTCGTTACTGCTAGATAATAATCTCTGGGCCATCCTTAGCAAACTCTCGTTACTGCTAGATAATAATCTCTGGGCCATCCTTCGCAAACTCTCGTTACTGCTAGATAATAATCTCTGGGCCATCCTTCGCAAACTCTCGTTACTGCTAGATAATAATCTCTGGGCCATCCTTCGCAAACTCTCGTTACTGCTAGATAATAATCTCTGGGCCATCCTTCGCAAACTCTCGTTACTGCTAGATAATAATCTCTGGGCCATCCTTCGCAAACTCCTAATTTTGTTAACAGTATAATTCATTTCAACCTGGAGCTAAACTGAAATTAAAACAACTGAAAATTCCTCAACTGGTACCTTGGCAGGACCCAAGGGAATTTATGGTCAGACTGGATTGTAGTATGGAGAGGATACACGCTAATGAAGACTCGACAAGACAGATACCTATCCTCCATCCCCTAAGAAACACAGACAAACAAGTCATAAACAGCATTAAAGTTGCAATATATAAAGAAATAACTTGCATTTATATAGCACCTTTCATAACCTCAGGACATCCCAAAATGCTTCACAGCCAATTAAGTACTTTAGGGGGCATAGGCTCAGGATAAGGGGTCGGCCATTTAAGACTGAGATGAGGAGGAATTTCTTCACTCAGAGGGTTATGAATCTTTAGCATTCTCTACCCCAGAGGGCTGTGGATGTTGAGTCGTTGAATATATTCAAGGTGTAGTCACTGTTGTAATTTAGGAAACACAGCAGCCAATTTAGGTACAGCAAGGTCCCAGAAACAGCAATGCGATAATGGCCATATAATCTGTTTAAGAGATGTTAGTTCAGGGATAAATATTTGCCAGGACACCGGGGAGAACTCCCCCGCTCTTCTTCGAATAATGCAATGGGATCTTTTACGATCACCTGAGAGCGCTAATAGGGCATCGGTTTAATGTCTTATCTGAAAGACAGCACCTCTGACATTGCAGCACTCACCCTCCGACAGCGCAGCGCCCCCTCGGTACCGCCCCTCCGACAGCGCAGCGCCCCCTCGGTACCGCCCCTCCGACAGCGCAGCGCCCCCTCGGTACCGCCCCTCCGACAGCGCCGCGCCCCCTCGGTACCGCCCCTCCGACAGCGCAGCGCCCCCTCGGTACCGCCCCTCCGACAGCGCAGCGCCCCCTCGGTACCGCCCCTCCGACAGCGCCGCGCCCCCTCGGTACCGCCCCTCCGACAGCGCCGCGCCCCCTCGGTACCGCCCCTCCGACAGCGCCGCGCCCCCTCGGTACCGCCCCTCCGACAGCGCAGCGCCCCCTCGGTACCGCCCCTCCGACAGCGCCGCGCCCCCTCGGTACCGCCCCTCCGACAGCGCCGCGCCCCCTCGGTACCGCCCCTCCGACAGCGCAGCGCCCCCTCGGTACCGCCCCTCCGACAGCGCAGCGCCCCCTCGGTACCGCCCCTCCGACAGCGCCGCGCCCCCTCGGTACCGCCCCTCCGACAGCGCCGCGCCCCCTCGGTACCGCCCCTCCGACAGCGCAGCGCCCCCTCGGTACCGCCCCTCCGACAGCGCAGCGCCCCCTCGGTACCGCCCCTCCGACAGCGCAGCGCCCCCTCGGTACCGCCCCTCCGACAGCGCAGCGCCCCCTCGGTACCGCCCCTCCGACAGTCCAGCGCCCCCTCGGTACCGCCCCTCCGACAGCGCAGCGCCCCCTCGGTACCGCCCCTCCGACAGCGCAGCGCCCCCTCGGTACCGCCCCTCCGACAGCGCAGCGCCCCCTCGGTACCGCCCCTCCGACAGTCCAGCGCCCCCTCGGTACCGCCCCTCCGACAGTCCAGCGCTCCCTCGGTACCGTCCCTCCGACAGTCCAGCGCTCCCTCGGTACCGTCCCTCCGACAGTCCAGCGCTCCCTCGGTACCGTCCCTCCGACAGTCCAGCGCTCCCTCGGTACCGTCCCTCCGACAGTCCAGCGCTCCCTCTGTACGGTCCCTCCGACAGTCCAGCGCTCCCTCAGTACCGTCCCTCCGACAGTCCAGCGCTCCCTCAGTACCGTCCCTCCGACAGTCCAGCGCTCCCTCAGTACCGTCCCTCCGGCAGTCCAGCGCTCCCTCAGTACCGTCCCTCCGGCAGTCCAGCGCTCCCTCAGTACCGTCCCTCCGACAGTCCAGCGCTCCCTCAGTACCGTCCCTCCGACAGTCCAGCGCTCCCTCAGTACCGTCCCTCCGACAGTCCAGCGCTCCCTCAGTACTGTCCCTCGACAGTCCAGCGCTCCCTCAGTACTGTCCCTCGACAGTCCAGCGCTCCCTCAGTACTGACCCTCGAACAGCGCAGTGCTCCCTCAGTACTGACCCTCGAACAGCGCAGTGCTCCCTCAGTACTGACCCTCGAACAGTGCAGTGCTCCCTCAGTACTGACCCTCGAACAGCGCAGTGCTCCCTCAGTACTGACCCTCGAACAGTGCAGTGCTCCCTCAGTACTGCAATGAAGTGTCAGCCTCGATTCTGTGTTCAAGTCTCTGAAGTGAGACTTGAACCCATGCTTTCTGACTCAGTGGCGAGTGTTGTGCTACCCACTGAGCTACAGCTGACACACATATACATAAATAAACCAACTTCAAACAGATGTTGGGGATACTCCAGAATGCACAGGACACTCTATCGGCTAATAAATGAAAGGCAGCAGAGATCTGTTAAAGGCAAATCATAGAATCATAGAAGTTTACAACATGGAAACAGGCCCTTCGGCCCAACATGTCCATGTCGCCCAGTTTATACCACTAAGCTAGTCCCAATTGCCTGCACTTGGCCCATATCCCTCTATACCCATCTTACCCATGTAACTGTCCAAATGCTTTTTAAAAGACAAAATTGTACCCGCCTCTACTACTGCCTCTGGCAGCTCGTTCCAGACACTCACCACCCTTTGAGTGAAAAAACTGCCCCTCTGGACCCTTTTGTATCTCTCCCCTCTCACCTGAAATCTATGCCCCCTCGTTATAGACTCCCCTACCTTTGGGAAAAGATTTTGACTATCTACCTTATCTATGCCCCTCATTATTTTATAGACTTCTATAAGATCACCACTAAACCTCCTACTCTCCAGGGAAAAAAGTCCCAGTCTATCTAACCTCTCCCTATGAGTCAAACCATCAAGTCCTGGTAGCATCCAAGTACATTTTTTCTGCACTCTTTCTAGTTTAATAATATCCTTTCTATAGTAGGGTGACCAGAACTGTACACAGTATTCCAAGTGTGGCCTTACTAATGTCTTGTACAACTTCAACAAGACATCCCAACTCCTGTATTCAATGTTCTGACCAATGAAACCAAGCATGCTGAATGCCTTCTTCACCACCCTATCCACCTGTGACTCCACTTTCAAGGAGATATGAACCTGTACTCCTAGATCTCTTTGTTCTATAACTCTCCCCAACGCCCTACCATTAACGGAGTAGGTCCTGGCCCGATTCCATCTACCAAAATGCATCACCTCACATTTATTTAAATTAAACTCCATCAGCCATTCATCGGCCCACTGGCCCAATTTATCAAGATCCCGTTGCAATCCGAGATAACCTTCTTCACTGTCCACAATGCCACCAATCTTGGTGTCATCTGCAAACTTACTAACCATGCCTCCTAAATTCTCATCCAAATCATTAATATAAATAACAAATAACAGCGGACCCAGCACCGATCCCTGAGGCACACCGCTGGTCACAGGCCTCCAGTTTGAAAGACAACCCTCTACAACCACCCTCTGTCTTCTGTCGTCAATCCAATTTTGTATCCAATTGGCGACCTCACCTTGGATCCCGTGAGATTTAACCTTATGTAACAACCTGCCATGCGGTACCTTGTCAAAGGCTTTGCTAAAGTCCATGTAGACCACGTCTACTGCACAGCCCTCATCTATCTTCTTGGTTACCCCTTCAAAAAACTCAATCAAATTCGTGAGACATGATTTTCCTCTCACAAAACCATGCTGACTGTTCCTAATCAGTCCCTGCCTCTCCAAATGCCTGTAGATCCGGTCTCTCAGAATACCCTCTAACAACTTACCCACTACAGATGTCAGGCTCACCGGTCTGTAGTTCCCAGGCTTTTCCCTGCCGCCCTTCTTAAACAAAGGCACAACATTTGCTACCCTCCAATCTTCAGGCACCTCACCTGTAGCTGTCGATGATTCAAACATCTCTGCTAGGGGACCCGCAATTTCCTCCCTAACCTCCCATAACGTCCTGGGATACATTTCATCAGGTCCCGGAGATTTATCTACCTTGATGCGCGTTAAGACTTCCAGCACCTCCCTCTCTGTAATATGTACACTCAAGACATCACCAGTTATTTCCCCAAGTTCCCTAACATCCATGCCTTTCTCAACCGTAAATACCGATGTGAAATATTCATTCAGGATCTCACGCATCTCTTGTGGTTCCGCACATAGATGACCTTGTTGATCCTTAAGAGGCCCTACTCTCTCCCGAGTTACTCTTTTGCCCTTTATGTATTTGTAGAAGCTCTTTGGATTCTCCTTTGCCTTATCTGCCAAAGCAATCTCATGTCCCCTTTTTGCCCTCCTGATTTCTCTCTTAACTCTACTCCGGCAATCTCTATACTCTTCAAGGGATCCACTTGATCCCAGCTGCCTATGCATGTCATATGCCTCCTTCTTCTTTTTGACTAGGGCCACAATCTCCTGAGTCATCCAAGGCTCCCTACTTCTACCAGCCTTGCCCTTCACTTTATAAGGAATGTGCTTACCCTGAACCCTGGTTAACACACTTTTGAAAGCCTCCCACTTACCAGACGTCCCTTTGCCTGCCAACGGACTCTCCCAATCAACTTCTGAAAGTTCCTGTCTAATACCATCAAAATTGGCCTTTCCCCAATTTAGAATTTTAACTTCTGGGCCAGACCTATCATTCTCCATAGCTATCTTAAAACTAATAGAATTATGATCACTGGTCCCAAAGTGATCCCTCACTAACACTTCTGTCACCTGCCCTTCCTTATTTCCCAAGAGGAGGTCAAGTTTTGCCCCCTCTCTCGTCGGGCCATCCACATACTGAATGAGAAATTCCTCCTGAATACACTCAACAAATTTCTCTCCATCCAAGCCCCTAATGCTATGGCTGTCCCAGTCAATGTTGGGAAAGTTAAAGTCCCCTACTATTACCACCCTATTTTTCTTGCAGCTGTCTGTAATCTCCTTACATATTTGCTCCTCAATTTCCCGTTGACTATTTGGGGGTCTGTAGTACAATCCTATCAAAGTGATCTCTCCGAGTCATGTTTGACTAACTTGATTGAAGGAGTTGTCGAGCTATCACACGGCACTTACTCACCATGGGAACACCACCACCTGCACGTTCCCCTCCAAGTCACACACCATCCCAACTTGGAAATATATCGCCGTTCCTTCATCGTCGCTGGGTCAAAATCCTTGAACTCCCTACCGAACAGCACTGTGGGAGAACCTTCACAACATGGACTACAGCGGATCAAGAAGGTGGCTCATCTCCAGCTTCTTAAGGGCAATTAAAGATGGGCGAGCGACGCCCACATCCCATGAATAATTTTTTTTAAAAGTAACGGAGATGGTTGATGAGGGTAGCACAGTTGATGTTGTGTATATGGACTTTCAAAAGGCATTTGATAAAGTGCCACCTAATAGACTTGTTAGCAAAATTAAAACCCATGGGATTAAAGGGACAGTGGCAGTGTGGATACAAAATGGCTAAAGGGACAGAAAGCAAAGAGTAGTGGTGAACGGTTGTTTTTCAGACTGGAGGGAAGTATACAGTGGTGTTCCCCAGGGGTCAGTATTAGGACCACTGCTCTTTTTGATATATATTAATGACCTGGACTTGGCTTTGTAAATAGGGGCACTGAATACAAAAACGACGACGTCATGCTAAACAATTACAAATCACTTGATAGGCCTCAGATGGAGAATTGTGTACAATTCTGGGCACCACACTTTAGGATGGATGTCAAGGCCTTGGAGAGGGTACAGAGGAGGTTTACCAGGATGATACCAGGGATGAGGGACTTCAGTTATGTGGAGAGATTGGAGAAGCTGGGATTGTTCTTCTTACAGCAGAGACGGTTAAGGAGAGACCTAATAGGAGGTGTTCAAATTTATGAGGGGTTTTGATAGAGCAAGTTGGGAGAAGCTGTTTCCTCTGCCAGTAACCAGAGGTCCTAAATTTAAAATAATCCGCAAACAAACTAGAGGGGAAATGAGACATTTATTCACACAGAGGGCTGTTAAGATCTGGAACGCACAACCTGAAATGGTGGTGCAAGCAGAGTTGAAAGGAACTTTCAAAAGGCAACTGGACATGTACTTGAAGAGGACCAATTTGCAGGGTTATGGGGAAAAAGTTGGGGTGTGGGACTAATTGAATGGCTCTTTCAAAGAGCCGGTACAAGCATGACAGGCCGAATGGCCTCCTTCTGTGCTGTAAGAGTCAATGAACTTGGGTATACGGGACATAATTTCAAAGTTTGCAGATGACACAAAACTTGGAAATGTAGAAAACAATGTGGAGGATAGTAACAGACTTCAGGAGGACATAGACAGACTGATGAAATGAGCAGACACATGGCAGATGAAATTTAATGCAGAGAATTGTGAAGTGATTCTTTTAGGTAGAAAGAATTAGGAGAGGCAATATAAACTAAATGGTACAATTTTAAAGGAGGTACAGGAACAGGGAGACCTGGGAGTGTGGTACACAAATCTTTGAAGATGGCAGGACAGGTTGAGATGGCTGTTAAAAAAAAGGCATACGGGACCCTGGGCTTTATTAATAGAGGCATAGAGTACAAAAGCAAGGAAGTTATGCTAAGCCTTTATAAAGGTTAAGCCTCAGCTGGAGTACTGTGTCCAATTCTAGGCACTCTAGGGAGGATGTCAAGCCTTAGAAAGGGTGCAGAAGGGATTTACTAGAATGGTACCAGGGATGAGGGACATCAGTTATGTGGAGAGACTGGAGAAACTGAGATTGTTCTCTTTAAAGCAGAGAATGTTAATTATGAAGAGTTTTGATAGAGTAAATAAGGAGAAACTGTTTCCAGTGGCAGAAGGGTCGGTAACCAGGGACACAGATTTAAGGTGATCGGCAAAAGAACCAGAGCGACACGAGGAGACATGTTTTTAGGCAGCGAGTTGTTCTGATCTGGAATGCACTGCCCGAAAGGGTGGTGGAAGCAGATTCAATAGTAACTTTCAAAAGGGAATTGGATAAATACTTGAAGTGAAAAAATTTACAAGGCTATAGGGAAAGAGCAGGGGAGTGGGATTAATTGGATAGCTCTACCAAAGAGCCAGCACAGGCATGATGGGTTCAATGGCCTCCTTCTGTGCTGCATTGTTCTAAGAATCTATGACATTACAACAGGTAGGGTTAACTGCCCTGGCGTCCAGCGAATAAAAGTTTCCCACTATGTTTCAGACTCTAATAGCAGATTCTCTGTGGACTGACTGACGTATCCACTGCAGAAAGTGGTTGTACCTGGTCCAACAACTGGTGCTTTTCAATAACCAGGTTATCAATTGGAATGTCTCCTCATTCAGACATCCGGCCACACGCCGCGGGAGACGTCTTCGGACATCCGGCCACACGCCGCGGGAGACGTCTTCGGACATCCGGCCACACGCCGCGGGAGACGTCTTCGGACATCCGGCCACACGCCGCGGGAGACGTCTTCGGACATCCGGCCACACGCCGCGGGAGACGTCTTCGGACATCCGGCCACACGCCGCGGGAGACGTCTTCGGACATCCGGCCACACGCCGCGGGAGACGTCTTCGGACATCCGGCCACACGCCGCGGGAGACCTCTTCGGACATCCGGCCACACGCCGCGGGAGACGTCTTCGGACATCCGGCCACACGCCGCGGGAGACGTCTTCGGACATCCGGCCACACGCCGCGGGAGACGTCTTCGGACATCCGGCCACACGCCGCGGGAGACGTCTTCGGACATCCGGCCACACACCGCGGGAGACGTCTTCGGACATCCGGCCACACGCCGCGGGAGACGTCTTCAGACATCCGGCCACACACTGCGGGAGACGTCTTCGGACATCCGGCCACACGCCGCGGGAGACCTCTTCGGACATCCGGCCACACGCTGCGGGAGACGTCTTCAGACATCCGGCCACACGCTGCGGGAGACGTCTTCAGACATCCGGCCACACGCCGCGGGAGACGTCTTCGGACATCCGGCCACACGCCGCGGGAGACGTCTTCGGACATCCGGCCACACACTGCGGGAGACGTCTTCGGACATCACTATGAGACACACAAATTCCTGTCTCTTCTCATTGTAAGGACGTCAAAAGCCCAGCTTGTGAGGTCAACAGTGAGTCACCAGGATGACTCTGTGCGTCTGCTTGCGTGTCCTGTACCACCATATATTACTGTCCACATTTACTGCTGCAAGCAACAATGTCCCACAGGCTGTCCTAGATGTTGTTTATCTCAGAAATTAAGGGATACGGTGGAAACATTCACTCTCTTCACCACCGGCGCACTGTGGCTGCAGTGTGTACCATCTACAGGATGCACTGCAGCAACTCGCCAAGGCTTCTTCGACAGCACCTCCCAAACCCGCGACCTCTACCACCTAGAAGGACAAGGGCAGCAGGCACATGGGGACAACACCACCTGCACGTTCCCCTCCAAGTCACACACCATCCCAACTTGGAAATATATCGTCGTTCCTTCATCGTCGCTGGGTCAAAATCCTGGCACTCCCTTCCTAACAGCACTGTGGGAGAACCTTCACCACACGGACTGCAGAGATTCAAGGCGGCGGGTCACCACCACCTTCTCAAGGGCAATTAGGGATGGGCAATAAAATGCCGGCCTCGCCAGCGACGCTCACATCCCATGAACGAATATAAAAAAAGCGCTACCCTCATCAAGCTTCCTTGTTACCGCCTCAAAAAATTCAATCAAGTTAGTCAGATACGACCTTCCCTTTACAAATCCATGCTGACTGTCCTTGATCAATCCATGCCTTTCTAAATGACGATTAATACTGTCCCTCAGAATTTTTTCCAATAATTTGCCCACCATCAAGGTTAGATTGACTGGCCTGTAATTACTCAGTCTATCCCTTTCTCCCTTTTTAAACAATGGTACAATGTTAGCAGTCCTCCAATTGTCCGGCACCACGCCTGTATCCAGAGAGGACTGGAAAATGATGGTCAGAGCATCTGCTATTTCCTCCCTTGCTTCTCTCAACAGCCCAGGATATATTTCATGCCCTCTCTTTGCTTTCTTAATTTCCTCCCTACACTTTCTATACTCCTCTAGGCTTTCTGCAGTACCGAGCTTTCAGTGTCTGATATAAGCTTTCCTTTTTTGCCTTATCCAACCCCGTGTGCTCCACGACATCCAGGGGGCTCGAGATTTGGGAGTCCCATCCTTTTTATGTGGAAACATATTTGCTCTGAACCCTCACTATCTCCTCCTTGAACGCCTCCCACTGCTCAGACACTGATTTACCTTCAAGTAGCTGTTTCTAACCAGGGCTTTGTATAGCTGTAGCATAACTTCTACCCCCTTGTATTCTAATCCTCTCGATATAAAGACCAACATCCATTAGCCTTTTTGATTATTTTCTGTACCTGTCAGTGATATTTTAATGATCTGTGTACCTATGTACATGGACACCTGAGTCTCTTTGGACCTCCACTGTTTTGAGCTTTTCACCATTTAGAAACTACTCTGATTGATCCTTTTTAGGTCCAAAGTGGATGACCTCACACTTGCCTACATTGAAATCCATTTGCCACAGTTTTGCCCATTCACTTAATCTATTAATATCTCTGTAATTTTATGCTTCCATCTACACTGCTTACAATGCTGCCTATCTTTGTGTCATCAGCAAATTTGGATTTGTGGCTCTCTATCCAGTCATCTAAGTCATTAATAAATACAGTGAATAGTTGAGGCCCCAACACAGATCCCATGGACACCACTAGTCACATCCTGCCAATTTGAGTACCTGCCCATTGTCCTTACTCTCTGTCTCCTGCCGCTCGGCCAGTTTCCTAACCAGGTCAGTAATTTGCCCTCAATTCCATGAGTTTCAACTTTAGCTAACAGTCTCTTATGAGGGACTTTATTGAATGCCTTCTGGAAGTCCATGTAAACAACATCCATAGACATTCCCATGTCCACTACTTTAGTCACCGCCTCAAAAAAAATCAATCAAGTTCCTCAGGCATGACCTACCCTTTACAAATCCATGCTGGCTCTCTGATCAGCAGAAAATTTAAGGTGTTCAGTCACTCTATCCTTGGTTGTAGACTCTCGTAATTTCCCAATAACAGATGTTAGGCTAACTGGTCTATAATTCCCTGATTTCCCTCTCTCATCATTAATCAACTTTAACACCTCAATTAGATCACTCCCTAACCTCCTTTACTCAAGGGAATACAAGCTTCGTCTAAGCAACCTGTCCTCATAATTTAACCCTTTACCTAGAATGAACAGCACAGAAACAGGTAATTCGGCCCGACTGCTCTATGTTGGTGTTTATGCGACACACAAACCTCCTCCCTCCTTTCTTCATCTCACCCTATCCTTCTATTCCTTTCTCCCTCATTTAAGCTGCCCCTTAAATACACCAATACTATTTGTCTCAACTATTCCTGTGGTAGCGAGTTCCACATTCGCAAAGGCCCAATGGGGAAAGACTTGTACTGACTGATCGCCAGAAGGACACACGGTGTTTGAATTGTAATTCTGAGGTCGCATTATGTTCGATCTGTAATGTTTGGTTTGAATTGAACTGGTTTGGAACTGTGATATTTACATTAAACACGGCACAGCTTCAAATTCTATTAAATAAAATAAACATTCTCACCACTCTCTGGGTAAAGAAGTTTCTCCTGAATTCCCGATTGAATTTATTAACGACCGTCTTATAGTTCTGGCCCCGAGTTCTGGTCCCCCCACCCCGGGGCCCCGGCTCCGACCCCCCGACTCCGACCCCAGGGAGCTCCTGCTCCGACCCCCCGGGGGCCCAGCTCCAGCCCCGACCACTGTCTCCGCTACTTTACCTGGAGGGTGTTGGGCGCTGACATCTCACATGCTCCGAGCGCTCAGACTGCGGGGAACGGCCGAGGCCGAGGCCGGGCTGCTGCGCTGCGCTGCTCCGGGCCGCCTGCTCCCCGGGTTCGGGGGTTCGGTCCCGCCCGGCTCGGGATCGGGAAAATGGCGGCGGGCGGAGAGACACAGTGACGTAATTGAGAGAACAACAAGGTCCAGAACCACTCAAAACAGACAAGAGCGGCTCCCCGGAAACCCAGCGCCTCAGCCGCCAGCGCCACAGCCGGACCAGCGCCGCCACTGCAGCTGCCCGAGCTCCTAATTCATAATCCCCTTCAAATCCACCTCTTGACCTAGGTTTAGGCACACCCTCCAACTACCGCCCACATTTTCCAACGTTAGAGGCGCTTCATAAATGCACATTGTTATTAGCAGCAACCATTCTCTGATCCAACTATTTTTGTCTGTTTCCCCCCCACCCCTCCGCCTCTTAATTTGTCAACTCTTCCTGGGTATGGGTTCCACAGGCCTCAATCACCCTCTCGTACATCAGCCAAGTGCACATTCCATCTATGAGCCCAGATAGTAAGTGGCAGCTATTCAACTATGGAAGGCATCTCAATCACACCCAATCCTACCCTTACCCACCATATCCACACACTTCCCAGCAGAGATCAGGAGCAGGAACCCGAGCTGATGTTTCCACCCTTTAGCCCAGGATCAAAGGCCAACTGCTCCCCTCAGTTGAGACGAGGTAACTCAGCAACAGACTGGGGATTGTACCCAAGACCTTCTCTATTGCTCAGTACAACACTCTGCACAGCACAAAGCCAATAAACCGTTGTAAAGCTTAGCATGAAGAGGTTACAAACAATGATGTGGAGATGCCGGTGATGGACTGGGGTTGACAATTGTAAACAATTTTACAACACCAAGTTATAGTCCAACAATTTTATTTGAAATTCACAAGCTTTCGGAGGCTTCCTCCTTAGGTGAATGTGGAAATGAAATCCTCGAACCCTTCGCATTTATAAATCACAGAACAATACCTGGTGATTACAGATAGTCTTTCCAACTGCCCGTTGCCAAGGCAATCACAGTGTGCAGACAGAGAGGTGTTACCTACAAGGCCACCGAATATACAAACAACCAAAAAAAACCAGAAAGAGGCAGAAACATCGAAACATCCAGAAGGAAGAGAAAGACAGCAAATGACCCGTTATATTAAAAACAGATAACATTTGTTCGAAGGATACCCCAGAGCATGGTACATTGGCGAGACCATGCAGACGCTGCGACAATGGATGAACGGACACCGCGCAACAATCGCCAGACAGGAGGGTTCTCTCCCAGTCGGGGAACACTTCAGCAGTCAAGGACATTCAGCCACCGACCTTCGGGTAAGCGTTCTCCAAGGCGGCCTTCGAGACACACGACAACGCAAAATCGTCGAGCAGAAATTGATAGCCAAGTTCCACACCCATGAGGACGGCCTCAACCGGGATCTTGGGTTCATGTCACGCTACACGTAACCCCACCAGCGAACAAATGTTATCTATTTTTAATATAACGGGTCATTTGCTGTCTTTCTCTTCCTTCTGGATGTTTCTATGTTTCTGCCTCTCTCTGGGTTTTTTTGGTTGTTTGTATTAAGAAAAGACACACTTGCTCTCGAGGCAGTACAAAGAAGGTTCACTCGGTTAATCCCGGGGATGAGGGGGCGGACATATGAGGAGAGGTTGAGTAGATTGGGACTCTACTCATTGGAGTTCAGAAGAATGAGAGGCGATCTTATTGAAACATATAAGATTGTGAAGGGGCTTGATCGTGTGGATGCGGTAAGGATGTTCCCAAGGATGGGTGAAACTAGAACGAGGGGGCATAATCTTAGAATAAGGGGCTGCTCTTTCAAAACTGAGATGAGGTGAAACTTCTTCTCTCAGAGGGTAGTAGGTCTGTGGAATTTGCTGCCCCAGGAAGCTGTGGAAGCTACATCATTAAATAAATTTAAAACAGAAATAGACAGTTTCCTCGAAGTAAAGGGAATTAGGGGTTACGGGGAGCGGGCAGGAAATTGGACATGAATTTAGATTTGAGGTTAGGATCAGATCAGCCATGATCTTATTGAATGGCGGAGCAGGCTCGAGGGGCCGATTGGCCTACTCCTGCTCCTATTTCTTATGTTCTTAAAATGATTGTGCCCATAACATACCCATTAAACAGAATGCCTGTTACACATTCTCCTCCCCCCCTCACAGGGTTCCAGTTACAGCCCCCATCACATCGGGTCCCTGTTAAACCCCTCTCACACAGGGTCTGTTACAGCATCGCCAGACAGTCTCTCTGTTATATCACCTTATCAATGTCCATTACAACCCTCCCCACCCCACACCTGTCCATTATATCCTCTTATCAAACACGGGGTACGGTAGCATAGTGGTTATGTTACTGGACTAGTAATTCAGAGGCCTGGATTAATAATCCGGAGTCATGAGTTCAAATCCCGCCACGGCAGCTGGGGAATTTAAATTCAATTAATTAAAAAAATAAAATCTGGAATTAAAATATTATCAGTGGTGGCTATGAAACTACCGGATTGTTCACTAATGCCCTTTAGGGAAGGAAACCTGCCGTCCTTACCTGGTCTGGGCCGATATGTGACTCCAGACCCACAGCAATGTGGTTGATTCTTAATTGCCCTCTGAAACGGCCTAGCAAGCCACTCAGTTGTAAAATCTCGTTTAAATAAAAGTCACAATAAGAATAAAACTGGACGGACGGACCACGAGGCACCGGACACGACAAAGGCAAACCAAGCCCAGTCGACCCTGCAAGGTCCTCCTCACGAACATCTGGGGACTTGTGCCAAAATTGGGAGAGCTGTCCCACAGACTAGTCAAGCAACAGCCTGACATAGCCATACTCACAGAATCATACCTTTCAGCCAATGTCCCAGACTCTTCCATCACCATCCCTGGGTATGTCCTGTCCCACTGGCAGGACAGACCCACCAGAGGTGGCGGTACAGTGATATACAGTCAGGAGGGAATGGCCCTGGGAGTCCTCAACATTCACCCTGGACCCTATGAAATCTCATGGCATCAGGTCAAACATGGGGAAGGAAACCTCCTGCTGATTACCACCTACCGTCCTCCATGTTGACAAGCACTGAGGGTAGCAAGGGCATAGAATGTACTCTGGGTGGGGGACTTCAATGTCCATCACCAAGAGTGGCTCGATAGCATCACTACTAACCGAGCTGGCCGAGTCCTGAAGGACATAGCTGCCATTCTGGGCCTGCGGCAGGTGGTGAGGGAAAAACTTACTTGACCTCGTCCTCACCAATCTACCTGTCGCAGATGCGTCTGTCCATGACAGTATTGGTAGGACACCATCCAACATGTTGTGTGGCACTACCACCGTGCTAAATGGGATAGATTCAGAACAGATCTAGCAGCATGAGGTGCTGTGGGCCATCAGCAGCAGCAGAATTGTATTCCAGTATCAACCTGTAACCTCGTGGCCCGGCATATTCCTCACTCTACCATTACCAACAAGCCAGGGGATCAACCCTGGCTCAATGACGAGTGCAGAAGAGCATGCCAGGAGCAGCACCAGGCGTACTGAAAAATGAGGTGCCAACCCAGTGAAGCTACAACTCAGGACTACATGCATGCTAAGCAGCGGAAGCAACATGCTATAGACAGAGCTAAGCAATTCCACAACCAACGGATCAGATCAAAGCTCTGCAGTCCTGCCACATCCAGTCGTGAATGGTGGTGGACAATTAAACAACTAATGGGAGGAGGAGGCTCTGCAAACATCCCCAATGATGGCGAAGTCCAGCACGTGAGTGCAAAAGACAAGGCTGAAGTGTTTGCAACCATCTTCAGCCAGAAGTGCCAAGTGGATGATCCATCTCGACCTCCTCCCGATATCCCCACCATCACAGAAGCCAGTCTTCAGCCAATTCAATTCACTCCACGTGATATCAAGAAACGGCTGAGTGCACTGGATACAGCAAAGGCTATGGGCCCCGACAACATCCCGGCTGTAGTGCTGAAGACTTGTGCTCCAGGACTAGCTGCGCCTCTAGCCAAGCTGTTCCAGTACAGCTACAACACTGGCATCTACCCGACAATGTAGAAAATTGCCCAGGTCTGTCCTGTCCACAAAAAGCAGGACAAATCCAATCCGGCCAATTACCGCCCCATCAGTCTACTCTCAATCATCAGCAAAGTGATGGAAGGTGTCGTCGACAGTGCTATCAAGCGGCACTTACTCACCAATAATCTGCTCACCGATGCTCAGTTTGGGTTCCGCCAGGTCCACTGGGCTCCAGACCTCATTACAGCCTTGGTCCAAACATGGACAAAATGATCTGGATTTCAGAGGTGAGGTCAGAGTGACTGCCCTTGACATCAAGGCAGCATTTGACTGAGTGTGGCACCAAGGAGCCCTAGTAAAATTGAAGTCAATGGGAATCAGGGAGAAAACTCTCCAGTGGCTGGAGTCATACCTAGCACAAAGGAAGATGGTAGTGGTTGTTGGAGGCCAATCATCTCAGCCCCAGGACATTGCTGCAGGAGTTCCTCAGGGCAGTGTCTTAGGCCCAACCATCTTCAGCTGCTTCATCAATGACCTTCCCTCCAACATAAGGTCAGAAATGGGGATGTTCGCTGATGATTGCACAGTGCTCAGTTCCATTCGCAACCCCTCAGATAATGAAGCAGTCCGAGCCCGCATGCAGCAAGACCTGGACAACATCCAGGCTTGGGCTCATAAGTGGCAAGTAACATTCGCGCCAGACAAGTGCCAGGCAATGACCATCTCCAACAAGAGTCTAACCACCTCCCCTTGACATTCAATGGCATTACCATCGCCGAATCCCCCACCATCAACATCCTGGGGGTCATCATTGAAAAGAAACTTAACTGGACCAGCCATATAAATACTGTGGCTACAAGAGCTGGTCAGAGGCTGGGTATTCTGCGGTGAGTGACTCACCTCCTGACTCCCCAAAGCCTTTCCACCATCTACAAGGCACAAGTCAGGAGTGTGATGGAATACTCTCCACTTGCCTGGATGAGTGCAGCTCCAATAACATCCAGAAGCTCAACACCATCCAGGACAAAGCAGCCCGCTTGATTGGCACCCCATCCACCACCCGAAACATTCACTCCCTCCACCACCGGTGCACTGTGGCTGCAGTGTGTACCATCCACAGGATGCACTGCAGCAACTCGCCAAGGCTTCTTCGACAGCACCTCCCAAACCCGCGACCTCTACCACCTAGTAAGACAAGGGCAGCATGTATATGGGAACAACACCACTTGCACCACCTCCAATTCACACATCATCCCGACTTGGAAATATATCACCGTTCCTTCATCGTCGCTGGGTCAAAATCCTGGAACTCCCTTCCTAACAGCACTGTGGGAGAACCTTCACCACACAGACTGCAGCGGTTCAAGAAGGCGGCTCACCACCACCTTCTCAAGGGCAATTAGGGATGGGCAATGAATGCCGGCCTCGCCAGCGACGCCCACATCCCGTGACCGAATAAAAAAAACTCCCCCTCCCCAAACATAAGGTCTCTGTTACTCTTTGATCAGTACTAAACAGTTTTAAAAATCAGAAGTAAAACACAAAACAGCACAAAAAAGGCGTAATTTTATTTATATACATGTAATGTACAGAGAAGCACCATTGCAGATACAGTACAGATACAATCCTTTGTCTATAATACAGGTTGGGTAATGCACGAGAGGAAAACTTTCTCTGGTGGTGATTCCCACCACCCGAGCCGATTCACTTTGGTATTTCAGTCAGTGATTGATGGGAATCACTGGGACAGTCAGTTACAAAAATAGAATTTCCTTGGCAATTAGAGATTGCTCCTTGATTCGCAGGAACTGATTACATTTCTATCAAAAATGAAAGTTGACACCAGTCAGTATTGTTCTACAGCCCTTTAGTGACAGTACAAAGCAGCCTTTCCCCAGGAACACCGCTCCATTTACAGCACTCCGATTAAACATTTCTGTCTGTGAAATGCCTTGGGATGTTTGTCTACATTAACGGCGCTATAAATACAGGTCGTCCTTGTAACTATCAGGTGCCACTGTTGTCAGTTCCTATTCAGCAGTCCACGGGGAGGTTGTTCCCCAGCAGGTCATCAGTCCCCACCTGCTGTACTGTTTATTTACATTCAACACTTTACAATTAGACCCAGGGCATAAGGTCATTATCTCAAATGAAAATTCTTACTTCCTAACCTTTATGGGTGGAGCTACGTTCTTATAAAACAACACACATTTGGGTTAGTTACCCGAGTGATAGGTGAGTGAGGCTGGGTTAGTTACCAGAGTGACAGGTGAGTGAGGCTGGGTTAGTTACCAGAGTGACAGGTGAGTGAGGCTGGGTTAGTTACCAGAGTGACAGGTGAGTGAGGCTGGGTTAGTTACCAGAGTGACAGGTGAGTGAGGCTGGGTTAGTTACCAGAGTGACAGGTGAGTGAGGCTGGGTTAGTTACCAGAGTGACAGGTGAGTGAGGCTGGGTTAGTTACCAGAGTGACAGGTGAGTGAGGCTGGGTTAGTTACCAGAGTGACAGGTGAGTGAGGCTGGGTTAGTTACCAGAGTGACAGGTGAGTGAAGCAGAATGAAACCAAACTGCTCAGTGACAGCAGTGATCAAGGGGCCAAGCATGAAATGCAGGGTAGGGAGCACATGTGTAAAGTGCACAGTCGACGTAGTGTTATTCATGGTGCAAACCAGCTATCAGTCCACAGAAAGGTGTCAGGAGTGAGAGTGGGGCCTGGAGTCTCCTCTTTGGGCACAACCCGGAAGTTACACCCAATATTGTGCCTATTTTGCCAATGTCAAGTTGCAGTGAGGTATTCTCCCAATCTCATCAAAATACGCACGAACTTTAAATGGACGTAATTCAGCGTAAACAATTGGGGCTCAAAGAAACAATGAACCCAGACAGTATTTTACTTCTATAAGTATGTAAATTTATGTTTCAACTCATTTACCCATCATTCATGTACATCAGGCACAGCAAGTTTAAGAACCTGCAATCAGGGGTGCCATAAAAATCAATTCAAAGAAACAGAAAATACAGAGCAGGCTTCAAGAGGATAAATATTTAAAAACTCCCAACAAATTGCAATTAAACATCAGAAAATTGACCATTTCCTGCTGAAATGGTCTGATTGCAATGTTAAGAGAATCCAAACATAGGCTCCTGCTCCCTGTCCAATAATCGCTGCATCGACAGTAGGCTAGAACATGGTCAGGTTTTACTGCAATGATAGATTTGTTAGCAAAATTAAAACCCATGGGATTAAAGGGGCAGCGTGGATACAAAATTGGCCAAGACACAGAAAGCAGAGAGTAGTGGTGAACGGTTGTTTTTCAGACTGGAGGAAAGTATACAGTGATGTTCCCCAGGGGTCAGTATTAGGACCACTGCTCTTTTTGATATATATTAATGACCTGGACTTGGGTATAGAGGGTATAATTTCTAAGTTTGCAGATGACATGAAACTCGGAAATGTAGTAAACAATGAATAGGATAGTAACAGACTTCAGGAAGACATAGACAGACTGATGAAATGGGCAGACAGGTGGCAGATGAAATTTAATGCAGAGAAGTGTGAAGTGATACATTTTGGTAGGAAGAATGAGGAGAGGCACTTTTAAAGAGGGTGCAGGAACAGAGAGACCTGGGGGTGTTATGTACACAAATCTTTGAAGGTGGCAGGACAAGTTGAGAAGGCTGTTAAAAAGGCATATGGGATCCTGGGCTTTATAAATAGAGGTATAGAGTACAAAAGCAAGGAAGTTATGCTAAACCTTTATAAAACACTGGTTAGGCCTCAGCTGGAGTATTCTGTTCAATTCTGGGCACCGCACTTTAGGAAGGATGTCAAGGCCTTAGAGAGGGTGCAGAAAAGATTTACTAGAATTGTACAAGGGATGAGGGGCTTCAGTTATGTGGAGCGACCGGAAAAGCTGGGATTGTTCTCCTTAGAACAGAGAAGGTTATGGGGAGATTTGATAGAGGTGTTCAAAGTCATGAACGGTTTTGATAGAGTAAATAAGGAGAAACTGTTTCCAGTGGCAGAAGGGTCGGTAACCGGAGGACACGGATTTAAGGTGATTGGCAAAAGAGCCAGAGGCGACATGAGGAAAAACTTTTTTAAGCAGCGAGTTGTTATGATCTGGAATTCGCTGCCTGAAAGGGCGGTGGAAGCAGATTCAATAATAACATTCAAAAGGGAATTGGATAAATATTTGAATGGAAAGAATTTACAGGGCTGTGAGGAAAGAGCAGGGGAAGGGGACTAATTGGATAGCTCTTTCAAAGAGCCAAAACAAGCACGATGGGCCGAATGGCCTCCTCCTGTGCTGTACCTACGATGATACTGTGAGTGCGAGATAAAGAAAGACTAGAATTTATATAACGCCTTTCACAACCAATACTTGAAGGGAAAAAAATTACAGCGCAATGGGGGAAAAGCAAGAGTGGGATTAATTGGATAGCTCTTTCAAAGAACCGGCACAGCCACGATGGGCCAAATGGCCTCCTTCTGTGCTGTATGAATCTATGATTTGTGGTTGAATTGCCCAACCCTGCAAATTAGCATTCGATTTGCATACCCTATAAGCACAGCTCAAAACAGCAGCCACAGACAAAAAGCCAGCTGTGAAGTGCTCTCTCTGGAGCTAGTGCTCAACATGTGCAGATGTGCAGAACACTTCCTTCTGATTGGAAATCTTTAAACCTCCATGGGTCAGGATACCTCGCTACGTATTCACCAGATCCTATGTTCAATTCTCTCTTTCTCACCACTCATCCCCTCCAAACTTGAATTGTCCAACAGTGTTTATCTCAGCAAACCAGAGTACTGGTGGGTGCAAGGCTGCGAGCGGCCTCTGGATTCCAATCCAATCACCCAACACACAGCAACAACGCTCTCCTTCCCACTGTGCCAACACATTACATGTAAAAACAACGTTCCTCAGCTGATGTCCTGCTCCCCACCTTGCACCCCCTCCTCATGCACCTCGCTCCTGCCCCCACTCCCCCCTCCTCGCCTCTCCCCCCTTGCCCCTGCCCCCGGTCCCCCTCCTCGCTTCTCCCCCCACTCCCCCCTCCTCGCTTCTCCCCCCGCTCCCCCTCCTCGCTTCTCCCCCCCCTCGCTCCTGCCCCCGCTCCCCCTCCTTGCTTCTCCCCCCCGTTCCTCCCCACCATCGCTCCTCCCCTCCTCGCTTCTCCCCCCGCTCTTCCCCCCCTCCCAACCACAAGCACGGTGTGATACATATTCAGAGCAGGTAATGTTCGCATCTCAAAACCCCTCAACACCCAGTGCTATGGAGAAGGGAGCGTGTGGGAAACAGATTCCCCTTCCAATCCACACTACAGCAATTAGGGACGTGCTGATCAGAGGTTGCTCAGACTTCGATGGGGAAAGGGAGGGGAAAAGATTTGGAGGGCAGGGTGACAGCAGGACAGTGTCCGATTGGCAGTCTGTGCCCACTCCCCCCATTGCCAAACTGCAGGTGGAAAACGAAATGGAAATAAAAATACAAGGAAAGGTTTGAGTTTTTAGTCAATTCAAACTGTGGACCAGATTGATGGAAGTTACTTTTCAGCAGCTGTAAGTAAGAGGAGTCGGTGTGCTGCCCCAATGAAGTGCGTCTTGCTCCCTCTCCACTGCTCGACTCAAACCTTGCCCACAGGCGCTGTCTGCCATGAACAGCACCCCCCCACCCAATGAAATATTTCTCTTCATTATGATGGACTCGGGGTGTTACTGGGGAGGGGCCGTTTACACCGGGTCTAGGGGTGGGGAAGAGGGGGTCACTCTCCCTGCGAGGGGGAGGGGTGGGCGGAGGCGGAGGGTCACTGTACAGTGAGACCCAGACTCGCAGAGCAACAGGGACGTTCAGAAATTGGATAAATACTTGAAAACGAAAATATTTGCAGGTCTATGAGGAAAGAACAGGGGGGAATGGGACTAATTGGATGGCACTTTCAAAGAGCCGGCACAGGCACAATGGGCCGAATGGCCTCCTCCTGTGCTGTATCATTCTACAATACCCCAGTCTCACTCTGTAGACACTATTCTAAGAATACCATATATTAGTGGCTGCCTCAGGATACTTGTGCTTGTTGAAACCAAACTACGCAACTAAAGCTTCGTAAGTAACAGAAGTTTCTGCCCAGCAGGTCTCTGCCACTGTCCTGATACAAGCACTTACATGCAGCACACTTCAGTGACAAAGTTATTAGATTAACATGATAATATGAACAGTTTCAGGCCACATATCTGTGCCTTTTTGCTGGTTTAAGTGATACAATGCAGTGGTCATTAGATCATCTGTTCTAACTGTGAACACGGGAGTGCTGAACTAGTCAGCCTGAACCTGGATTGGAAGGAATTGCACCAATCGCAGGGATATTACCAGCATCCAGTTCGCATCTCGTGTTAACAAGATTTTTTAAACCAAATTACAAAACTTTATGCTCCAAAGTTAAAACAACTGTATTATCTTCACAACAATAAACTTAATGTACAATTATAAAAATGCTGTGAAGTTCAGTAAATAACAAAAAGGCACATTTGGCAACGAACAGCAACATGGAGGTCTCTGGTACATGAAGGACTCACAATAATCAAATGTGAGATTTCTCCCATTCTTACAATAGCTGGTGGCCTTCCATCAGTCACGGTCTTTGTGCTCTTGCAGGTTTTATTCCCCGAGACGGAGCAAAGGTCTTTGGTCTTGTTGAGCACAGTGATGCCTGAGGTTTATCCCGTCCTCCCTCACACTAAAAGTCCCATTCGGGTCACTTTGGCCGAGAGAAATGAATGTATAACAAAGACTACAGGCTTTGGGCACGAATGCAAGTCCAGGTGCTGGAAAAGATGGAGAAAGTCATGGGATACAGACGGAAAGAAGCAGAGAGACGGAAACCTACAACACAATAACAAAGGGAATACACATGGGGAGGGGGAGTGATTGATACACCATTAACAGCTTATCACAGCAACAAAAGCATATGTATTTCATTGAGTGACTCATGCCATGTCGCGTAATGCTCAATATTTGAGCCTTGTTTGGAAACCATCTGAACCTTGGGAGACTTTGGAACTCCAAATCACTCATCACCTGCTCCTTTATATACATTCCTTCGGCATGACCCTGGGTCCAGGTGGGGTGGGGCTTCACTGATCTTTTAGTGGTATTTGTTGATGATATAATTTCCTTGATGGGATGAGCAATTTCTTGGGTTGTTGGCACAGGAACAGGCTCTGCAGCCCATCTTGCAGGGCCAAAAACATTGATACCCCAAATGCCAATACCCCAAACGCCAATACCAATACCCCAAACAAAACACAAAAACCAATACCCCAAACAAAACACAAAAACCAATACCCCAAACAAAACACAAAAACCAATACCCCAAACAAAACACAAAAACCAATACCCCAAACAAAACACAAAAACCAATACCCCAAACAAAACACAAAAACCAATACCCCAAACAAAACACAAAAACCAATACCCCAAACAAAACACAAAAACCAATACCCCAAACACAAAAACCAATACCCCAAACAAAACACAAAAACCAATACCCCAAACAAAACACAAAAACCAATACCCTAAACAACAATACCCTCTTTTGCACATTCCTAAAAATATCTATCCAATTCTCCCTTACATTTTTTTCCACATTATCTCCCTCCACTGCCTCTCGACAGTCTGTTCCACCACATTTACTCCCGCTGTGTAAAAGCAGTTAGTCTGTTTGTGCACCTTCCCACTTCAAATCTTGAGCCCGTTTCCCTTGGTTCTAAGGTTTGTGGCAATTTCCAACATATTAGTAATGATGAGCCAATATAAAACATTAATACCTCAGTTAGAGTAAAGAAAAAAAGAAATGTGAAAGGTTGAACAGGCTGGGGCTCTTTTCTCTAGAAGAGAAGACCGAGGGGTGACCTGATCGAGTTCTTTAAGATTACGAAAGGATTTGATAGGGTAGACGTACAGAAAATGTTTCCACTTATGGGGAGTCCAAAACTAGAGGTCATAAATACAAAATCGTCATTAATAAATCCAATAGGGAATTTAGGAGAAACTTCTTTACCCAGAGAGTGATGAGAATGTGGAACTCACTACCACATAGAATGGTTGAGGCGAATAGCACAGATGTATTTAAGAGGAAGCTGAATAAACACATGAGGGAGAAAGGAATAGAAGGATATGCTGATAGGATGAGATGAAGTAGGGAGGGAGGAGGCTCATGTGGAGTATAAATACCGGTATAGACCAGATGGGCCGAATGGCCTCTGTGCTGGAATTTCTACATAACTTGCATTAATATAGCACCTTTCATGACCTCATGATATCCCAAAGTGCTTCTCAGCCAATGAGGCATTTTTCATAAATATAGTCACCGTTGCAATGTAGGGAAATGTAAACAGCCAATTTGCACACAGCAAGCTCCCACAGACAGTGAAATAAATGACCAGATAATCAGTTTTTAGTGATGTTGATCGAGGGATAATATTGGTCAGGACACTGGGAGAACTCTTCTTTGAAATAGTGCCTGAGGGGGCAGACGGGGTCTAAACATGCCCCACTTTCCTTCCCTATAATGGTGTGGGGGGGCAGGCAGTGCAGTTTCCTTACTTCGCCTCTCATCCCCTTTCTAAAGTTGAATGTTTTTATTGTGCTCAATTTTCTTTCTCATCATAAGCCTAACCTTAAATTGCACCATACTATGCTCACTGCTGGTCAATTTGCTCTCGAACTCTGACCTGCTCTATCATCTCATCGATTCTTGATACCAGGTCCAACGGCGCTCCTGTTTGTGTGGGTTCCCTGTAACAATCCAATGTTGTGCCCCGGATCATGTTTCCTCTCCTGCAGACTTCCAGTCTATCCCTGGTAAACTGAAGTCGCCCATAACAACTGCAGGAATGTATGTCCAATCCCCTCTCCTGACCCTGTGGTCCACAACATGGACCATAGTTACTGTCCTTCCTCTTTTACACCTCCCATCCCAATCCACAGGGTTTCCACCCTGATATGTCCACCTGGTTATAACCAAGTTCTCTTTCACATAAAAAGCTACACCTCTACTCATTTGTCTTTCCTATCTCTACAAAGTAAATTGTATCCCTGTACACTTGTCCAACTTATGTTACTGTTGAACCAAGTCTCGGTGATGCCGAGGATATCAACGAGCTCGAGTTAAATACTGGAAGACTGTCCATTAATGACTAGAACCCAATGGTAAGCATGAACTGGCTTCACTTCATACTTCTCAAAGTCCCCTGACATCGATCAGAGCTCAACAAAAACAAACACAGAACTCCACTGATTCCTCACAGGATGAACGTGTCAAGGGAGGGGAACTGACCACATAGACCAGGAACGTCCAACGTCTGATCACTGGTCTATGCTGAGTAGGTTGATCTCTACAATCCTCCTCAGTGCGCCTGGGTCAGAGAAGTGAACAATCAGCTACCGATTCTGTTGCAGGAGTCCCCTGCTCAGGTGGTTGCACAGGTTTGTTTGTGATGTCTACACAAACTAAGTTCTAAAGCATAAAAGGTTACTTGGTCCATTAAGCCCTCTCCAGACAGAGCTCAGCATGGACGTCCAACCCACCTGTTGATCCTCTACATTAAGCTCCGTTCTTATCTCACAGAGGGAAAAAAAGTTAAACAGTGCTATTGCTGTCAGGTGAGAACAGGGTCAGACTGGATTGAACTACCCCCACTCCCAAGGTCAACTAGCTTGTTGACGCTCTCGGCCCAGTCTCCCACATGAAGAAATGCCCTGAGCAAGGATCCATAGGGCAGTTGGCATCTGTGGAGCTGGCCTCTGGTGAGGGCCCAGTCTTTCAGGATAGGAGGGGATGTGGAGAGAATTGGAGGGGTGGGGAAATGCAATGAAAACTCATCGAATCTCACAGCACAGAACGAGGCCATTCAACCCAACATGCCTGTGCCGGGGCTGATGAGTGGGATTCTCAAGCTTTTTCATTAATGGGGCACAATCTAACCCAGCATCACCTCTGGCCTCTCACAGCTTTAACAACACAAGGCTGAAATGAGCAGAGGCAGGGGAACAAGTTCACTGCAGGTTCTCTCTGGTGGGAAATGGTGCAAGTTTAAGAGCTCCAAAGGTTAGGGAGGGGGAGAGAAAAGAGAGGGAGAAGATAGGCATAAAAAAATGGAACCTCCAGTTCCATCATTTGCAGGTAGTAGTGTAAAAAAAAATCAGAATTTACAAAGCCTGCTCTCACCAGCTCTCCTTCTGGCCCCCCGAAGTCCAAATACAACATCCTGATCCCATCGTCAGCAGACATCTTCAGCCTTTCAAACGGATACTGGAAAAGGACATTGGATGAGTCCATTGCTGAGCTGTCCTGGGACATCGCAAAACCACTTTCATAGTGGACGGTCAGCTTTACTTCCTGTCCATTCCAAGTACATTCTGTTTAAAAAATAAAAGTTAAATTCACAGTAATTGGTGTTACACGAGTTGTCATGGTAACAGCTTCATCATCTTCTGTGACGGTGTCACTAATCAGTCAATAGCATCAGTTCCTGGGGGGGCAATAGACAGATCCAATCCCATTCATCCAGAGGGCTCTGATATGGTAAACAGAGAAAATAAAACTTACACTGGTCAATAAATTGGCAACTAGAGGACATAAATTTAAGATGATTACCAAAAGAACAAAGGGAGAGTTTAGGAGAAATGCTTTTGCACAGAGGGTTTGTTACAACATGGAATGTCGGGCCAGAAACAGTGGGGGAAGCAGAATCTAAACTAACTTTTAAAAGGGAAATATTTGAAAATTTTGAAGGATGTGTGGAATGGGCAGGGAAATGGGACGAAGGAAACAGCTTTCAGAGAACCAGCACAGCTGCGATGGGCTCAATGGCCTCTCTCTGTGTTTAAAATTCTATGCTTTCAATTATCTAACATTACAATATTTCCTACATTCTGACAGTGACTACACTTCAAAAGTACTTCATTGGCTCTAAAGGGCTTTGGGACGTCCCGAGGTTGTGAGAGGCGGTATATAAATTCTAGTCTTTCTTTCTTTATCTCGCACTCACAGTATCATCGTGGGTACAGCACAGGAGGACGCCATTCGGCCCATCATGCTTGTATCGGCTCTTTGAAAGAGCTATCCAATTAGTCCCCTTCCCCTGCTCTTTCCTCACAGCCCTGTAAATTCTTTCCCTTCAAATATTTATCCAATTACCTTTTGAAAGTTATTATTGAATCTGCTTCCACCGCCCTTTCAGGCAGCGCATTTCAGATCATAACAACTCGCTGCCTAAAAAAGTTTTTCCTCATGTCGCCTCTGGCTCTTTTGCCGATCTCCTTAAATCCGTGTCCTCTGGTTACCGACCCTTCTGCCACTGGAAACCGTTTGTCCTTATTTACTCTGTCAAAACCGTTCATGATTTTGAAACCTCGATCAAATCTCCCCATAACCTTCTCCGTTCTAAGGAGAACAACCCCAGCATTTTTTTTATTCGTTTATGGGACGAGGGCGTCGCTGGCAAGGCCAGCATTTATTGCCCATCCCTAATTGCCCTTGAGAAGCTTCTCCACATAACTGAAGTCCCTCATCCCCGGTACCATTCTAGTAAACAACACCACCTGCACGTTCCCCTCCAAGTCACACACCATCCCGACTTGGAAATATATCGCCGTTCCTTCATCATCGCTGGGTCAAAATCCTGGAACTCCCTTCCTAACAGCACTGTGGGAGAACCGTCACCACACGGACTGCAGCGGTTCAAGGCGGCGGCTCACCACCACCTTCTCGAGGGCAATTAGGGATGGGCAATAAATGCCGGCCTTGCCAGCGACGCCCACATCCCGTGAACGAATAAAAAAAAAAAAATCTTTTTGCACCCTCTCTAAGGCCTTGACATCCTTCCTAAAGTGCGGTGCCCAGAATTGAACACAATACTCCAGCTGAGGCCTAACCAGTGTTTTATAAAGGTTTAGCATAACTTCTTTGATTTTGTGCTCTATGCCTCTATTAATAAAGCCCAGGATCCCAGATGCCTTTTTAACAGCCTTCTCAACTTGCCCTGCAACCTTCAAAGATTTGTGTACATACACCCACAGGAGTCTCTGTTCCTACACCCCCTTTAAATTGTACCATTTAGTTTATATTGCCTCTCCTCATTCCTCCTATCAAAATGCATCAGTTCACACTTCTCTGTGTTAAATTTCATCTGCCATGTGTCTGCTCATTTCACCAGTCTGTCTCTGTTCTCCTGAAGTCTGTTACTATCCTTCACATTGTTTACTACATTTCCGAGTTCAGTGTCATTTGCAAACATTTAAATTATACCTTCTATACCCAAGTCCAGGTCATTAACATATATCAAAAAGAGCAGTGGTCCTAATACTGACCCCTGTATGAGGCAGAGCTGAACTTTCTCTTTCTAACTGAGGTTTGACAAGGAAAACAAATGTGGGGATCGACGTCTTGCAGTTTTGCTCACAACAAACTGGGAAAAATAAAAGGCCATTCTGCCCATCGTTTTTTTTTATTCGTTCATGGGATGTGGGCGTCGCTGGCAAGGCTAGTATTTATTTTCCATCCCTAATTGCCCTTGAGAAGGTGGTGGTGAGCCGCCTTCTTGAACCGCTGTAGTCCGTGTGGTGAAGGTTCTCCCACAGTGCTGTTAGGAAGGGAGTTCCAGGATTTTGACCCAGCGACGATGAAGGAACGGCGATATATTTCCAAGTCGGGATGGTGTGTGACTTGGAGGGGAACGTGCAGGTGGTGTTGTTCCCATGTGCCTGCTGCTCTTGTCCTTCTAGGTGGTAGAGGTCGCGGGTTTGGGAGGTGCTGTCGAAGAAGCCTTGGCGAGTTGCTGCAGTGCATCCTGTGGGTGGTGCACACTGCAGCCACGGTGCACCGGTGATGCAGGGAGTGAATGTTTAGGGTGGTGGATGGGGTGCCAATCAAGCGGGCTGCTTTGTCCTGGATGGTGTCCAGCTTCTTGAGTGTTGTCGGAGCTGCACTCATCCAGGCAAGTGGAGAGTATTGAATCACACTCCTGATTTGTGCCTTGTAGATGGTGGAAAGGCTTTGGGGAGTCAGGAGGTGAGTCACTCGCCACAGAATACCCAGCCTCTGACCTGCTCTTAGAATCATAGAATCATAGAAGTTACAACATGGAAACAGGCCCTTCGGCCCAACATGTCCATGTCGCCCAGTTTATACCACTAAGCTAGTCCCAATTGCCTGCACTTGGCCCATATCCCTCGATACCCATCTTCCCCATGTAACTGTCCAAATGCTTTTTAAAAGACAAAATTGTACCCGCCTCTACTACTGCCTCTGGCAGCTCGTTCCAGACACTCACCACCCTTTGAGTGAAAAAATTGCCCCTCTGAATCCTTTTGTATCTCTCCCCTCTCACCTTAAATCTGTGCCCCCTCGTTATAGACTCCCCTACCTTTGGGAAAAGATTTTGACTATCGACCTTATCTATGCCCCTCATTATTTTATAGACTTCTATAAGATCACCCCGAAACCTCCTACTCTCCAGGGAATAAAGTCCCAGTCTGTCTAACCTCTCCCTGTAAGTCAAACCATCAAGTCCCGGTAGCATCCTAGTAAATCTTTTCTGCACTCTTTCTAGTTTAATAATATCCTTTCTATAATAGGGTGACCAGAACTGTACACAGTACTCCAAGTGTGGCCTCACCAATGCCCTGTACAACTTCAACAAGACATCCCAACTCCTGCATTCAATGTTCTGACCAATGAAACCAAGCATGCTGAATGCCTTCTTCACCACCCTATCCACCTGTGACTCCACTTTCAAGGAGCTATGAATCTGTACTCCTAGATCTCTTTGTTCTATAACTCTCCCCAACGCCCTACCATTAACGGAGTAGGTCCTGGCCCGATTCGATCTACCAAAATGCATCACCTCACATTTATCTAAATTAAACTCCATCTGCCATTCATCGGCCCACTGGCCCAATTTATCAAGATCCCGTTGCAATCCTAGATAACCTTCTTCACTGTCCACAATGCCACCAATCTTGGTGTCATCTGCAAACTTACTAACCATGCCTCCTAAATTCTCATCCAAATCATTAATATAATATAGTATTTATGTGGTTGGTCCAGTTAAGTTTCTGGACAATGGTGACCCCCAGGATGTTGATGGTAGAGGATTCGGCGATGGTAATGCCATTGAATGTCAAGGGGAGGTGGTTAGACTCTCTCCTGTTGGAGATGGTCATTGCCTGGAACTTGTCTGGCGCGAATGTTACTTGCCACTTATCATCCCAAGCCTGGGTGTTGTCCAGTTCTTACTGCATGCAGGCACGGACTCCTTCATTATCTGAGGGGTTGCGAATGGAACTGATCACTGTGCAATCATCAGCAAACATCCCCATTTCTTACGTTATGATGGAGGGAAAGTCATTGATGAAAAAGCTGAAGATGGTTGGGCCTAGGACACTGCCCTGAGGAACTCCTGCAGCAACGTCCTGGGGCTGAGATGATTGGCCTCCAACAACCACTGCCATCTTCCTTTGTGCTAGGTATGACTCCAGCCACTGGAGAGTTTTCCCCCTGATTCCCATTGACTGTAATTTTACTAGGGCTCCTTGGTGCCACACTCGGTCAAATGCTGCCTTGATGTCAAGGGCAGTCACTCTCACCTCACCTCTGGAATTCAGCTCTTTTGTCCATGTTTGGACCAAGGCTGTAATGAGGTCGTGGCAGAACCCAAACTGAGCATCGGTGAGCAGGTTATTGGTGAGTAAGTGCCGCTTGATAGCACTGTCGACGACACCTTCCATCATTTTGCTGATGATTGAGAGTCGACTGATGGGGCGGTAATTGGCCAGATTGGATTTGTCCTGCTTTTTGTGGACAGGACATACCTGGGCAATTTTCCACATTGTCGGGTAGATGCCAGTGTTGTAGCTGTACTGGAACAGCTCGGCTCGAGGTGCGGCTCGTTCTGGAGCACAGGTCTTGAGCACTACAGCCGGGATGTTGTCTGGGCCCATAGCCTTTGCTGCATCCAGTGCACTCAGCCGTTTCTTGATATCACATGGAGTGAATCGAATTGGCTGAAGACTGGTTTCTGTGATGGTGGGGATATCGGGAGGAGGCCGAGATGGATCATCTACTCGGCACTTCTGGCTGAAGATGATTGCAAACGCTTCGGCCTTGTCTTTTGCACTCACGTGCTGAACTCTGCCATCATTGGGAGGGGGATGTTCATTCAGCCTCCTCCTCCCGTTAGTTGTTTAATTGTCCACCACCATTCACAACTGGAAGTGGCAGGACTGCAGAGCTTTGATCTGATCTGTTGGTTGTGGAATCGCTTATGTGTGTATCTTTTGTGTGTGCACAATTTTTTTTGGGAAGTAACGAGGAGGGTAGATGTGGGTAGTGCATTTGATGTTGTCTACTTGGATTTTAGCAAAGCTTTTGACAAGGTCCCACATAGCAGACTGGTCAATAAAGTACAAGCCCATGGGATCCAAGGGAAAGAGGCAAGTTGGATCCAAAATTGGCTCAGTGGCAGGAAGCAAAGGGTAATGGTCAACAGGTGTTTTTGTGACTGGATGTATCTAGTGGGGTTCCGCAGGGCTCAGTACTAGGTCCCTTAATTTTTGTGATATATATTAATGATTTGGACTTAAATGTAGGGGGCATCATTAAAAAGTTTGCAGATGATACAAAAATTGGCTGTGTGAGGAGGAAAGCTGTCAACTGCAGGAAGATATCAATGGACTGGTCAGGTGGACAAAAAAGTGGCAAATGGAATTCAATCCGGAGAAATGTGAGGTAATGCATTTGGGGAGGACAAACAAGGCAAGAGAATACACAATAAATGGGAGAATACTGAGAGGAGTAGAGGAAGTGGGGGCCCTTGGAGTGTATGTCCACAGGTAGCAGGACAGGTAAAGAAGGTGGTTAAGCAGGTATATGATACTATGATATGGAATGCTTTCCTTTATTAGCTGAGGCATAGAATATGAGAGCAGGGAGGTTATGTTGGAACTTTTAAAACACTAGTTAGGTCACAGCTTCAGTACTGCCTACAGTTCTGGTCACCACATTACAGGAAGGATGTAATTGCACCAGAGAGGGTACAGAGGAGATTTACAAGGATGTTGCCAGGGCTGGAGAATTTTAGCTGTGAGAAAAGACTGGATAGGCTGGGGTTATTTTCCTTGGAACAGAGGAGGCTGAGGGGTGATTTGATTGAGGTGTACAAAATTATTAGGGGCCTGGATAGAGTGGATAGAAAGGACCTATTTCCCTTAGAAAAGGGGTCAGTGACCAGGGGGCATAGATTTAAAGTGATTGGTAGAAGGATTAGAGGGGAGCTGAGGAAAAATGTTTTCACCCAGAGCGTGGTGGGAGTCTTGAACTCGCTGCCTGAGAGGGTGGTAGATGCTGAAACCCTCAACTCATTTAAAAAGTACCTGGATGTGCACCTGAAGTGCCGTAACCTACAGGGCTACGGAGCAAGTGCTGGAAAGTGGGATGAGGCTGGGTGGTTCATTTTCGACCAGTCCGGACACAATGGGCCAAATGGCCTCCTTCTGTGCCGTAAATTTTCTATGATTCTACGAATGCCCACTCGAACTAGCCTCACCTGCTGAACCAGCATCTGCCTATTCCTATTGAATGTTTGAGCAGAGCTTCATTTACTGTGCCACATGCCAGCCAAGTATCTAGTCAATTACTACCCTTAGTAACATTACATTTAGGAATTCCTCAGTTTCGGGTCTGTTCCTGTCCCATAGGCAACTTTTGAATTCCTTCAGGATTTTAGATCCTTGCATCATGTGCCTCTTTTTGTAAATGATAGCAACAGCAGCGACAACTTGTATTTATGTCGTGCCATTAATATATTCCGGGAGCTTCATAAACAGGTGTAGAGGAAATGGGATTAAGCGGCAGTGGCAGCGTGGATACAAAATTGGCTAAGGGACAAAAACTAGCGAGTAGTGATGACTGGTTGTTTTTCTGGATTGGAGCGAAGTATACAGTGGTGTTCCCCAGGGGTCAGTATTAGAGCCACTGCTATTTTTGACATCTATTAATGACCTGCACTTGGTTATAGAGGGTATAACTTCAAAGCTTGCAGTTGCCATTAAACTCGGAAATGTAGTAAACAGTGAGTAGGATAGTAACAGACTTCTGGAGCACATAGACAGGCTGGTGAAATGGGCAGACACCCAGCAGATTAAATGTAACATAGAGAAGCGTGAAGTGATTCATTTTGGTAGGAAGAATGAGGAGAGGCAATATAAACAAAATGGTACAGGAAAGATTGAATGGGCTGGGGCTCTTTTCTCTAGGAAAAAGACTAAAGGGTGACCTGATAGAGGTCTTTAGGATTATGAATGTGTTTACCCTATTAAACCCTAAGACAATGTTTCCACTTGCTAGGGAGACCAGAACTAGGGGCCATAAATGTAAGATAATCACTAATAAATCAACATGTCATCAATGAGGACAAACACCTCGCTATGGCCATCCCCACACCTCCACTACTCGCCTTTAAACAGCCACCCAACCTCAAACAGACCATCGTTCGCAGCAAATTACCTAGCTTTCAAGAGAACAGCGTCCACGACACCACACAACCCTGCCACGGTAACCTCTGCAAGACATGCCAGATCATCGACACAGATACCACCATCACACGAGAGGACACCACCCACCAGGTGCATGGTTCATACTCCTGTGACTCGGCCAACGTTGTCTACCTCATACGTTGCAGGAAAGGATGCCCCAGAGCATGGTACATTGGCGAGACCATGCAGACGCTGCGACAACGGATGAACGGACACCGCGCAACAATCGCCAAACAGGAGGGTTCCCTCCCAGTCGGGGAACACTTCAGCAGTCATGGACATTCATCCACCGACCTTCGGGTAAGCGTTCTCCAAGGCGGCCTTCGAGACACACGACAACGCAAAATCGTCGAGCAGAAATTGATAGCCAAGTTCCGCACCCATGAGGACGGCCTCAACCGGGATCTTGGGTTCATGTCACGCTACACGTTACCCCACCAGCGAACAAATGTTATCTGTTTTTAATATAACGGGTCAGTTGCTGTCTTTTCTATGTTTCTACCTCTCTATCTCTGTTTTTTTTTGTTTGTTGGTTTTTTGTTTTTTTTTTGGTGATTTGTATATTCTGTGAGACCTGGCAGGTAACACCTGTCTGTCTGCACACTGATTGCCTTGGCAACGGGCAGTTGAAAAAACTGTCTGTACTCACCAAGCATTGTTCTGTGAATTATAAATGCGATTTCATTTCGAGGACTTCATTTCACATCGTTCACCTGAGGAAGGGGGAAGCCTCCGAAAGCTTGTGAATTTAAAATAAAATTGCTGGACTATAACTTGGTGTTGTAAAATTGTTTACAACTAATAAATCCAATAGGGAATTCAGGAGAAACTTGCTGTGGTTAGAATGTGGAACTCACTACCACAAGGAGTAGTTGAGGCGACTAGCATCGATGCATTTAAGGAAAAGCTAGATAAACACAGGGGAGAAAGAATAGAAGAATATGTTGACGGGGTGAGATGAAGGAGGGAGGGAGGAGGCTCGTACGGAGCATAAACACCGGCATAGACCTGTTGGGCCAATTGCCCTGTTTCTGTGCTGTGAATTCTATAAAATTCTATGTACAATTTTAAAGGGAGTGCAGGAACAAAGAGACCTTTGAAGGTGGCAGGACAAGTTGAGAAGGCTGTTAAAAAAGTATATGGGATCCTGGGCTTTAGTAATAGAGGCAATGAGTACAAAAACAAGGAAGTTAAGCCTTTATAAAACACTGGTTAGGCCCCAACTGGTGTAGTGTGTCCAATTCTGGGCACCACACTTTAGGAAGGATGTCAAGGCCTTAGAGAGGATGCAAAGGAGATTTACAAGAATGGTACCAGGGATGAGGGACTTCGGTTATGTGGAGAGACTGGAGAAGCTGTGGTTGTTCTCCTGAGAGCAGAGAAGGTTAAGGGGAGATTTGATAGAAGTGTTCAAAATCATGAAGGGTTCTGATGGAGTAAATAAGGAGAAACTGTTTCCAGTGGCAGAAGGGTCAGTTATCAGAGGACATAGATTTACAGTAATTGGCAAAAGAACCAGAGGCGACACAAAGGAAAAAAAAAACTTACTCAACGAGTTGTGATGATCTGGAATCATAGAATCATGCGCTACCTGAAAGGGCGGTGGAAGTAGATTCAATAATAACTTTCAAAAGGGAATTGGATAAATACTAGAAGTGGAAAAAATTGCAGTGCTATGGGGAAAAAGCAGGGGAGTGGGACTAATTGGATAGCTCTTTCAAAAAGCCTGCACAGGCACGATGGGCTGAATGGCCTCCTTCTGTGCTGTATCATTCTATGATTCCATGATCTAGGACTTGATGTCAGATAAGCAGCCTGACAGCATGGAGTAGTCAAGGGGTTGAGCAGTCACAGAGAGATACAGACAGGGATTTGAATTGAAACCAGTGGTGAAAGAAAAAGGTCCGGGTGTTTTAGTGCATCATTCTCAAAGTTTCATGACCAATGCAGTGAAGCTACAGCTAAAGCAAATAGTTGTATTCACTACAAAATAAAACATACCATTTTGTCCTTGTAAAAGACCTTGGTTAGGCCTCAGTTAAAATACTATGTTCAGTTTTGATTCCCTAACATGGTGGGGGATATTGATGCTTTGAAAAAGATGCAGAGGAGGGCCACAAAACTTGGTGCGGGGTAGGACCCCGCAGTAGAGTTTTTATGAGCTAAACTTCATGGATGGTAGAGGATGGGAGGCTGGCCAGGAGAACATTGGAATAGTCAAGTCTGGAGGTGACAAAGGTATGGATGAGGGGTTCAGCAACAGATGGGCTGAGGGAGGGGGCACGGAGGCAAGCGATGTTACAGAGGTGGAAATAGATTGTCTTTGTGGTAGGGTCGGAAGCTCAGCTCAAAGTCACATGGGATACAAAGAGTGATTGGAGAGGGTTTTGGAATTGGTAGTGTGGGAACAGAGTTTGTGGCGGGGGCTGAAGACAATTGTTTCAGTCTTCCCAATATTTAACTGAAGGAAACATAGAAACACAGACAATAGGAGCAAGAGTAGGCCATTCAGCCCTTCGGGCCTGCTCCGCCATTCAAAATGATCATGGCTGATCATCTAACTCAGTACTCTGTTCCCGCCTTTTCCCCATATCCCTTGATCCCTTTAGCATTAAGAAATATATCTATCTCCTTCTTGAATATATCTAATGACTTGGCTTCCACTGCCTTCTGTGATAGAGAATTCCACAGGGTCACTACCCTCCGAGTGAAGAAATTTCTCCTCATCTCGGTTCTAAATGGCATACCCCGTATCCTGAGACTGTGACCCCTCGTTCTGGACTCCCCAGCCATCGGGAACATCCTCCCTGCATCTGGTCTGTCTAGTCCTGTTAGAATTTTATATGTTTCGATGAGATCACCTCTCATTCTTCTAAACTCTAGTGAACATAGGCCTAGTCAACCCAATCTCTCCTAATACGTCAGTCCTGCCATCACAGGAATCAGTCTGGTAAACCTTCGTTGCACTCCCTCCATGGCAAGGACATCCTTCCTCAGAAAAGGAAACCAAAACTGCACACGATACTCCAGATTTGGTCTCAACAAGGCCCTGTATAACTGCAGTAAGATATCCCTGCTCCTGTACTCAAATCCTCTTGCAATGAAGGCCAACATACCATTCGCCTTCCTAACTGTTTGCTGCACCTGAATGCTCACTTTCAGCGACTGGTGTACAAGGACACCCAGGTTTCGTTGCACCTCCCCTTTTCCCAATCTATCACCATTCAGATAATAATCTGCCTTTCTGTTTTTACAACCAAAGTGGATAACCTCACATTTATCCACGTTATACTGCATCTGCCATGTTCTTGCCCACACACCCAACTTGTCTAAATCACATTGGAGCCTCTTTGCATCCTCCTCACAGCTCACATTCCACCCCAGCTTTGTGTCGTCTGCAAACTTGAAAATGTTACATTCCATTCCCTCATCCAAATCATTGATATATATTGTGAATAGCTGGGGCCCAAGCACCGATCCCTGCGGTACCCCACTAGTCACTGCCTGCCACCCGGAAAAAGACCCGTTTATTCCTACTCTCTGTTTCCTGTCTGTCAACCAATTCTCAATCCATGCCAATATATTCCCCCCAATCCCATGTGCTTTAATTTTGCACACTAACCTCTTGTGTGGGACCTTATCAAAAGCCTTCTGAAAATCCAAGTACACCACATTCACTGGTTCTCCCCTATCTATTAGGCTAATGGAATGCTGGCCTTTATATCTAGAGGACTAGAGTACAAGGGGGCAGAAGTTATGCTGCAGCTATACAAAACCCTGGTTAGACCGCACCTGGAGTACTGTGAGCAGTTCTGGGCACCGCACCTTCGGAAGGACATACTGGCCTTGGAGGGAGTGCAGCGTAGGTTTACTAGAATGATACCCGGACTTCAAAGGTTAAGTTACGAGGAGAGATTACACAAATTGGGGTTGTATTCTCTGGAGTTTCGAAAGTT
This sequence comes from Heptranchias perlo, assembly GCF_035084215.1. NCBI lineage: Eukaryota > Metazoa > Chordata > Chondrichthyes > Hexanchiformes > Hexanchidae > Heptranchias > Heptranchias perlo. The sequence continues at coordinate 66,116,068 of NC_090340.1, read as the reverse complement.
ATGGGGTGATCTGATCGAAGTTTATAAGATATTAAGGGGAACAGATAGGATGAATAGAGAGAAACTATTTCCGCTGGTTGGAGATTCTAGGAGTAGGGGGCACAGTCTAAAAATTAGAGCCAGACCTTTCAGGAGCGAGATTAGAAAACATTTCTACACACAAAGGGTGGTAGAAGTTTGGAACTCTCTTCTGCAAACGGCAATTGATGCTAGCTCAATTGCTAAATTTAAATCTGAGATAGATAGCTTTTTGGCAATCAAAGGTATGAAGGGATATGGGCCAAAGGCAGGTATATGGAGTTAGATCACAGATCAGCCATGATCTTATCAAATGGCGGAGCAGGCACGAGGGGCTGAATGGCCTACTCCTGTTCCTATTCTACTAATTACATCCTCAAAAAACTCCAGTCGATTTGTTAAGCATGGTTTCCCTTTCATAAACCCATGCTGACTTTGTCCAATCCCGTTAATGCCCTCCAAGTGTTCTGTTATCACATCTTTTATAATAGACTCTAGCATTTTCCCCACTACTGATGTTAGGCTAACTGGTCTATAATTCCCTGTTTTTTCTCTCCTTCCTTTTTTAAATAATGGGGTTACATTTGCCACCCTCCAATCTGTAGGAACTGTTCCAGAGTCTATAGAATTTTGGAAGATGATCACCAATGCATCCACTATTTCCAGGGCCACTTCCTTTAGTACTCTGGGATGTAGATTATCAGGCCCTGGGGATTTGTCAGCCTTTAGCCCCATTAATTTCCCTAGCACTATTTTTTTTACGAATACTGATTTCCTTCAGTTCCTCCCTCTCACTAGACCCTTGGTTCCCCAACATTTCTCGCAGGTTATTTGTGTCCTCCTTTGTGAAGACAGAACCAAAGTATGTGTTTAATTGTTCTGCCATTTCTTTGTTCCCCATTATAATTTCCCCCATTTCTGACTGTAAGGGACCTACTTTTGCCTTCACTAATCTTTTTCTCTTGACATATTTATAGAAGCTTTTACAGTCAGTTTTTATGTTCTCTGCTAGTTTACTCTCATACTCTATTTTTCCCCTCTTAATCAATCTCTTTGTCCTCCTTTGCTGAATTCCGAATGCTGAATTCTGAGGCTCCCAATCCTCAGGCGTGCTGCTTTTTCTGGCAATTTTATATGTCTCCTCTTTGGATCTAATACTATCCCTAATTTCATTTGTAAGCCACGGTTGAGCCACCTTTCCTGTTTTATTTTTGCACCAGACAGGAATGAATAATTGTTGTAATTCCTGCACACGTTCTTTAAATATTAGCCATTGCCTATCCACCGTCATCCCTTTTAGTAAAGTTCCCCAATCTATCATAGGCAACTCGCACCTCATACTTTCGTAATTTCCTTTATTTAGATTCAGGACCCTAGTTTCGGATTCAACTACTTCACTCTCCATCTTAATGAGGAATTCTATCATGTTATGGTCACTCTTCCCTAAGGGACCTCGCACAGCCAGATTGTTAATTAATCTTTTCTCATTGTACAATACTCAGTCTAGGATCGCCTGTTCTCTGGTTGGTTCCTCAACGTATTGGTCTAGAAAACCATCACGTACACACTCCAGGAATTCCTCCCCCACAGTATTATTGCTCATTTGGTTTGACCAATCTATATGTAGATTAAAGTCACCCATGATTATAGTTGTATCCTTCTTGCATGCGTCTCTAATTTCCTGTTTAATGCCCTCCCCTACATCTCCACTACTGTTTGGGGGCCGATAGACAACCCCCACCAACGTTTTCTGCCCCTTGGTGTTTCTTATCTCCACCCATACAGATTCCACATCGTGATTTTCCGAGCCAATATCCTTCCTCACTATTGCATTGATTTCCTCCTTTACTAACAACGCGATCCCACCTCCTTTCCCTTTTTGCCTGTCCTTCCTAAATATTGAATACCCCGGGACGTTCAGTTCCCATCCATGGTCACCCTGCAGCCATGTCTCCGTAATCGCAACTATATCATAACCGTTAATATCTATCAGTGCTGTTAATTCATCTAACTTATTGCGAATGCTCCGCGCATTAAGACACAATGCCTTTAGACTTGTCTTTTTAAGATTGCTAGTCATCTTAGTTTTATTTTGCACTATGGCCCTATTTGTTTTCTCTGCGTTCCACTATTGTTTCTTCCCTTTCTGTCTTTTGTTTCTATCCTTGTTTCCCCCTCCTCTGTCTCCCTGCTCAGGTTCCCATCCCCCTGCCACTCTAGTTTAAACCTTCCCCAACAGCACTAGCAAACACCCCCGCGAGGACATCGGTCCTGGTCCTGCTCGGGTGTAACCCGTCCCACTTGTACAGGACCCACCTTCCCCAGAACTGGTCCCAATGTCCCAGGAATCTAAATCCCTCCCTCCTACACCATCCCTGCAGCCACGCATTCATCCGGTCTATTCTCCTGTTCCTATACTCACTAGCATGTGGCACTGGTAGTAATCCTGAGATCACTACCTTTGAGGTCCTGCTTTTTAATTTAACTCCTAACTACTTAAATTCACCCTGCAGGACCTCATCCCTTTTTGTTTACCTATATCATTGGTACCGATATGGACCACGACTACTGGCTGTTCACCCTACCCCTCCAGAATGTCCTGCAGACGCTCTGTGACATCCTCGACCCTAGCACCAGGGAGGCAACATACCATTCTGGAGTTACGTTTGCGGCCGCAGAAACGCCTATCTGTTCCCCTTATAATTGAATCCCCTATCACTATAGCCCTGCCACTCTTCTTCCTCCTCTCCTGTGCCGCAGAGCCACCTGTGGTGCCACGAACTTGGCTCTTGCTGCTTTCCCCTGATAAGCCATCTCCCCCAACAGTATCCAAAGCGGAATATCTGTTTGAGAGGGAGACGGCCCCAGGGGACCCCTGCTCTACCTGCCTAGTCCTTTTTCTCTGCCTGGCGGTCACCCATTTCCTTTCTGCCTGCGTAATCTTTACCTGCGGTGTGACCACCTCACTGAACGTGCTATCCACGATAATCTCAGCATCGCGGATGCTCCACTGTGAATCCAGCTCCGAAATGCGGTTAGCCAGTAGCTGCAGCTGGACACACTTCCTGCACACATGATGCACAATTCCTGCACACATGGTCGCCAGGGACACCTGTAGTGTCCATGACTTCCCACATAGTGCAGGAGGAGCATATCATGGGTGCGAGCTCTGCTGCCATGACTTGCTTTAGATTTGCACTGCGTTCACCTCTCGGACTCTCTTCCCACTCTCGGGACTCTCCTTTTACACTGCGCTCACCTCTCTGACTCTCCTCTCGCTCTCGGGACTCTCCTTTTACACTGCGCTCACCCCTCTGACTCCCCTCTCGTTCTCTGACTCTCCTTTTACACTGCGCTCACCTCTCGGACTCTCCTCTCGCTCTCGGACTCTCCTTTTACAGTGCACTCACCTTCGGATTCCAAAACTACAGCTCATCCAGGACTGAATGTTGGACAAGCAGCCTGACAAGACAGAGGTAGTGGAGGGGTCAGGAGAGGTGGTGGAGAGGTAGAGCTGTGTGCCGTCAGCGTACATGTGGAAGTTGACCCCATGTCTGCGGATGATGTCACCAAGGGGAACAGGTAGATGAGGAGAGGGAGGGTTAAGGATAGATCTTTGAGAATTCAGGAGTGAAGGTGCAGGAATGGGAAGAGAATTCACTGATAGAAATGCTCTACTACAGTTGAATAGACAAGAATAGAACCTAGCGAGGGCGATTCAACTTGGCTGGATAACTGAGGAGAGGTATAGAGGAGAATGTTGTGGTCAGCCGTGTCGAAGGTTGCAGAAAGGTCAAGGAGGGCCAGGAGTGGGGTGATGACAGTGGTTTTGAAAGGGAGGGGACAGTACCAAAGAGAACTCCATTTACAATGTCATATAGCAAGGAGGCCTGGAAGGGAAGTTGGGTTGTCAGCAGTTCAACGGGAATGGGATCATAGATGTTGCAGGCGAGTTCTCTTGGACGGGATGAGCTCGAGGGCAGATGGGAGAGAAACTAGAGAGATGCAAATTCAGGGCTAAGGTAGGGGAGAAGAAGCTGAACGCATCGTCTCAACCTTAGTGAAGTCAGCCTACTTCCACCTCTGTAACATCGCCCATCCCCACCCCGCCTCAGCTCATCTGCTGCTGAATCCCTCATCCGTGCCTTTGTTACCTCTCGGCTCAACTATTCTAATGCTCTCCTGGCCGGCCTCCCATCTTCCACCCTCCATAAACTTGAGCTCATCCAAAACTCTGCTGCCCGTATCCTAACCAAGTCCCGTTCACCCATCACCCCTGTGCTTGCTGACCTACATTGGCTCCCGGTCCAGGAGCACCTCGATTTTAAAATTCTCATCCTTGTTTTCAAATCCCTCCATGGCCTCACCCCATCCGATTTCTGAAACCTTCCGAGATCTCTGCACTCTTCCAATTCTTGCCTTTTGCGCATCCCCGATTTTAATCGCTCCATCATTGGCGGTCATGCCTTCAGCCGTCTAGTTCTGCAACTCTCTCCCTAAACCTCTCGGCCTCTCTCTCCTCCTTTAAGACACTCCTTAAAACGTAGCTCTTTAGCCAAACTTTTGGTCACTGCCCTAATATCTCCTTATGTGGCTGTGTGTCAAATTTTGTTTGATAATCGCTCCTGTGAAGCGCCTTGGGACATTTTACTACGTTTATGGCACCATATAAATGCAAGTTGTTGTTTTGACAAAGGAGGTCATGAGCTCCTTGCACTTGTTGGAGGGGAGTGTGGATTGTGGAGGGGACATGTGAAAAGGGTTTAACTCGTGCCTGAGTCAAAAGGCTGTAGGTTCAAATCTCACTGCAGAGCCTTAGCACAAAATCTAGGCTGACACTATCTATTGATGAGGAAAGCTTACAATATTATTGGGTGTAACATTACTACAAACCACTAGAGGGGATACTGTGCTAAAGCTGGGAAAGGAGGGCTGAGACGACTTAATGGAACCGTGAATCTGGATCAGTGACTGGAGTCAACAGTAGATCCACCAATATACACCATTGCATCTGGCAATACACAACACTATGCCACAAAACACTTCCTCTTTTCCATGACTAACATGTCAGAATAATAAAACAAATGCAATAATTTTTCTTATACAATTGCATTATGCCTTGAACATATAATAACTTGCATTTATATAGAATCATAGCATGGAAGGAGGCCATTCAACCCATCGAGTCCATGCGGCTCTCTGCAAGAGCAATCCAGCTAGTCCCATCGTTTCCCCGTAGTCCTGCAAATTGTTTCCCTTCAAGTACTTATCCAGTTCCCTTTTGAAGGCCATGATTGAATCTGCCTCCACCACCCCCTCGGGCAGTGCATTCCAGATCCTAACCACTCGCTGTATAAAGGAGTTTTTCCTCATGTTGCCTTTGGTTCTTTTGCCAATCACCTTAAATCTATCTCCTCTGGTTCTCGACCCTTCCGCCAATGGGAACAGTTTCTCTCTATCTAGGCCCTTCATGATTTTGAATACCTCTAACAAATCTCCTCATAACCTTCTCTGCTCTAAGGAGAACAACACCAGCTTCTCCAGTCTATCCATGTAACTGAAGTCCCTCATCCCTGAAATCATCCTAGTAAATCTCTTCTGCACCCTCTCTAAGGCCTTCACATCCTTCCGAAAGTGCGGTGCCCAGAACTGGACACAATACTCCAGTTGTGGCCGAACCAGTGTTTTATAAAGGTTCATCATAACCTCTTTGCTTTTGTACTCTATTTAGGATCCCGTATATTTCCTCAACCGGCCCTGCCACCTTCAACGATTTGTGCACATATACTCCCAGATCTCTCTGTTCCTGTACCCCTTTTAGAGTTGTGCCCTCTAGTTTATATTGCCTCTCCTCGTTATATAGCACCTGTAACCTGAAATAGCCCCAAGGTGATTCACAGAGGCATAAGGAAAACACAGGCTGAGCCAAAGGAGAGATTGGGAAGGGTGACCAAACATTTGGTTGAAGAGATGGTTTTTTAGAGCAAGAGAGGTGGAGAGGTTTAGGGAGGGAATGCTGGACAACAGGACCCAGGCAACTAGGGCAAAGCCGGAGGGGGGGGGAAAGAGCACAAGCAAGAGTGTTAGCGTATGGGGAGGTATTAGGTGAAGAGATTGCAGAGGTCGGGTGGGGCAAGGTCATGGAGGCATCTAAGGACAATGATTTGAAACTTGGTGCATTTTTATTAGATAAGGGTACCAAGGGATATGGAACAAAGGAGAATAAATGGAGTTGAGGTACAGATCAGCCATGATCGGCTTGAATGGCGGAACAGGCTCAAGGGGCTGAATGGCCTACTCCTGTTCCTATGCTTCTATGTTTTTCGAAGCCATTGGTGGAGATATTCTGGTTACATTTGGACAAATAGGAATGGAACCATGAGAAGAGATCCCATAGAGCTGGACAAGGGAGAAGAGGCGCTGGAGGAGGAGGGCAGGTCACAGAGTAAGGTCGACCATGTCAATAGCTGCAACAACTTGCATTTATATAGCGCCTTTAACATAGTAAAATGTCCCAAGGTGCTTCACAGGAGCGATTATCAAACAAAATTTGATACCAAGCCACATAAGGAGATATTAGAACAGGTAACCAAAAGCTTGGTCAAAGAGGCAGGTTTTAAAGAGCGTCATAAAGCAGAAGAGAGAGGGATAGAGAGGTGGTGAGGTTCAGGGAGGGAACTGCAGAGCTAAGGGCCTAGGCAGCTGAAGGCACGACTGCCAATGGTGGAGTGAAGATAATTGGAGATGCGCAAGAGGCTAGAAATGGAGGAGCGCTGAGATCTTAGAGGGCTGTAGAAGGTTACAGAGATAGGGAGAGGCGAGGCCATGGAGGGATTTGAAAACAAAACTGAGAATTTTAAAATCAAGGCGTTCCTGGACCGGGAGCCAATGTAGGTCAGTGAGCACAGGAGTGATGGGTGAAGTTAGGTGGAGTTAGGATACGGGCAGCAGACTTTTGGATCAGCTCAAGTTTATGGAGGATGGGAGGCCAGTCAGGAGAGCAATGGAATACTCGAGTCCAGAGGTAACAAAGGCATGGATGAGGGTTTCAGCAACCGATAAGAACATAAGAAATAGGAGCAGGAGTAGGCCATAAGGCCCCTCGAGCCTCCTCCGCCATTCAATAAGATCCGGGCTGATCTTCGACCTCAACTCCACTTTCCCGCCCGATCACCATAATCCCTTGATTCCCCTAGAGTTCAAAAATCTACTTATTTCAACCTTGAATATACTCAATGACTGAGCATCCACAGCCGTCTGGGGTAGAGAATTCCAAAGATTCACAACCTTCTGAGTGAAGAAATTCCTCCTCATCTCAGTCCTAAATGGCTGACCCCTTATCCTGAGACTATGCCCCCTAGTTCTAGACTCTCCAGCCAGGGGAAACAGCCTCTCAGCATCTACCCTGTCAAGCCCTCTCAGAATCTTATATGTTTCAATGAGATCACCTCTCATTCTTCTAAACTCCAGAGAGTATAGGCCCATTCTACTCAATCTCTCCTCAAAGGACAACCCTCTCATCCCAGGAATCAATCTAGTGAACCTTTGTTGCATTGCCTCTAAGGCAAGTATATCCTTCCTTAGATAACGAGACTAAAACTGTACACAGTACTCCAGGTGAGGCCTCACCAAAGCCCTGTACAATTGTAGCAAGACTTCTTTACTCTTGTACTCCAAACCCCCTTGAAATAAAGACAACGTGCCATTTGCATTCCTAATTGCTTGCTGTATCTGCATGTTAACTTTCTGTGTTTCATGTACAAGGACACCTAAATCCCTCTGAACACCAACATTTAATAGTTTCTCACCATTTAAAAAAATATTCTTTTTCTATTCTTCCTACCAAAGTGAATAACCTCACATTTCCCCACATTATACTCCATCTGCCACCTTCTCACCCACTCACTTAACCTGTCTCTATCCCTTTGCCGACTGTGTCCTCCTCATTTTATACTTTCCCACCTAGCTTTGTATCGTCAGCAAATTTGGATACATTACACTCGGTCCCTTCATCTAAGTCATTAATATAGATTGTAAATAGCTGAGGCCCAAGCACTGATCCTTGTGGCACCCCACTAGTTACAGCCTGCCAACCTGAAAATGGCCTGTTTATTCCTACTCTCTGTTCTCTGTCCGTTAACCAATCCTCTATTCATGCTAATATATTACCCACAACCCCATGAGCCCTTATCTTGTGTAACAACCTTTTGTGCCGCACCTTATCGAATGCTGTTTGAAAATCTAAATATACGACATCCACTGGTTCCCCTTTATCTACCCTGCTAGTAACATCCTCAAAAAACTCTAATAGATTTGTCAAACATAATACCCCTTTCATAAAACCATGTTGACTCTGCCTAATCATATTATGATTTTCTAAGTGCCCTGTTATAACATCCTTAATAATGGATTCCAGTATTTTCCTGACGACTGATGTCAGGCTAACTGGCCTGTAGTTTCCTGTTTTCTCTCTCCCTCCCTTCTTGAATAGCAGGGTTACATTTACTACCTTCCAATCCACTGGAACAGTTATAGAATCTAGGGAATTTTGGAAGATCACAACCAATGCATCCACTATCTCTGCAGCCACCTCTTTTAGAACCCTAGGATGTAGGCCATCAGGTCCAGGGGATTTGTCGGCTCTTAGTCCCATTAATCTTTCAGCACTTTTTCCTTACTAATATTAATTAATTTAAGAACATAAGAAATAAGAGCAGGAGTAGGCCATACGGCCCCTCGGGCCTGCTCCACCATTCAATCAGATCATGGCTGATCTTCGACCTCAACTCCACTTTCCCGCCTGATCCCCATAATCCCTTGATTCCCCTCGAGTCCAAAAATCTATCCATCTAAGCCTTGAATATACTCCATGACTCAGCATCCACAGCCTTCTGGAATAGAGAATTCCATAGATTCACAACCCTCTGCGTGAAGAAATTCCTCCTTATCTCAGTCTTGAATGGTCAACCCCATATCCTGCGATTATGTCCCTTAGTTCTAGACTCTCCAGCCAGGGGAAACAATCTCTCAGCATCTACCCTGTCAAGCCCCCTCATAATCTTATATGTTTCAATGAGATCACCTCTCATTCTTCTAAACTCCAGAGAGTACAGGCCCATTCTACTCAACCTCTCCTCATATGACAACCCTCTCATCCCAGGAATCAATCTAGTGAACCTTCATTGCACCACCTCCAAGGGTCTCATTAGACCCTTAGTTCCCCACTATTTCTGGGTTTTTTTTTTTGAGTCTTCTACTGTGAAGATAGTTACAAAATATTTGTTTAACATCTCTGCCATTTCCTTATTCCCCATTATAATTTCTCCTGTCTCAGCCTCTAAGGGACCCACGTTTACTTTTGCTACTCTCTCCCTTTTTACATACTTGTAGAAGCTCTTACAATCTGTTTTTATATTTCTTGCTAGTTTACTCTCATATTCTATTTTCTCACTTTTTATCAATTTTTTGGTCATCCTTTGCTGGTTTCTAAAACTCTCCCAATCCTCCGGCTTACTACTCTTCTTAGCAACATTATAAGCCTCTTCTTTTAAGAACATAAGAAATAGGAGCAGGAGTAGGCCAATCGGCCCCTCGAGCCTGCTCCGCCATTTAATAAGATCATGGCTGATCTGATCCTAACCTCAAATCTAAATTCATGTCCAATTTCCTGCCCGCTCCCCGTAACCCCTAATTCCCTTTACTTCGAGGAAACTGTCTATTTCTGTTTTTAATTTATTTAATGATGTAGCTTCCACAGCTTCCTGGGGCAGAAAATTCCACAGACCTACTACCCTCTGAGAGAAGAAGTTTCCCCTCATCTCAGTTTTGAAAGACCAGCCCCTTATTCTAAGATTATGCCCCCTAGTTCTAGTTTCACCCATCCTTGGGAACATCCTCACCGCATCCACCCGATCAAGCCCCTTCACAATCTTATATGTTTCAATAAGATCACCTCTCATTCTTCTGAACTCCAATGAGTAGAGTCCCAATCTACTCAACCTCTCCTCATATGTCCACCCCCTCATCCCCGGGATTAACCGAGTGAACCTTCCTTGTACTGCCTTGAGAGCAAGTATGTCTTTTCTTAAGTATGGAGACCAAAACTGTATGCAGTATTCCAGGTGCGGTCTCATCAATACCTTATACAACTGCAATACCTCCCTGTTTTTATATTCTATCCCCCGAGCAATAAAAGCCAACATTCCGTTGGCCTTCTTGATCACCTGCTGCACCTGCAAACTAACTTTTTGATTTTCTTGCACTAGGACCCCCAGATCCCTTTGTACTGCAGCACTTTCCAGTTTCTTGCCATTAAGATAATAACTTGCTCTCTGATTTTTCCTGCCAAAGTGTATAACCTCACATTTTCCAATATTGTATTGCATCTGCCAAATCTCCGCCCACTCACCCAGCCTGTCGATATCCCCTTGTAGGTTTTTTATGTCCTCCTCACTCTCCACTTCCCCTCCCATCTTTGTATCATCTGCAAACTTTGATATGTTACACTTGGTCCCCTCCTCCAAATCGTTAATATAGATTGTAAAGAGTTGGGGACCCAGCACCGACCTCTGCAGAACACCACTGGCTACTGGTTGCCAGTCCGAGAATGAACCATTTATCCCAACTCTCTGCTTCCTGTTAGATAACCAATCCTCCACCCATGCCAGAATATTACCCCCAATCCAGTGATTCTTTATCTTGAGCAATAATCTTTTATGTGGCACCTTGTCGAATGCCTTCTGGAAGTCCAAATACACTACGTCCACTGGTTCCCCTTTATCCACCCTGTACGTTATGTCCTCAAAGAACTCAAGCAAATTTGTCAGACATGACTTCCCCTTCATAAAGCCATGCTGACTTTGTCCTATTAAATTATATTTATCCAAATGTTCCGCTACTGTCTCCTTAATAATAGACTCCAAAATTTTACCCACCACAGATGTTAGGCTAACTGGTCTATAATTTCCAGCCTTCTGCCTACTACCCTTTTTAAATAAGGGTGTTACATTAGCAGTTTTCCAATCTGCCGGGACCTTTGCTGATAATACTATCTAATGCTATCCTTAACTTCTTTAGTTAGCCACGGATGGATCACTTTTCCCGTGGAGTTTTTATTTCTCAATTATCAACGAATAAACATTCCATTACGAAATATTTCTTTAAATGTTTGCCATTGCTTATCTACCATCACATCTTTGAATCTAATTTCCCAATCAACCTTAGCCAACTCACCCCTCATACCTATGGAATTCGCTTTGTTTAAGACTCTAGTTTTGGACTTCAGCATGTCACTCTCGAACTCAATGTGAAATTCTATCATATTATGATCACTCTTCCCCAGAGGATCCTTTACTATGAGATTACTAATTAACCCTGTCTCATTATACAAGACAGGATCTAAAATAGTCTGTTCCCTGGTTGGTTCCACGACATATTGTTCTAGGAAACTGTCTCGAATGCATTTCATGAACTACCTTTGCCAATTTGATTTGTCCAGTCTATATGAAGATTAATGTCCCCCACAATTATTGTATTATCTTTGTTTCTTGATTTATAGTCTGTTCAACAGTATAACTATTGTTAGGGGGCCTATAAACTACTCCCACCAGTGATTTCTGTCCCTTGTTATTTCTTATCTCCACCCATACTGATCTTAGACAGGGAAGGTAGGTTGGGGATGGGATGGGATGGTAATTGGTGAGGATGGAAAGGTCAAGGGTGTGATTTTTGAAGTGGTGGCTGATTACAGCAGTTTTGAAAGAGAGACAGTGTCTGAGGAGAGGAACCGCTGACAATTTAACAAGCACAGAGCCAGCAAAGGAAATAGAATCCCAGAGCCGGGTAATCTACCTTCAGTCGTCGACAGTGCTATCAAGCGGCACTTACTCACCAATAACCTGCTCACCGATGCTCAGTTTGGGTTCCGCCAGGACCACTCGGCTCCAGACCTCATTACAGCCTTGGTCCAAACATGGACAAAAGAGCTGAATTCCAGAGGTGAGGTGAGAGAGTGACTGCCCTTGACATCAAGGCAGCATTTGACCGAGTGTGGCACCAAGGAGCCCTAGTAAAATTGAAGTCAATGGGAATCAGGGGGAAAACTCTCCAGTGGCTGGAGTCATACCTAGCACAAAGGAAGATGGTAGTGGTTGTTGGAGGCCAATCATCTCAGCCCCAGGGCATTGCTGCAGGAGTTCCTCAGGGCAGTGTCCTAGGCCCAACCATCTTCAGCTGCTTCATCAATGACCTTCCCTCCATCATAAGGTCAGAAATGGGGATGTTCGCTGATGACTGCACAGTGTTCAGTTCCATTCGCAACCCCTCAGATAATGAAGCAGTCCGAGCCTGCATGCAGCAAGACATGGACAACATCCAGGCTTGGGCTCATAAGTGGCAAGTAACATTCGCGCCAGATAAGTGCCAGGCAATGACCATCTCCAACAAGAGAGAGTCTAACCACCTCCCCTTGACATTCAACGGCATTACCATCGCCGAATCCCCCACCATCAACATCCTTGGGGTCACCATTGACCAGAAACTTAACTGGACCAGCCATATAAATACTGTGGCTACGAGAGCAGGTCAGAGGCTGGGTATTCTGCGGCGAGTGACTCACCTCCTGACTCCCCAAAGCCTTTCCACCATCTACAAGGCACAAGTCAGGAGTGTGATGGAATACTCTCCACTTGCCTGGATGAGTGCAGCTCCAACAACACTCAAGAAGCTCGACACCATCCAAGATAAAGCAGCCCGCTTGATTGGCACCCCATCCACCACCCTAAACATTCACTCCCTTCACCACCGGCGCACTGTGGCTGCAGTCTGCACCATCCACAGGATGCACTGCAGCAACTCGCCAAGGCTTCTTCGACAGCACCTCCCAAACCCGCGACCTCTACCACCTAGAAGGACAAGGGCAGCAGGCGCATGGGAACAACACCACCTGCACGTTCCCTTCCAAGTCACACACCATCCCGACTTGGAAATATATCGCCGTTCCTTCATTGTCGCTGGGTCAAAATCCTGGAACTCCCTTCCTAACAGCACTGTGGGAGAACCGTCACCACACGGACTGCAGCGGTTCAAGAAGGCGGCTCACCACCACCTTCTCGAGGGCAATTAGGGATGGGCAATAAATGCCGGCCTTGCCAGCGACGCCCACATCCCGTGAACGAATAAAAAATTTTTTTAAAAAGTATAAATCTAAGGCAAGTCATAACAGCACAGCTCGCACTCGTGATATGCTCCTCCTGCACTATGTGGGAAGTCATGGACCTTACCAGTGTCCCTTGCGACCTTGTGTGCAGGATGTGTGTCCAGCTGCAGCTACTGGCTAATCGCATTTCGGAGCTGGAACTGCGGGTGAATTTGCTGTGGAGCATCTGTGATGCTGAGACTATCGTGGATAGCATGTTCAGTGAGGTGGTCACACCGCAGGTAAAGATTACACAGGCAGAAAGGAAATGGGTGACCGCCAGGCAGAGTAAAAGGACTAGGCAGGTCGAGAAGGAGTCCCCTGGGGCCGTCTCCCTCTCAAACAGAAATACCGCTTTGGATACTGTTGGGGGAGATGGCTGATCAGGGGAAAGCAGCAAGAGCCAAGTTCGTGGCACCACAGGTGGCTCTGCTGCACAGGAGGGGAGGAATAAGAGAGGCAGGGCAATAGTGATAGGGGATTCAATTGTCAGGGGAACAAATAGGCGTTTCTGTGGCTGCAAACATGACTCCAGGATGGTATGTTGCCTCCCTGGTGCTAGGGTCAAGGAAGTTGCGGAGCGACTGCAGGACATTCTGGAGGGGGAGGGTGAACAGCCAGTAGTCGTGGTCCATATCGGTACCAACGACATAGGTAAAAAAAGGGATGAGGTCCTGCAGGGTGAATTTAAGGAGTTAGGAGATAAATTAAAAAGCAGGACTTCAAAGGTAGTGATCTCAGGATTACTCCCAATGCCACATGCTAGTGAGTGTAGGAACAGGAGAATAGACCGGATGAATGCGTGGCTGCAGGGATGGTGCAGGAGGGAGGGATTTAGATTCCTGGGACATTGGGACCGGTTCTGGGGAAGGTGGGACCTGTACAAGCGGGACGGGTTACACCCGAGCAGGACCGGGACCAATGTCCTCGCGGGGGTGTTTGCTAGTGCTGTTGGGGAAGGATTAAACTAAAGTAGCAGGGGGATGGGAACCTGAGCGGGGAGTCAGAAGGGAGTAAAGTTGAGAGCAGCAAGAGAGGGCAACACCCAGGGGAAATTTACAATACAAATAGTACAAACAGTTGTTCAAGAACAAGTGAAAGGGAAAGGGAAAAGCGTAGAGCAGCGGAAAGAAAGTGTACTTTAGGCACGACAGATAAAGTAAAAACTAGAAGGCGTAAGGCAATTAACCCAGCATCAAAGCTGAAGGTCAGGCTAGGGTGTGTGGCCCAACTAAGAGTTCCATATACAAACGCACGGAGAATAAGGAATAAATTAAATGAACTACCAGTTCAAATTCAAATTGGAGGGTATGACATGAAAGCTATTACTGAGACATGGCTGCAGGATGGTCAGGATTGGGAACTAAATATACCAGGTTATAAGGTCTACAGGAGAGATAGGGAAAATGGAAGAGGGGGAGGAGTAGCCTTAATGATTAGAGATGAAATCACTTCAATGATAAAGGAGGATATAACGAGAGGTAAGCAGCCAACAGAGACCTTATGGGTTGAATTGAGAAATAGGAAAGGATCTAAGACTATAGTGGGAGTTGTGTATAGGACCCCTGGCAGCAGCTCTGAAGTGCTAAATTGTATAAATGCAGAGATTAGACAAGCGTGTAAGAAAGGCATAGTGGTCTTAATGGGGGACTTTAACCTTCACATAGATTGGGAAAAGCAGACTAACAACTGTCAGAAAGGTAGTGAATTTCTTGAGTGTGTCCGGGATAGTTTTCTACAGCAGTATGTCCTAGAGGCAACAAGGGGGCAAGCCACACTAGATTTAGTAATGAGTAATGAACCAGATTTAGTTAACGGCTTAACTGTATGTGAACATCTATCCAATAGCGATCATAACAAGCTTGAGTTCAAGGTAGTGTTTGAAAGGGAAAAAAGTGAATCAGCTGCTAAGATTCTAGACTTGGGTAAGGCCGACTTCAAAGGGATGAGACAGACTGTCCACAGTAAACTGGGCAAATCTGTTAATGGGTAAAACAACTGATGATCAGTGGGAAATGTTTAAAGAAACATTTAACATGATACAGAACCAGTTTATACCCGAGGGGCAAGAACTCTACTTGCCAAAAAAAACAGCCATGGAAAACTAAAGAGGTAAGGGACAGTATAAGACTCCCCCATACAAAAAGGCAAAAAATGGCACAGATCCTGGCGAATGGGAAAGATACAAAGATCAACAAAGGGTCACAAAACAGACAGTAAGAGCTACAAAAAGAGAGTATGAAAAGAGACTTGCAAGGGATATCAAAACCAATACGAAGAACTTTTATAGTTATATTAGGAAAAAGAGGGTGGTCAGAAGCAGTGTTGGCCCCTTAAAAACTGAAAGTGGGGATATTGTCATTGACAATGGGGAAATGGCGGACATGTTGAACAATTACTTTGCGTCAGTATTTACAGTAGAAAAAGAGGATAACATGCCGGAAATCCCAAGAAAACTAATATTGAATCGGGGACAGGGACTCGATAAAATTAACATAAGTAAAGCAACAGTAATGAAGAAAATAATAGCACTAAAGAGTGACAAATCCCCAGGGCCAGATAGTTTCCATCCCAGGGTTTTAAAGGAAGTTGGTGAGCACATTGCAGATGCCCTAACTATAATCTTTCAAAGTTCTCTAGATTCAGGAACTGTCCCTCTGGATTGGAAAATTGCACATGTCACTCCGCTTTTTAAGAAAGGAGAGAGAGGGAAACCAGGGAATTATAGACCAGTTAGCCTAACATCTGTTGTGGGGAAAATGCTGGAGTCCATAATTAAGGATAGGGTGACTGAACACCTCGAGAATTTTCAGTTAATCAGAGAGAGCCAGCATGGATTTGTGAAAGGTAGGTCGTGCCTGACAAACCTGATTGAATTTTTTGAAGAGGTGACTAAAGTAGTGAAGAGGGGAATGTCAATGGATGTTATTTATATGGACTTCCAGAAGGCATTTGATAAGGTCCCACATAAGAGACCGTTGGCTAAGATAGAAGCCCATGGAATCGAGGGAAAAGTACAGACTTGGTTGGGAAGTTGGCTGAGCGAAAGGCGACAGAGAGTAGGGATAATGGGAAGGTACTCACATTGGCAGGATGTGACTAGTGGAGTCTCGCAATATTTATTAACGACTTAGATGAAGGCATAGAAAGTCTCATATCTAAGTTTGCCGATGACACAAAGATTGGTGGCATTGTAAGCAGTGGAGATGAAAACATAAAATTACAAAGGGATATTGATAGATTAGGTGAATGGGCAAAACTGTGGCAAATGGAATTCAAAGTAGACAAATGTGAGGTCATCCACTTTGGATCAAAAAAGGATAGTACAGGGTACTTTCTAAATGGTAAAAAGTTATAAACAGTGGATGTCCAAAGGGACTTAGGGGTTCAGGTGCATCGATCATTGAAGTGTCATGAACAGGTGCAGAAAATAATCAAGAAGGCAAATGGAATGTTGGCCTTTATATCCAGAGGACTAGAGTACAAGGGGGCAGAAGTTATGCTGCAGCTATACAAAACCCTGGTTAGACCGCACCTGGAGTACTGTGAGCAGTTCTGGGCACCGCACCTTCGGAAGGACATATTGGCCTTGGAGGGAGTGCAGCATAGGTTTACTAGAATGATACCCGGACTTCAAGGGTTAAGTTACGAGGAGAGATTACACAAATTGGGGTTGTATTCTCTGGAGTTTAGAAGGTTAAGGGGTGATCTGATCGAAGTTTATAAGATATTAAGGGGAACAGATAGGGTGGATAGAGAGAAACTATTTCCGCTGGTTGGGGATCCTAGGAGTAGGGGGCACAGTCTAAAAATTAGAGCCAGACCTTTCAGGAGCGAGATTAGAAAACATTTCTACACACAAAGGGTGGTAGAAGTTTGGAACTCTCTTCCGCAAACGGCAATTGATACTAGCTCAATTGCTAAATTTAAATCTGAGATAGATAGCTTCTTGGCAATCAAAGGTATTAAGGGATATGGGCCAAAGGCAGGTATATGGAGTTAGATCACAGATCAGCCATGATCTTATCAAATGGCGGAGCAGGCACGAGGAGCTGAATGGCCTACTCCTGTTCCTATGTTCCTCAGATAAATATATCAATTGAAGAAAGTTTCTTAAACTGATATTAAACTTCGCTCAAATGAAATGAGAATGCCACAAATTGTCCAGACACAAGCCATTAAAGTTTGTATTCACATACTGAAATACTAGTCTTCAAAGGGTTAAGAAGCTTCATTACTGTACACTGAAAAATATTAGCATCAGAAAGATTTATTGGGATATATAAAAATATATATTTTTAAATACCTATATAGTAAGGGTCACTGCACTGTCACACATCAAAATAAAGCAGGTTATTTCTTCCAGCTTTGTTCCTGGACTAAGGGGACACAGAGGCAGCCTGCTCCAGGATCTCCATGGGAATAGGAGTAGGCCATTCAGCCCCTCGAGCCTGTTCTGCTTTGAGGGCTGCTTGCAACGCACGCTGTAGGTGTGCACAGGAACAGCTCAGAATAACTCATTTAAGTGAAGCCTCCATTGACTACTTCTAGCTCTCAGCAATGTACCTGCAGAAATGGCATGCTCCAAACCAGCATGCTGCCCCTTGTGCCACATGACAACAGAAGAACACACCCAACGCTTCTGCACTGCCGACGAAACACGCTGCTATCACCATACTGAACACGTACCCAACGTCACCTCCTTAATCAGCTCCGACGCACCATGGCAGCCTTGAACCAGCATCCGTGTCCACGACGACAGGTCACGGTGAGTCTCTACACGGAAGACATGCATCTCAATGCCTTGTCGTGACCCTGTCCGTGTGGCAAACATCAGCTCTGAACTAATGGTTGGGGATCCTCGCGCTGACCCAGAGTGAACTAACCTGAATAACAAAGCGGAGGAAAAAGGGACAATCAGCAAGGCAGAGAATTAGATCACGAGAACTGTACCAGATTCGCAGGAATACTGACTCCCCCATCAGTCCTGTGTCAATAAAAGCACATGCCTGTGCTCCTCACTCATCTCAACACTCACAATCTCAGGCCAAAGTGCTTGAACATAAAATCAGCAGTACTGGGAGAGTTGGGAAGCAGCTGCCTTAAGTCGCTGCCAAGACCCTCCTCCCAAAGAGACTGATTCCCGCATCTTTATCTGAGGCATGATTCACTCCACTCCCTCCAGCTGCAAGACCCCGTCACTGCCCCTGCACTTGTAATGCTTATGTGGATTTTTACCAGGACACTAGTCTGACGGAGGTTCTGGAATTGAGTATTGCACGGACCAATCCAAATACCTCAACAGACCAGAACTGTAGCTGTTAACTCAGGTGCTCGTTAGCTGCATAAGATTTATTTACGTTTTGCTATCTCCTCCCCCCGAAAAACATACACTAACCTACCCAGTGTTTAACTTGCAAAATGGCAGGCTCTGAGCGGCTACAGGCCGAGACCTTGATGGAAAAATTTATTTCCGCTTTATTCCCAGTTAAAGCCTTTTGTTGATGTGAATGTCACAACTTTTTCATTGGTAAATGCTGAAAGGAAGTACTTCACTTCTGTATTCAAGCCGCACAGGAGATTGGGGTTTTCTCAGTGAGATGCAGCCACAGCTTCCCACCACCCAGGACGGCAGAGTTTGTACCTGGTTGCCAGTAGCGGGTGGCTTTGGGAGGGCGACGCCCACAGGTCTCGGTTCCACGGCACGCTGTCGTAAAGCAGCATGTCTTTATCGGTAAGGACGACAACCACCGGCTTCCAGTGCTGCCTCCCGCCATCAACTTTCAGCTACAGCACAAAGAAAAGAGAAATCCCATAACTTCACAAGCACTGAGACCCCCGGGGCACCAACACCCCTGACCCCCAGGGGCACAGACTTCCCCCCCACTGCCCTCCGACCCCAAGTGCACCAATCCCCTCTCCGACCCCCGGGGGCACCGCGCCCCCTCCCGACCCCCAGGGGCACCGCGCCCCTTCCCGACCCCCAGGGGCACCGCGCCCCTTCCCGACCCCCAGGGGCACCACGCCTCCCCCTCCCATATGCTCCGACACTCAGGGCACTGAGCCCCCAAACCCCAAGGCACCGACCCCCTCGACACCCAGGGCACCGCGCCCCCCAGGGCACCGACCCTCCGACACCAAAGGCACCGACCCCACCCGTGCCCCCAATGGTCACTGCGGCCCCAAA
Organism: Heptranchias perlo; assembly: GCF_035084215.1. NCBI lineage: Eukaryota > Metazoa > Chordata > Chondrichthyes > Hexanchiformes > Hexanchidae > Heptranchias > Heptranchias perlo. Next base: position 66,096,668 of record NC_090340.1, on the reverse strand, counting down.
CCCCCCGGGGCACAGAACATCTCCCCCACGCCCTCCGATCCCCGCTCCTCACTGAACCCCCATGCAGAGAGAGCAGAAATGAACACAGCCGACACAGACAGCTACAGTGGAGGTGTGGTGTGCGGTACGGGGGTCACAGGCGCCGAGGTGAGAGAGTTTGGTCCGGGGTCACGGTCCCGGGGGCCGAGGTGAGAGTTTGGTCCGGGGTCACGGTCCCGGGGGCCGAGGTGAGAGAGTTTGGTCCGGGGTCATGGTCCCGGGGGCCGAGGTGAGAGAGTTTGGTCCGGGGTCACGGTCCCGGGGGCCGAGGTGAGAGAGTTTGGTCCGGGGTCACGGTCCCGGGGGCCGAGGTGAGAGAGTTTGGTCCGGGGTCACGGTCCGGGGGGCCTAGGTGCGGGCGTGGTCCGGGGGCTGCAGCCACATTCCCACCCCCGGTGACGGCTGTTATTGAATGGATTAGTCTCCCGTGTCATCTCAGCCTCCCCCCAAAATGGTGCATTTACCAGCGTAACTTTGAACTGAAACATAAGGTAGTCCTGAGCCAGATTATAACGCAAGATGAATGAATTCAGCCTGCACTGAGTTTCCAGGTTACTGGAATGATTATACAGGTTCACAAATCATAAGGCATAAACACTGAGCAACAGCTATAACTAGGCTATTCTTCAACAAAACTGGATATGCTTGAGCAGCTGGGGTTGTTCTCCTTAGAGCAGGGAAGGTTGAGAGGAGATTTGATAGAAGTGTTCAAAATCATGAAGGGTTTAGATAAAGTAAATAAAGAGAAACTGTTCCCATTGGCGGAAGGGTCGAGAACCAGAGGACACAGATTTAAGGTGATTGGCAAAAGAACCAAAGGCGAGATGAGGAAAAACTTCTTACGCAGCGAGTAATTATGATCTGGAATGCTCTGCCTGAAAGGGCGGTGGAGGCAGATTCAATCGTGGCTTTCAAAAAGGAATTGGATAAATATTTAAAGGGAAAAAAATTGCAGGGCCACAGGGAAAGAGCGGGGGAATGGGACTAACTGGATTGCTCTTACAAAGAGCTGGCACAGGCTCAATGGGCCAAATGGCCGCCTTCTGTGTTGTAACCATTCTATGAAAACACAGTGTGCCTCAGAGAGGTTTGCTCTGACGCCCAATAACTAACGCGATTTCAGTGGTGAGGACTTTCTACCTGTTCAGCCAGCCAGCCGAGGTGTTGTATCGTCCTGGCATTGGGGCCGAGCAGCCCATTCAGCTCCGACACTGCCTGAGGCATCAGCGCCGAGATACTCGCATGTATCGCCGTGAACCACGCATGTGCGGTAACAGCGTCTTTGCTCCGCAGAATGATTGCATGCCTGCCATCAGGGGAGTGTAGTTCAAACAACCTGTGTGGACAACACATGGAGAACAGAGAATCAGCACCAGGAAGCAGTGACCTATCCTTTGTGATCAAAAACAATTTAAAGCAATAATATCACAGGGACAAGGCGGAGCTGCAAATATACGAGAAACAAGGGCACACGGCGAATATCGGGGAAGCAGGGCACAGATCGGGGGGAGCAGGGCGGACGGCGAATACCGGGGGGGGGGGGCAGCAGGTCACACGGCAGATATCAGGGGTTGCATGGTACAAGGCGAATATCGGGGGGGCGAGACGGCATAGGTCAGGGGAGCACGGCACACGGCGAATATCGGGGGGAAAGAGGGCACATTGTTAATATCAGGGGGAAAAGAACACAGATCACGGGGGGCAGGGCACGCGGCGAATCGCACGGGGGGCAGGGCACGCGGCGAATCGCACGGGGGGCAGGGCACGCGGCGAATCGCACGGGGGGCAGGGCACGCGGCGAATCGCACGGGGGGCAGGGCACGCGGCGAATCGCACGGGGGGCAGGGCACGCGGCGAATCGCACGGGGGGCAGGGCACGCGGCGAATCGCACGGGGGGCAGGGCACGCGGCGAATCGCACGGGGGGCAGGGCACGCGGCGAATCGCACGGGGGGCAGGGCACGCGGCGAATCGCACGGGGGGCAGGGCACGCGGCGAATCGCACGGGGGGCAGGGCACGCGGCGAATCGCACGGGGGGCAGGGCACGCGGCGAATCTCACGGGGGGCAGGGCACGCGGCGAATCTCACGGGGAGCAGGGCACGCGGCGAATCTCACGGGGAGCAGGGCACGCGGCGAATCTCACGGGGAGCAGGGCACGCGGCGAATCTCACGGGGAGCAGGGCACGCGGCGAATCTCACGGGGAGCAGGGCACGCGGCGAATCTCACGGGGAGCAGGGCACGCGGCGAATCTCACGGGGAGCTGGGCACGCGGCGAATCTCACGGGGAGCAGGGCACGCGGCGAATCTCACGGGGAGCAGGGCACGCGGCGAATCTCACGGGGAGCAGGGCACGCGGCGAATCTCACGGGGAGCAGGGCACGCGGCGAATCTCACGGGGAGCAGGGCACGCGGCGAATCTCACGGGGAGCAGGGCACGCGGCGAATCTCACGGGGAGCAGGGCACGCGGCGAATCTCACGGGGAGCAGGGCACGCGGCGAATCTCACGGGGAGCAGGGCACGCGGCGAATCTCACGGGGAGCAGGGCACGCGGCGAATCTCACGGGGAGCAGGGCAGGCGGCGAATCTCACGGGGAGCGGGGCACGCGGCGAATCTCACGGGGAGCGGGGCACGCGGCGAATCTCACGGGGAGCGGGGCACGCGGCGAATCTCACGGGGGGAGCGGGGCACGCGGCGAATCTCACGGGGGGAGCGGGGCACGCGGCGAATCTCACGGGGGGAGCGGGGCACGCGGCGAATCTCACGGGGGGAGCGGGGCACGCGGCGAATCTCACGGGGGGAACGGGGCACGCGGCGAATCTCACGGGGGGAGCGGGGCACGCGGCGAATCTCACGGGGGGAGCGGGGCACGTGGCGAATATCGGGGGGAGCGGGGCACGCGGCGAATCTCACGGGGGGAGCGGGGCACGCGGCGAATCTCACGGGGGGAGCGGGGCGCGCGGCGAATCTCACGGGGGGAGCGGGGCACGCGGCGAATCTCACGGGGGGAGCGGGGCACGCGGCGAATCTCACGGGGGGAGCGGGGCACGCGGCGAATCTCACGGGGGGAGCGGGGCACGCGGCGAATCTCACGGGGGGAGCGGGGCACGCGGCGAATCTCACGGGGGGAGCGGGGCACGCGGCGAATCTCACGGGGGGAGCGGGGCACGCGGCGAATCTCACGGGGGGAGCGGGGCACGCGGCGAATCTCACGGGGGGAGCGGGGCACGCGGCGAATCTCACGGGGGGAGCGGGGCACGCGGCGAATCTCACGGGGGGAGCGGGGCACGCGGCGAATCTCACGGGGGGAGCGGGGCACGCGGCGAATCTCACGGGGGGAGCGGGGCACGCGGCGAATCTCACGGGGGGAGCGGGGCACGCGGCGAATCTCACGGGGGGAGCGGGGCACGCGGCGAATCTCACGGGGGGAGCGGGGCACGCGGCGAATCTCACGGGGGGAGCGGGGCACGCGGCGAATCTCACGGGGGGAGCGGGGCACGCGGCGAATCTCACGGGGGGAGCGGGGCACGCGGCGAATCTCACGGGGGGAGCGGGGCACGCGGCGAATCTCACGGGGGGAGCGGGGCACGCGGCGAATCTCACGGGGGGAGCGGGGCACGCGGCGAATCTCACGGGGGGAGCGGGGCACGCGGCGAATCTCACGGGGGGAGCGGGGCACGCGGCGAATCTCACGGGGGGAGCGGGGCACGCGGCGAATCTCACGGGGGGAGCGGGGCACGCGGCGAATCTCACGGGGGGAGCGGGGCACGCGGCGAATCTCACGGGGGGAGCGGGGCACGCGGCGAATCTCACGGGGGGAGCGGGGCACGCGGCGAATCTCACGGGGGGAGCGGGGCACGCGGCGAATCTCACGGGGGGAGCGGGGCACGCGGCGAATCTCACGGGGGGAGCGGGGCACGCGGCGAATCTCACGGGGGGAGCGGGGCACGCGGCGAATCTCACGGGGGGAGCGGGGCACGCGGCGAATCTCACGGGGGGAGCGGGGCACGCGGCGAATCTCACGGGGGGAGCGGGGCACGCGGCGAATCTCACGGGGGGAGCGGGGCACGCGGCGAATCTCACGGGGGGAGCGGGGCACGCGGCGAATCTCACGGGGGGAGCGGGGCACGCGGCGAATCTCACGGGGGGAGCGGGGCACGCGGCGAATCTCACGGGGGGAGCGGGGCACGCGGCGAATCTCACGGGGGGAGCGGGGCACGCGGCGAATCTCACGGGGGGAGCGGGGCACGCGGCGAATCTCACGGGGGGAGCGGGGCACGCAGCGAATCTCACGGGGAGCGGGGCACGCGGCGAATATCGGGGGGAGCGGGGCACGCGGCGAATATCGGGGGGAGCGGGGCACGCGGCGAATATCGGGGGGAGCGGGGCACGCGGCGAATATCACGGGGAGCGGGGCACGCGGCGAATATCACGGGGAGCGGGGCACGCGGCGAATATCACGGGGAGCGGGGCACGCGGCGAATATCACGGGGAGCGGGGCACGCGGCGAATATCACGGGGAGCGGGGCACGCGGCGAATATCACGGGGAGCGGGGCACGCGGCGAATATCACGGGGAGCGGGGCACGCGGCGAATATCACGGGGAGCGGGGCACGCGGCGAATATCACGGGGAGCGGGGCACGCGGCGAATATCACGGGGAGCGGGGCACGCGGCGAATATCACGGGGAGCGGGGCACGCGGCGAATATCACGGGGAGCGGGGCACGCGGCGAATATCACGGGGAGCGGGGCACGCGGCGAATATCACGGGGAGCGGGGCACGCGGCGAATATCACGGGGAGCGGGGCACGCGGCGAATATCACGGGGAGCGGGGCACGCGGCGAATATCACGGGGAGCGGGGCACGCGGCGAATATCACGGGGAGCGGGGCACGCGGCGAATATCACGGGGAGCGGGGCACGCGGCGAATATCACGGGGAGCGGGGCACGCGGCGAATATCACGGGGAGCGGGGCACGCGGCGAATATCACGGGGAGCGGGGCACGCGGCGAATATCACGGGGAGCGGGGCACGCGGCGAATATCACGGGGAGCGGGGCACGCGGCGAATATCACGGGGAGCGGGGCACGCGGCGAATATCACGGGGAGCGGGGCACGCGGCGAATATCACGGGGAGCGGGGCACGCGGCGAATATCACGGGGAGCGGGGCACGCGGCGAATATCACGGGGAGCGGGGCACGCGGCGAATATCACGGGGAGCGGGGCACGCGGCGAATATCACGGGGAGCGGGGCACGCGGCGAATATCACGGGGAGCGGGGCACGCGGCGAATATCACGGGGAGCGGGGCACGCGGCGAATATCACGGGGAGCGGGGCACGCGGCGAATATCACGGGGAGCGGGGCACGCGGCGAATATCACGGGGAGCGGGGCACGCGGCGAATATCACGGGGAGCGGGGCACGCGGCGAATATCACGGGGAGCGGGGCACGCGGCGAATATCACGGGGAGCGGGGCACGCGGCGAATATCACGGGGAGCGGGGCACGCGGCGAATATCACGGGGAGCGGGGCACGCGGCGAATATCACGGGGAGCGGGGCACGCGGCGAATATCACGGGGAGCGGGGCACGCGGCGAATATCACGGGGAGCGGGGCACGCGGCGAATATCACGGGGAGCGGGGCACGCGGCGAATATCACGGGGAGCGGGGCACGCGGCGAATATCACGGGGAGCGGGGCACGCGGCGAATATCACGGGGAGCGGGGCACGCGGCGAATATCACGGGGAGCGGGGCACGCGGCGAATATCACGGGGAGCGGGGCACGCGGAGAATATCACGGGGAGCGGGGCACGCGGAGAATATCACGGGGAGCGGGGCACGCGGAGAATATCACGGGGAGCGGGGCACGCGGAGAATATCACGGGGAGCGGGGCACGCGGCGAATATCACGGGGAGCGGGGCACGCGGCGAATATCACGGGGAGCGGGGCACGCGGCGAATATCACGGGGAGCGGGGCACGCGGCGAATATCACGGGGAGCGGGGCACGCGGTGAATATCACGGGGAGCGGGGCACGCGGTGAATATCACGGGGAGCGGGGCACGCGGTGAATATCACGGGGAGCGGGGCACGCGGTGAATATCGGGGGAAGCCGGGACACAGATCAGGGGGTGTATGGCATTAAACATTTTTTAAAATTACATTTGGCAGCAGAGCAAAATACTTTGTGGTCTATGCTCATCCAGCAACTGGTGTAAATAATACAATGAGGTTACAACACAGAAATAGTCCATTTTGCCCAACCAGTCCGTGTTGGTGTTTACCCTCCACATGACCAGATAGGCCCAGTCACATTTACCACCCCCCTCCCTATGCCCATATCTTTATCACCTTTTCCTTCATCCACCTCTCCAAATCTAATCTTGAATGTTGACAGTTTCTGCCTCAACCACTAACCCTGGAAGTGACTTCCACAGACTCTCAACTCCGTGTGAAGAAGTTTCTCCTGACTTCTGTTCTAAATCTCTTACATTTAATCTTGCATCTAGGAGAGACAAACAGCATTAGAATAAAGAGTAGGCCAGAAAGAGGAGGGATCAGATAGGGGAGAAATGCACAGCAGACTAAGGCGGGTTTAGAGTGCATGTGTGTAAATGCACGGAGCGTGACAAATAAGGTTGGTGAGCTGCAGGCACAAGTTGCCACATGGGGTTATGATATAGTGGCAAGACCGCAAATGAAGTCAAATGGGTGTTTTATCCATAGGGGCACAGGACATAAAGCAAGGAAGTGATGCTCAATTTGTACACAACTTTGGTGAGGCCACAAGTAGAGTATTGCATGCAGTTCTGAGCATCCCATTGTATTAATGCTTATTCCAGCCATGGAAAGGGTACAGTGAATATTCACAAGAATAATACCCAGTGAGGTGCACAGAATGGATCAGAGTAATACATATCAGAAAGTGTTACAGTGTGGGGTATATCAGAGTGTTATAGTAAGAGCGTATCTGTGTGTGTCAATGAGGGCCTTGGGCATATTAGAGTGTGTTATAATGAAAAGCACAGGCATTCTGCAGTGTTATAGTTGGCAAGATAGGGTATATCAGAGCACTGCAGTGAGGATGTATCAGTATGTTACAGTGAGAGGTAAGGTATATATCAGAGTATTACAATGAGGTATATGAGGGGTGTGAGGTATATCAGAGTTACAGTGAGGGGTGTGGGGTATATCAGTGTTACAGTGAGGGGTGTGGGGTATATCATTTTTTAAATTCATTCATGGGATGTGGGCGTCGCTAGCAAGGTCAGCATTTATTGCCCATCCCTAATTGCCCTTGAGAAGTGGTGGTGAGCCACCTTCTTCAACCAGTGAAGGTTCTTCCACAGTGCTGTTAGGAAGGGAATTCCAGGATTTTGACCCAGCGACGATGAAGGAACGGTGATATATTTCCAGGTCAGGACGGTGTGTGACTTGGAGGGGAACGTGCAGGTGGTGTTGTTCCCATGTGCCTGCTGCCCTTGTCCTTCTAGGTGGTATAGGTCGCGGGTTTGGGAGGTGCTGTCAAAGAAGCCTTGGCGAGTTGCTGCAGTGCATCCTGTGGATGGTGCACACTGCACCAGTGGTAAAGGGATTGAATGTTTACGGTGGTGGATGGGTTGCTTTGTCCTGGATGGTGTCGAGCTTCTTGAGGGTTGTTGGAGCTGCACTCATCCAGGCAAGTGAAGAGTATTCCATCACACTCCTGACTTGTGCCTTGTAGATGGTGGAAAGGCTTTGGGGAGTCAGGAGGTGAGTCACTCGCCGCAGAATACCTAGCCTCTGACCTGCTCTTGTAGCCATAGTATTTATATGACTCCAGCCACTGGAGAGTTTTCCCCCTGATTCCCATTGACTTCAATTTTACAAGGGCTCCTTTGTGCCACACTCGGTCAAATGCTGCCTTCATGTCAAGGGCAGTCACTCTTAACTCACCTCTGGAATTCAGCTCTTTTGTCCATGTTTGGACCAAGTCTGTAATGAGGGCTGGAGCTGAGTGGTCCTGGTGGAACCCAAACGGCGCACCAGCGTTAGGGCGGGGGGTGCACCAGCGTTAGGGCGGGGGGTGCACCAGCGTTAGGGCGGGGAGCGTTGCGGCGAGGGGCGCGGGGGGCACCAGCGTTGCGGCGAGGGGCGCACCAGCGTTGCGGCGAGGGGCGCGGGGGGCACCAGCGTTGCGGCGGGGGGCACCAGCGTTGGGGGGCGGGGGGCACCAGCGTTACGGCGAGGGGCGCGGGGGGCACCAGCGTTACGGCGAGGGGCGCGGGGGGCACCAGCGTTACGGCGAGGGGCGCGGGGGGCACCAGCGTTACGGCGAGGGGCGCGGGGGGCACCAGCGTTACGGCGAGGGGCGCGGGGGGCACCAGCGTTACGGCGAGGGGCGCGGGGGGCACCAGCGTTACGGCGAGGGGCGCGGGGGGCACCAGCGTTACGGCGAGGGGCGCGGGGGGCACCAGCGTTACGGCGAGGGGCGCGGGGGGCACCAGCGTTACGGCGAGGGGCGCGGGGGGCACCAGCGTTACGGCGAGGGGCGCGGGGGGCACCAGCGTTACGGCGAGGGGCGCGGGGGGCACCAGCGTTACGGCGAGGGGCGCGGGGGGCACCAGCGTTACGGCGAGGGGCGCGGGGGGCACCAGCGTTACGGCGAGGGGCGCGGGGGGCACCAGCGTTACGGCGAGGGGCGCGGGGGGCACCAGCGTTACGGCGAGGGGCGCGGGGGGCACCAGCGTTACGGCGAGGGGCGCGGGGGGCACCAGCGTTACGGCGAGGGGCGCGGGGGGGCACCAGCGTTACGGCGAGGGGCGCGGGGGGGCACCAGCGTTACGGCGAGGGGCGCGGGGGGGCACCAGCGTTACGGCGAGGGGCGCGGGGGGGCACCAGCGTTACGGCGAGGGGCGCAGGGGGCACCAGCGTTACGGCGAGGGGCGCGGGGGGGCACCAGCGTTACGGCGAGGGGCGCGGGGTATATCAGTGTTACAGTAAGCAGCGTGGAGCTTATCACGCAGACAAACAGAAATTCTATTCTTTTCACTGGCTCAACCGAAGCTGGCATTTTTTGGCCACTGATGGGGATTAAATACTCCACCTGTTCTCCGGATCAGGAACACTCAGATTCCGTGACACGTAACACATCTTCAGCGGAAATCTCTTGTGGTCTTTGGCACTGTGGTTTGGAGAACTGGAGTCATCGCCTCCCAGACGTGGAGACTGAGGCGTCAGACTGTCCCACGCAAGGTCTGCTATTAACGAGGGCTTTTTAAAGTATGGCGTCACTTCCTGGATGTAAGTGACTGGAAGAGAAAGGTCATAGGTCATGTAGGGGCAACCAACAAAGTTTTCAAACACTCAAAACCTCTTCGTTCTCAATTCTAGCAACACTGTACCAGTGGGTATGTGAAAAATGACAAGTAATTATTATGGAAGTTTACATTACAAGTACCCAATTTTCCTTGCTCAGTTAAGCATGCTGCATTAAAACCAAATCGACACACCCTTGCTTAGCTTGGGAAGAATGTAGGGATGTGGAGGACAGTCTGCACATGGTGCATTAACAGTGTAGACCAGTAAAGATCGAGTCTGAATCCTTCCTATTTGACAGATTTCTCCCCTGTTCACCACCACCCCCCAGCATAAGGTGAATCTCATTTTCGTAACTTCTATATCTATTTCTAGTTATGTTCTGCGGATATCTCGATCCTGACTTTCTTTGACTTGAGAATACTGAAGTACAAAATAAAACCACCCACAAATTTGTGCCCCCTCTCTCCACCCCTGCACGCCCAGATTCACTTACACTGTAATGAGGACCCACTGAAGCATGAAGTGGTGCAGACTTCATTAACTACAGAACCACCCAGCAGTATTTGGTGTTAACGGCCATTCAATCTTTATTTACAATACTCAACATCAAGGGAACCAACAGCTTATTGGGTGAGGAAGACAAAACAACAGATTGGGAGGTTGATGACCATCAGTCTCACGGCAACTCAAACCACGATCAGTATGAGCTCACATCCTTCAGTCCAGAGATATCTGAGCAAGGAGGCCCTCTCCCGGTCCAGTAAATTCCAGATACAGCAGTTCTAACATGAGCTAAAATCATGCCTGAGGGGAAGAACAAGAAAATAGCAAAGTCACCTGGAACAAAACTTGAGGGAGGTCAGCACGGCTGGAGGTGGTGTGAAAGGTTAAAACACGGTGACCAGCAGGATTTCTCCCACTGGATTGGGGGGGGTGGAGGGATTCACCAATAGCACATGGATGTTAAATGTGATGTGCAGATGCCGGTGATGGACTGGGGTTGACAATTGTAAACAATTTTACAACACCAAGTTATAGTCCAGCAATTTTATTTTAAATTCACAAGCTTTCGGAGGCTACCTCCTTCGTCAGGTGAACGATGTGAAAATGAAAATTTTCACATCGTTCACCTGACGAAGGAGGTAGCCTCCGAAAGCTTGTGAATTTAAAATAAAATTGCTGGACTATAACTTGGTGTTGTAAAATTGTTTACGGATGTTAAATGAATGAAGAATTCAAAAAAAACATTCTGCAGTTCTGAAAAAGATGGTACTGCACAATGTGACCGTTCAACTCCACAATAACCAAATTACCGAAAATTACATTTGTCATAATTCCAAGTGACTGATGCGAATAGACACAATTAACCTGACATACACCATTTTTTTTATTCATTCATGGGATGTGACATCGGTGGCAAGGTCAGCATTTATTGCCCATCCCTAATTGCCCTCGAGAAGGTGGTGGTGAGCCGCCTCCTTGAACCGCTGCAGTCCGTGTGGTGAAGGTTCTCCCAGAGTGCTGTTAGGAAGGGAGTTCCAGGATTTTGACCCAGCGACGATGAAAGAACGGCGATATATTTCCAAGTCGGGATGGTGTGTGACTTTCACGGACTGCAGTGGTTCAAGGCGGCGGCTCTTTTGTCCATGTTTGGACTAGGCTGAAATGAGGTCTGGAGCCGAGATCCTGGCGGATCCAAAACTGAGCATCGGTGAGCAGGTTATTGGCAAGTAAGTGCCGCTTGATAGCACTGTCGATGACACCTTCCATCAATTTGCTGATGATGAGAGTAGACTGATGGGGCGGTAATTGGCCAGTTTGGATTTGTAATGCTTTTTGTGGACAGGACAAACCTGGGCAATATTCCACTGTCAGGTGGATGCCAGTGTTGTAGATGCACTGGAACAGCTTGGCCAGAGGCGCGGCTAGTTCTGGAGGACAAGTCTTCAGCACTACAGCCAGGATGTTGTGGGGGCCCATAGCCTTTGCTGTATCCAGTGCACTCAGCCGTTTCTTGATATCACGTGGAGTGAATTGAATTGGCTGAAGACTGGCTTCTGTGATGGTGGGGATATCGGGAGGTGGCTGATCATCCACTTGGTACTTCTGGCTGAAGATGGTTGCAAATGCTTCAGCCTTGTCTTTTGCACTCACATGCTGGGCTCTGCCATCATTGAGGATGGGGATGTTTACAGAGCCTCCTCCTCCCATTAGTTGCTTAATTGTCCACCACCATTCACAACTGGATGTAGCAGGGCTGCAGAGCTTTGATCTGATCTGTTGGTTGTGGAATCCCTTAGCACTGACTATAGCATGCTGCTTCTGCTGTTTAGCATGCATATAGTCCTTTGCTGTAGCTTCACCAGATTGACACCTCATTTTTAGGCATGCCTGGGTGCTGCTCCTGGCATGTTCTTCTACACTCCTCATTGAATCAGGGTTGATCCCCTGGCTTGTTGGTAACGGTAGAGTGAGGGATATAGAATCATAGAAATCTCATAGCACAGGAGGCCATTCCGCCCATCGTGTCCACGCCGGTCAAAAAAGAGCCACCCAGCCTAAACCCACTTTCCAGCCCTTGGTCTATAGCCCTGTAGGTTACGGCAATTCAAGTGCACATCCAAGTACTTTTTAAATGAGTCGAGGGTTTCTGCCTCTACCACCCTTTCAGGCAGAGAGTTCCAGGCCCCCACAACCCTCTGGGTGAAAAAAAACTTTCCTCAGCTCCCCTCTAATCCTTCTACCAATTACTTTAAATCAATGCCACCTAGTTATTGACCTCTCTGTTAAGGGAAATAGGTCCTCCCTATCCACTCTATCCAGACCCCTCATAATTTTGTACACCTCAATTAAATCACCCCTCAGCCTCCTCTGTTCCAAAGAAAACAACCCAGCCTATCCAATCTTTCCTCATGGCTAAAATTCTCCAGTCCTGGCAACATCCTCATAATTCTCCTCTGTACCCTCCCTAGTGCAATGACATCTTTCCTGTATTGTGGTGACCAGAACTGTACACAGTATTCAAGCTGTGGCCTAGTGTTTTAAACAGTTCGAGCATAACCTCCCTGCTCTTATATTCTATGCCTTGGCTAATAAAGGAAAGTATCCCGTATGCCTTCTTAACCACCTTATCTACCTGTCCTGCTACCTTCAGGGATCTGTGGACATGCACTCCAAGGTCCCTCACTTCCTCTACACCTCTCAGTATCCTCCCATTTATTGTGTATTCCCTTGCCTTGTTTGCCCTCCCCAAACGCCTTACCTCACACTTCTCAGGATTGAATTCCATTTGCCACTTTTCTGCCCACCTGACTCGTCCATTGATATCTTCCTGCAGTCTACAACTTTCCTCCTCACTATCAACCATGCAGCCAATTTTTGAATCATCTGCAAACTTCTTAATCATGCCCCCTACATTTAAGTCCAAATCATGAATATATACCACAAAAAGCAAGGGTTCTAGTACTGAGTCCTGCAGAACCCCACTGGAAACAGCCTTCCAGTTATAAAAACACCCGTCGACCATTACCATTTGCTTCCTGCCACTGAGCCAATTTTGGATCCAACTTGCCACTCTCCCTTGGATCCCATGGGCTTGTACTTCTTTGACCAGTCTGCCGTGTGGGATCTTGTCTACGTGGATTTTAGCAGGGCTTTTGACTACATCAAACGCATTACGCTCATCGACTCTCCTTGTTACCTGCTCAAAAAATTCAATCAAGTTAATCAGACACGACCTTCCTGTAACAAATCCATGCTGACTGCCCTTGATTAATCCATGCTTTTCTAAGTGACAGTTTATCCTGTCCCTCAGAATTGATTCCAATAATTTGCCCACCACCGAGGTTAGACTGACTGGCCTGTAATTATTCAGTCCGTCCCTCTCTTCCCTTTTTAAACAACGGTACAAAATTAGCAGTCCTCCAATCCTCCGGCACCACGCCTGTATCCAGGGAGGATTGGAAAATGATGGTCAGAGCCTCCGCTATTTGCTCCCTTGCTTCTTTTAACAGCCTGGCATACATTTCATCTGGGCCTGGTGATTTATACACTTTCAAAGATGTTAATCTCTTTAATACTTCCTCTCTCACTATGTTTATCCCATCCAATATTTCACACTCCTCCTCAACTTCACTCCCTGCATCATCCCTCTCCTTTGTGAAGACAGGGTCAAAGTATTCATTAAGAACCACACCCACATCTTCCGCCTCTACGCATAGATTACCTTTTTGGTCTCCAATAGGCCCTACTCTTTCCTCAGTTATTCTCTTGCTCTTTATGTATTTATAAAACATCTTTGGGTTTTCCTTAATTTTACTTGCCAATATTTTTTCATGTCCTCTCTTTGCTTTCCTAATTTCCTTTATAATTTCATCCCCTGCACTTTCTATACTCCTCTAGGCTTTCTGTAGAATTGAGCTCTTGGTGTCTGACATAAGCTTCCCTTTTTTGCCTGATCTTACCCTGTATGCTCTTTGTCATCCAGGGGGCTCTAGATTTGGCAGCCCCACCTTTTTTCTTTATGGGAACATGTTTACTCTGAACCCTTTGAATCTCCCCCTTGAATGCCTCCCACTGCTTTGACACTGATTTACCTTCAAGTCACTGTTTCCAGTCCACTTCTGCTAAATTACTTCTCAGCTTTGTAAAATTGACCTTTCTCCAATTTAGAACTTTTACTCCTGTTCTATCTTTGGCCTCTTCCATAACTATGCTAAATCTAACTGTATTATGATCACTCCCACCAAAATGCCCTCCCACTGATACTCCTTCCACCTGCCCAGCTTCATTCCCTAAAACTGAATCCAGAACTGCCCCCTCTCTTGTTGGACTTACTACAAACTGGCTAAAAAAGTTCTCCTGAATGCAATTCATGAATTTTGTGCCCTCTATACCCTTCACACTGTTTGTATCCCAGTTAATATTAGAGTAGTTGAAATCCCCTACTATTACTGCCCTATTGTTTTTGCACTTGTCAGAAATTTGCCTACATATTTGCTCTTCTATCTCCCTGACTGTTTGGGGGTCTATAGTACACTCCCAGCAGTGTGACTGCCCCTTTTTTGTTCTTTAGCTCAACCCATATGGCCTCATTTAATGATCCTTCTAACATATCATCCCTCCTCATAGCTGTAATTGTTTCTTTAACCAAAATTGCCACTCTCCCTCCTTTTTTATCCACCTCTATTTCGTCTGAAAACCCTGTAACCAGGAATGTTGAGCTGCCAGTCCTGCCCTGTTTAAGCCATGTTTCTGTAATAGCTAAGATATCATACTGCCAAGTGGCTACCTGTGCCCTCAGCTCATCTGCCTTATTCACTATACTCCTTGCATTGAGGTATATGCCAGGTCAGCCCCACCTCACCATAGCCCTCAGCCCCACCTCCTCGACCGCAGCCCTCAGCCCCACCTCCTCGACCGCAGCCCTCAGCCCCACCTCCTCGACCGCAGCCCTCAGCCCCACCTCCTCGACCGCAGCCCTCAGCCCCACCTCCTCGACCGCAGCCCTCAGCCCCACCTCCTCGACCGCAGCCCTCAGCCCCACCTCCTCGACCGCAGCCCTCAGCCCCACCTCCTCGACTGCAGCCCTCAGCCCCACCTCCTCGACTATATCCCTCAATTTCTTTTTTCTCCATGAACAATCTAATTGTTTTGATCTCATTTATAACTTTTGCTTCGATGTCCTTCTGTAGTAACTTATTCCACAACTCAATTATCTTTTGGGAGAAAAAGTCGCACCTCAGCTCCCTTCTTACTCCTAACTTTCTCATTTTTAAATTAGTGTTCACCTCTTCCCCATTATTTGAACTCTTCAAAGTTTGCCTAGTTCCATTTTGTCAATAAGTCACCACAAATGCTTCTTTCCCTAAAAAAGCCTAACTTCATAGAATGGTTATGGCACAGGGGGAGGCCATTTGGCCCATCGAGCCTGCGCCTGCTCTCTGTAAGAGCAATCCAGCTAGTCCCACTCCCCCACTCTTTCCCTGTAGCCCTGCAAATTTTTCTCCTTCAGGTACCTATGTCATTCCTTTTGGAAAGTCACAAATGACCCTGCCTCCACCACCCCCCACCCCGGCAGGGCATTCCAGATCACAACCACTTGCTGCTTAAAAGTTTTTCCTCAATCACCTTAAACCTGTGTCCTCTGGTTCCCGGCCCTTCCAACAGCGGAAACAGTTTCTCTCTATCTACTCTGTCTAGACCCTTCACGATTTTGAACACCTCTATCAAATCTCTTCTCAACCTTCTCTGCTCGAAGGAGAACAACCCCAGCTTTTCCAGTCTATCCACGTAACTGAGGTCCCTCATCCCTGGAACTATTCTAGTAAATCTTTTCAGCGCCCTCTCTAACGCCTTCATATCCTTCCTAAAGTGCGGTGCCCAGAATTGGACACAATATTCCAATTGTGGCGGAACCAGTGTGTTTTGTAAAGGTTCAACATAACATCCTGGCTTTTGTACTCTATGCCTCTATTTATAAGTGTAAGGAATCTTACAACACCAGGTTATAGTCCAACAAATTTATTTTAAAATCACAAGCTTTCAGAGATTATCTCCTTCGTCAGATGATTGAATGAAAAGGTTCTCAAATTGCATATCTTATACGATGTTGGGACAGCATCACACCAATCAAAAGGTGTCGTTGTTATTCAAACAGGCCAGTCACGGAGAACAGCACGTCCCAGTACACTCGATATACATTGTGTCTTTTACACAGGCAGGCAGAAAGAAACTCAAAATGGCAGAAAGAGAGAGAGAGAGAATTTTAAAAAACATATAAATTTTTTCCCCCTTTTTGCTGGTGGGGTTACGTGTAGCGTGACATGAACCCAAGATCCCGGTTGAGGCCGTCCATCAAAGACGGGCACCTCAGCACCTCACTCTACCGCAAGCCCACGGACAACCTCACGATGCTCCACTTTTCCAGCTTCCACCCCAACCACGTCAAAGAGGCCATCCCCTATGGACAGGCCCTACGAATACACAGGATCTGCTCAGACGAGGAGGAACGCGATGGACACCTACAGACGCTGAAAGACGCCCTCGTAAGAACGGGATATGACGCTCGACTTGTCGATCGACAGTTCCGACGGGCCACAGCGAAGAATCGCATAGACCTCCTCAGAAGACAAACACGGGACGCAACCAACAGAGTACCCTTCGTCGTCCAGTACTTCCCTGGAGCGGAGAAACTACACCATGTTCTCCGCAGCCTTCAACATGTCATCGATGACGACGAACACCTCGCTAAGGCCATCCCCACGCCTCCACTGCTCGCCTTTAAACAGCCACCCAACCTCAAACAGACCATCGTTCGCAGCAAGTTACCCAGTTTTCAGGAGAACAGCGTCCACGACACCACACAACCCTGCCACGGCAACCTCTGCAAGACATGCCAGATCATCGACACGGATACCACCATCACACGAGAGGACACCACCCACCAGGTACATGGTTCATACTCCTGTGACTCGGCCAACGTTGTCCACCTCATACGTTGCAGGAAAGGATGCCCCAGAGCATGGTACATTGGCGAGACCATGCAGACGCTGCGACAACGGATGAACGGACACCGCGCAACAATCGCCAAACAGGAGGGTTCCCTCCCAGTCGGGGAACACTTTAGCAGTCAAGGACATTCAGCCACCGATCTTCGGGTAAGCGTTCTCCAAGGCGGCCTTCGAGACACACGACAACGCAAAATCGTCGAGCAGAAGTTGATAGCCAAGTTCCGCACCCATGAGGACGGCCTCAACCGGGATCTTGGGTTCATGTCACGCTACACGTAACCCCACCAGCAAAAAGGGGGAAAAAATGTATATGTTTTTTAAAATTCTCTCTCTCTCTCTTTCTGCCATTTTGAGTTTCTTTCTGCCTGCCTGTGTAAAAGACACAATGTATATCGAGTGTACTGGGACGTGCTGTTCTCCGTGACTGGCCTGTTTGAATAACAACGACACCTTTTGATTGGTGTGATGCTGTCCCAACATCGTATAAGATATGCAATTTGAGAACCTTTTCATTCAATCATCTGACGAAGGAGATAATCTCCGAAAGCTTGTGATTTTAAAATAAATTTGTTGGACTATAACCTGGTGTTGTAAGATTCCTTACATTTGTCCACCCCAGTCCATCACCGGCATCTCCACATCATGGCTTCTATTTATAAGGCCCAGGATCCCATATGCTTTATTAACCGCTTTCTCAACCTGTCCTGCCAACTTCAACGACCTGTGTACATATATCCCCAGGTCTCTCTGTTCCTGCACCCCCTTTAGAGTTGTACCCTTCAGTTTTTATTGCCTCTCCTCGTTCTTCCTACCAAAATGTATCACTTCACACTTCTCTGCGTTAAATTTCATCTGCCACGTGTCCACCCATTCCACCAGCCGATGTCCTCTTGAAGTCTATCACTATCCTCCTCACTGTTTACCACACTTTCAGGTTTTGTGTCATCTGCAAATTTTGAAATTGTGCCCTGTGCTCCTAGGTCCAAGTCATTAATATATATCAAGAGAAGCAGTGGTCCCAGCACCGACCCCTGGGGAACATCACTGTACACCTCCCCACAGTCCGAAAAACAACCGTTCATCACTATCATGATCGGTGAATCAGGACCTGGACCAAGGAAGGTTGTTATGATGGGAAGAGTTGGGGGGGGGGGGGAAAAAGGAGCGCGGGGGTGGGAAAGGGGAGTGTGGGGTGGGAAAGAGGAGTGTGGGGTGGGAAAGAGGAGTGTGGGGTGGGAAAGAGGAGTGTGGGGTGGGAAAGAGGAGTGTGGGGTGGGAAAGAGGAGTGTGGGGTGGGAAAGAGGAGTGTGGCGTGGGAAAGAGGAGTGTGGGGTGGGAAAGAGGAGTGTGGGGTGGGAAAGAGGAGTGTGGCGTGGGAAAGAGGAGTGTGGGGTGGGAAAGAGGAGTGTGGGGTGGGAAAGAGGAGTGTGGGGTGGGAAAGAGGAGTGTGGGGTGGGAAAGAGGAGTGTGGGGTGGGAAAAAGGAGCGCGGGGGTGGGAAAGAGGAGTGTGGGGTGGGAAAGAGGAGTGTGGCGTGGGAAAGAGGAGTGTGGGGTGGGAAAGAGGAGTGTGGGGTGGGAAAGAGGAGTGTGGGGTGGGAAAGAGGAGTGTGGGGTGGGAAAGAGGAGTGTGGGGTGGGAAAGAGGAGTGTGGGGTGGGAAAGAGGAGTGTGGGGTGGGAAAAAGGAGCGCGGGGGTGGGAAAGAGGAGTGTGGGGTGGGAAAGAGGAGTGTGGGGTGGGAAAGAGGAGTGTGGGGTGGGAAAGAGGAGTGTGGGGTGGGAAAAAGGAGCGCGGGGGTGGGAAAGAGGAGTGTGGGGGGCGAGGGAAGAGGAGTGTGGGGTGGGAAAGAGGAGTGTGGGGTGGGAAAGAGGAGTGTGGGGTGGGAAAGAGGAGTGTGGCGTGGGAAAGAGGAGTGTGGCGTGGGAAAGAGGAGTGTGGCGTGGGAAAGAGGAGTGTGGCGTGGGAAAGAGGAGTGTGGCGTGGGAAAGAGGAGTGTGGCGTGGGAAAGAGGAGTGTGGCGTGGGAAAGAGGAGTGTGGCGTGGGAAAGAGGAGTGTGGCGTGGGAAAGAGGAGTGTGGCGTGGGAAAGAGGAGTGTGGCGTGGGAAAGAGGAGTGTGGGGTGGGAAAGAGGAGTGTGGGGTGGGAAAGAGGAGTGTGGGGTGGGAAAGAGGAGTGTGGGGGGCGAGGGAAGAGGAGTGTGGCGTGGGAAAGAGGAGTGTGGGGGGCGAGGGAAGAGGAGTGTGGGGTGGGAAAGAGGAGTGTGGCGTGGGAAAGAGGAGTGTGGGGGGCGAGGGAAGAGGAGTGTGGCGTGGGAAAGAGGAGTGTGGCGTGGGAAAGAGGAGTGTGGCGTGGGAAAGAGGAGTGTGGGGTGGGAAAGAGGAGTGTGGGGTGGGAAAGAGGAGTGTGGGGTGGGAAAGAGGAGTGTGGGGTGGGAAAGAGGAGTGTGGCGTGGGAAAGAGGAGTGTGGGGTGGGAAAGAGGAGTGTGGGGTGGGAAAGAGGAGTGTGGGGTGGGAAAGAGGAGTGTGGGGTGGGAAAGAGGAGTGTGGGGTGGGAAAAAGGAGCGCGGGGGTGGGAAAGAGGAGTGTGGGGTGGGAAAGAGGAGTGTGGCGTGGGAAAGAGGAGTGTGGGGTGGGAAAGAGGAGTGTGGGGTGGGAAAGAGGAGTGTGGGGTGGGAAAGAGGAGTGTGGGGTGGGAAAGAGGAGTGTGGGGTGGGAAAGAGGAGTGTGGGGTGGGAAAGAGGAGTGTGGGGTGGGAAAAAGGAGCGCGGGGGTGGGAAAGAGGAGTGTGGGGTGGGAAAGAGGAGTGTGGGGTGGGAAAGAGGAGTGTGGGGTGGGAAAGAGGAGTGTGGGGTGGGAAAAAGGAGCGCGGGGGTGGGAAAGAGGAGTGTGGGGGGCGAGGGAAGAGGAGTGTGGGGTGGGAAAGAGGAGTGTGGGGTGGGAAAGAGGAGTGTGGGGTGGGAAAGAGGAGTGTGGGGTGGGAAAGAGGAGTGTGGCGTGGGAAAGAGGAGTGTGGCGTGGGAAAGAGGAGTGTGGCGTGGGAAAGAGGAGTGTGGCGTGGGAAAGAGGAGTGTGGCGTGGGAAAGAGGAGTGTGGCGTGGGAAAGAGGAGTGTGGCGTGGGAAAGAGGAGTGTGGCGTGGGAAAGAGGAGTGTGGCGTGGGAAAGAGGAGTGTGGCGTGGGAAAGAGGAGTGTGGGGTGGGAAAGAGGAGTGTGGGGTGGGAAAGAGGAGTGTGGGGTGGGAAAGAGGAGTGTGGGGGGCGAGGGAAGAGGAGTGTGGCGTGGGAAAGAGGAGTGTGGGGGGCGAGGGAAGAGGAGTGTGGGGTGGGAAAGAGGAGTGTGGCGTGGGAAAG
The DNA here is from genome assembly GCF_035084215.1 of Heptranchias perlo. Lineage (NCBI taxonomy): Eukaryota > Metazoa > Chordata > Chondrichthyes > Hexanchiformes > Hexanchidae > Heptranchias > Heptranchias perlo. Next base: position 66,076,462 of record NC_090340.1, on the reverse strand, counting down.
AGGAGTGTGGGGGGCGAGGGAAGAGGAGTGTGGCGTGGGAAAGAGGAGTGTGGCGTGGGAAAGAGGAGTGTGGCGTGGGAAAGAGGAGTGTGGGGTGGGAAAGAGGAGTGTGGGGTGGGAAAGAGGAGTGTGGGGTGGGAAAGAGGAGTGTGGGGTGGGAAAGAGGAGTGTGGGGTGGGAAAGAGGAGTGTGGCGTGGGAAAGAGGAGTGTGGGGGGCGAGGGAAGAGGAGTGTGGGGTGGGAAAGAGGAGTGTGGGGTGGGAAAGAGGAGTGTGGGGTGGGAAAGAGGAGTGTGGCGTGGGAAAGAGGAGTGTGGCGTGGGAAAGAGGAGTGTGGGGGGCGAGGGAAGAGGAGTGTGGGGTGGGAAAGAGGAGTGTGGGGTGGGAAAGAGGAGTGTGGGGTGGGAAAGAGGAGTGTGGCGTGGGAAAGAGGAGTGTGGCGTGGGAAAGAGGAGTGTGGCGTGGGAAAGAGGAGTGTGGGGTGGGAAAGAGGAGTGTGGGGTGGGAAAGAGGAGTGTGGGGTGGGAAAGAGGAGTGTGGGGTGGGAAAGAGGAGTGTGGGGTGGGAAAGAGGAGTGTGGGGGGCGAGGGAAGAGGAGTGTGGGGTGGGAAAGAGGAGTGTGGCGTGGGAAAGAGTGCGGCGTGGGAAAGAGTGTGGCGTGGGAAAGAGGAGTGTGGGGGGCGAGGGAAGAGGACGCATTCATACATAACTGATCCATGTCCTCTCGAAGCTTCGAGAGGTGATATTGCCACAAAGATCAAAAAGGATCACAAAACAGATAGTAAGAGCTACAAAAAGAGTATGAAAAGAAACTTGCAAGGGATATCAAAACCAATACGAAGAACTTTTATAGTTATATTAGGAAAAAGAGGGTGGTCAGGAGCAGTGTTGGCCCCTTAAAAACTGAAAGTGGGGATATTGTCATTGACAATGGGGAAATGGCGGACATGTTGAACAATTACTTTGCTTCAGTATTTACAGTAGAAAAAGAGGATAGCATGCCGGAAATCCCAAGAAAACTAATATTGAATCGGGGACAGGGACTCGATAAAATTAACATAAGTAAAGCAACAGTAATGAAGAAAATAATAGCACGAAAGAGTGACAAATCCCCAGGACCATATGGTTTCCAACCCAGGGTTTTAAAGGAAGTAGGTGAGCACATTGCAGATGCCCTAACTATAATCTTTCAAACTTCTCTAGATTCAGGAACTGTCCCTCTGGATTGGAAAATTGCACAGGTCACTCCGCTTTTTAAGAAAGGAGAGAGAGGGAAACCGTGGAATTATAGACCAGTTAGCCTAACATCTGTTGTGGGGAAAATGCTGGAGTCCATAATTAAGGATAGGGTGACTGAACACCTCGAGAATTTTCGGTTAATCAGAGAGAGCCAGCATGGATTTGTGAAAGGTAGGTCGCGCCTGACAAACCTGGTTGAATTTTTTGAAGAGGTGACTAAAGTAATGGACAGGGGAATGTCAATGGATGTTATTTATATGGACTTCCAGAAGGCATTTGATAAGGTCCCACATAAGAGACTGTTAGCTAAGATAGAAGCCCATGGAATCGAGGGAAAAGTACGGACTTGGTTAGGAAGTTGGCTGAGCGAAAGGCGACAGAGAGTAGGGATAATGGGAAGGTACTCACATTGGCAGGATGTGACTAGTGGAGTCCTGCAGGGATCTGTCTTGGGGCCTCAATTATTCACAATATTTATTCACGACTTAGATGAAGGCATAGAAAGTCTCATATCTAAGTTTGCCGATGACACAAAGATTGGTGGCATTGTAAGCAGTGGAGATGAAAACATAAAACTACAAAGGGATATTGATAGATTAGGTGAATGGGCAAAACTGTGGCAAATGGAATTCAATGCAGACAAATGTGAGGTCATCCACTTTGGATCAAAAAAGGATAGAACAGGGTACTTTCTAAATGGTAAAAAGTTAAAAACAGTGGATGTCCAAAGGGACTTAGGGGTTCAGGTACATAGATCATTGAAGTGTCATGAACAGGTGCAGAAAATAATCAAGAAGGCTAATGGAATGCTGGCCTTTATATCTAGAGGACTAGAGTACAAGGGGGCAGAAGTTATGCTGCAGCTATACAAAAACCCTGGTTAGACCGCACCTGGAGTACTGTGAGCAGTTCTGGGCACCGCACCTTCAGAAGGACATATTGGCCTTGGAGGGAGTGCAGCGTAGGTTTACTAGAATGATACTCGGACTTCAAGGGTTAAGTTACGAGGAGAGATTACACAAATTGGGGTTGTATTCTCTGGAGTTTAGAAGGTTAAGGGGTGATCTGATCGAAGTTTATAAGATATTAAGGGGAACAGATAGGGTGGATAGAGAGAAACTATTTCCGCTGGTTGGGGATTTTAGGAGTAGGGGGCACAGTCTAAAAATTAGAGCCAGACCTTTCAGGAGCGAGATTAGAAAACATTTCAACACACAAAGGGTTGTAGAAGTTTGGAACTCTCTTCCGCAAACAGCAATTGATGCTAGCTCAATTGCTAAATTTAAATCTGAGATAGATAGCTTTTTGGCAACCAAAGGTATTAAGCGATATGGGCCAAAGGCAGTTATATGGAGTTAGATCACAGATCAGCCATGATCTTATCAAATGGCGGAGCAGGCATGAGGGGCTGAATGGCCTACTCCTGTTCCTATGTTCCTGAATTTGTTGGCCCGAATACCTTTCAGCATTGTGGAAACTGGTAACGTTGATCTTTAACCACAAAAACACTGAATTGCTGAATAATGGCTGTCTCAATGGGGTTAAGAGATTTGCATAAAGTGAAATCTTGATGCACAATTTGTTTTGAAACATCCCGAGGAACATACCACTGCTGTATGTTCTGACAACGAGTATGAACAATGAGTCGAAAGCAGTTACTCTGAAGGAAGGACACAACAGGAAAGGAACCACTGACCCGAATCCAAGCTGTACCACAGTCACATCCCAGAGATGTGAACTTTCATACAACCAAGGTGGACCCCAGGGTTTGTGTAAGGTTCAAACATGGTGCAGCAAAAACAAATGTTTTCCTCTCGCCTTTCTTTCTATTTGCACAGCCCATCAATCAGGGTCTCCTGAGTCTAGTGGATTGTGTGGGTCTACAGGGCTCCCCGAGAATTTAACACCTGCTCAGTCAAATTAGAAACCGATACAAATGGGAACTTGAATTAAGAATCAAGGACACTAATCAGAACCAGTCAGTAACAATTCTACTAAACTAAAGCAGCCCAGTGAGTAACCAGAGTATAAGTAATCCCTAGACCGCTCTGTACTCTGAACTCAAGAGGCAAGCGCAGACATTGAGGTAAGATGATTTAAAACAAAACATACACAATATAACAGTGTGTTGGCAGTCAGAGGTCCAGTCGGACACGAGCTGCCCGTCTGGCAATGTGAAGCGTTCCACACTGATAAACGTGACAGCAAAGCCACTAAACCAATGGTTTCCATTCTATCCAATACCGATGATATCACTCACACCAGAGAATTGTTGAGAAAACATCTTCAATATCCTAACTGAAGCCCCAGGCTGCAAGGTGCCGGTGAACGACAGTCGCTGAGTAGCATCGCATTCCTTTTGCTGCAAGTTCCTCATCAAGCTGTGACCCCATGACTTACACGGCTAACATTCCAGTGAGGTTTATTTAAATGACACCATCAAAGTATCACAGTCTGAAAGTGGCCGCACAGCAGCACGGGGCTCATTTTGTTTCCTCATCTTTCCCTGTAAAGTTCACCATGGGATTGTAGGAGAAAAGTTGTAGTTAACTCCTGTCGTAAACCAGCACTGTCTGTCATACACTGTGACTGTAAATAGCATTGGAGGTCGTGACTTGTCCGGACATAGATCTACATCATTAACAGTCTGAGCAGCTCAATAACACAGTCAGGAAATACTCCCTTTCGCTGATTTACTCAGTGGAATCGTACCATGGCCGTTTGACAGAGAAAGAGAGAGAACAGAAAACGCACACACCCTCCATTGTGCACAAGGAGCTAAAGGCAAGCGTGTACTGCTTGCCAAAAGAGGAGCAAATTTATTCTGGGAGGAATTTTTGATGTGTTTTAACACCAGGTGATTGCAGTTACAAAAGGTCCAGACTCACTAGCTGACCTTTCCGTGCATCCACCCTGACTATAAAACAAGCCTCAGTTATAAGGAAAAACAAACTGGAAAGATGGAAATCAAACAGGCAAAGTGGTGACAGGGCAGCGGGTGAGAGAAGCAGCTGATGTCACAGAGTCACATCACTGCAAGCTTCTGTTTGACTACAGTCCGTGCGGTCAGAGGACGCGGGGTGATTTGTCTGTGACCAAGCCAGTTTGTACTAAGTCACAGGTATTTATCAAAATCAGCCGTACAAACAAGCCAGAGGGCCCGGTCTCCAGCCACGCCCCTCCCTCCACCTGCCCTCCCGCGCCCCCACCCACCTCCAGCAACTGCCACGCCCGGTCTCCAGCCACCGCCCGCCGCCCCCTCCCCTCCCCCACACATGCCCGGTCTCCAGCCGCCGCCCTGCACAGGAAACACACACTCATTTTGCTTCCAAATCTACTTCCCAGACAATTAAACACCCGATATTGGTGCAGGAACTTGCAATCGAGACCTCTGGGCTGCCACTAATAACCAGAGAGACCATTCTACATCTCAGGAATGCACTTGAGAGGATGTGAATAATTACAGGATGAAAGCCTCAAATACACATTTACAAAGTCTTCAACTGTGATACTTTTCAGTGGCACATACTAGGTTCGAAGGTGCAGGAGGCTCAGCTTTCACAGATACAACTTGCACAGCATATAACATGGGAGAAATAAGATTAAATGCATCCCAACCGGTCTGCCCTCCATCACATTTATCCAGTTCCTAAATCCCTTCAGCCACCTATTTAATCTAATCTGCAATATTAACATAGTTTCTGCCTCAACCACTGACTCTGGAAAGAAAATAATGTGTATGGAAAATGAAAGCGATCTGGAGGTCCTGACTGATAATAAACTGAAGCGATCGCAACAATGCTCGGGGCAGCGAGTAAAACAAATCGGATATTGAGATAAATTAAAAGGTATTGAGCCGAGTGAGGTAATCCTGCCACTTTATAACTCATTGGTGTGGCCACACGTAGAATACTGTGCACTGTTCTGGTCTCAACAGTACAATAAGGATATTGCAGCTATTGAAAGGATACAGAAGAGAGTAACCAGAATGATTGAGGGGATGGAAGGATTGGATTATGAGGAGCGATTATGTAAATTGGGCGTGTTCTCACTGGAAAAGAGATTAAGAGGTGATATAATTGCTGTTTTTAGGATTCGAGAGAGACTGGATAATATCGACCACGACAAACCTCATCCAGCACAGTAGAACCAGAGGATACATAACAACATAAGAAATAGCAGCAGGAGTAGGCCATCCAGACCCTCGCGCCTGTTCCGCCATTCAACAAGATCATGGCTGTTCTTCTACCTCAACACCATTTTCCTGCACTATCCCCATATCTCTTGATGCCTTTAATATCTAAAAATGTCGATACAGCCTATGTTTGAAGGGGGTAAAATCAAAACTAATCCGTGGATGTAATATTTCAGTGAACGAGTGGTCAATCTATAGAACAGACCCCCGAGGGAGACGGTTAGTATTGATTCATTCATATGCAAATTAGATATATTTCTTTTAGAAAATAATATTTTGGGATACAGTGTATGAGTAACTTGAGGCAGGACATGTGAGTATAACAGGCTCGGGAGGAATAGGTGACTTTGGACCTATGGTGCCCAGAGATCTCCCCGACTGGGGGTTTTCATGTCTGAGTCTGTTGTAGACTAATCGATAGAGATTGACTGTTACATTTAGTCAACAACTCCATTATCGTTGTCTCATGCGACTACCAGACTACCAGGATAGTAGCAGGTGAACTAGATGGACCTTCATCCAGCAGTTTCCCGTGACTCTGTTCTAAATCTTACATTTAATCTTGTATCGATGGCCCCTCATTCTATACCCTCAACTAGTGGAAACAGTCTGATTCTATCTACCCTGTCCCATCCTTTCATTATTTTAAACACTTTTTCATATCGATCCATAATCTGTGCTGATCTAACAAAAAAAAACCAATTTTTCAAGTCTTTCATTGTATTTGTATTAAAGCACTATATAAGAATATAAGAAATAGGAGCAGGAGTAGGCCATATGGCCCATTGAGCCTGCTCCGCCATTCAATAAGATCATGGCTGATCTTCGATCTCAAATGCACTATCCCGCCCAATCCCCATATCCCTTAGTGTCCAAAAATCTGTCAATCTCGGTTTTGAATATACTCAATGACTAAGCATCCACAGCCCTCTGGGGTAGAGAAATCCAAAGATTCACAACCCTCAGTGAAGAAATTTTTCTTCATCTTGATCCTAAAAGGCAGACTCCTTATCCTGAGACTATGCCCCCTAATTCTAGACTCTCCAGCCAGGGGAAACAGGCTCTCAGCATCTATCTTGTCAAGCCCTCTAAGAATTTTGAACGTTTTAACGAGATCACCTCTCATTCTTTCAAACTCCAGAGAATATAGACCCATTCTACTCAATCTCTCCTCATAAGACAATCCTCTCAACCCACGAATCAATCTAGTGAACCTTCATTGCACCGCCTCTAAGGCAAGTATATCCTTCCTTAGGTAAGGAGGCCAAAACTATACACAATACTCCAGCTGTGGCCTCACTAGAGCCCTATATAATTGCAGTAAGACCTCCTTACTCTTATACTCCAACCCTCTTGCAATAAAGGCCAAAATATCATTTGCTTTCCTAATTGCTTAATCTATCTGCATGTTAACTTTCTATGATTCATGTAGAAGGACACCCAAATCCCTCTGAACACCAACATTTATTAGTCTCTCACCTTTTATAAAATACTCTGCTTTTCTATTCTTCCTACCAAAGTGGATAATTTCACATTTCCCCACATTATACTCCATCTACCACCTTCTTGTCCATTCACTTAACCTGTCTATATCCCTTTGCATCCTCACAGCTTACTTTCCCACCTAGCTTTGTATCATCAGAAAACTTGGATACATACTTGGTCCCCTATTCTAAGTCATTAATATATTGTAAACAACCTGCCAACCCAAAAATGACCCATTTATTCCTGCTGTCTGATTTTTGTCCATTAACCAATCCTCTATCCATGTTAATATATGAGCCCTAATCTTGCGTAACAACCTCGTGTGGCGCCTTATCAAATGTCTTTTGGAAATCCAAATATACGACATCCACTGGTTCCCCTTTCTCCACCCTGCTAGTTACACCCTCAAAAAACTCTAATTGATGTCAAACACAATTTTCCTTTCAAAGAACTGTGTTGACTCTGCCTAATCATATTATGATTTTCTAAGTGCCCTGTTAGAACATACCCAATAACAGCTTCCAGCATTTTCCCTACTCCTGATGTTTGTATCATAGAATCTTGCAGTACAGAAAAAGGCCATTCAGCCTATCTTGCCTGTGCTGGCTCTTTGGAAGAGCTATCCAATTAGTCCCATTCCCCTGCTCTTTCCCCATAGCCCTGCAAACTTCTCCAACTTTGATAAGTGACCTGAAACCCTCAGTAATTCTAATTTTAAAATAGTCTGTTCCAGCTGGAGCTTCTTGGCGTCACTAACAGGAAGCTGACAGCAAGATTCCGTTCCTCTTCTGGCATGGTCTCGGTTACACTCTCTGATTACAGGTCCTTCGTATTATTGGAAATGTTCAGTACTTTGTTAGGCTCCATCACTGAGTTGCCACCTTTTCTCTCCAAGCTGCACATCACCTGCATGCAAGGGCGGGGAGGAGCACTGGCAGCCTTCCATCAAGGAAGTATGAGGAGGCTGCCAGGTGCCTGACAGCTACTGGAAGCTGTGATCAGATGAATTAGTAACATGGATTAAAAGAAGATTCCTAGATGGAAACTTCTGCTGATTGGACACGTTCTCCTGTCAGGAGCCTCACTTCACATTTTATTACAGTTAAGTGATCAGTTTGTTTGCATATCAAACAAATCCACTCAAATTATGATCAATGTGAGTGTAATTGGAGATCAGGCTAACGGAGAGAAGCCCAGAGCCAGCACTCGGCACCGGCGATAGGCGAAGGGTCAGGACACCGGTGCTGAGGTCAGTCTGAATAAAACGAGTCCCTTTGCTGCAGGAACTGCTCACCGAAACAAGTTAAATTCACCTTCCAGCAAACTCTCAAGCTTCTGCACATTCCAGCATCTATCCTCCTGATTTCAGCTGAAATACCTCCCTGAACACGAAGCAGATTTCTCCCCGGTCTGTTGGTTGTATTTCTTACAGCCTAATCCTTTACTCACTGCCCATTTATCCGTTTAATCTGACCCCGCACAGCTCGCTGCCTATAGTGGATTTTCACTGCATTTTACAGACAGTCAAGTGTCTGACAGACCTGCCGAGCTGCTTCACCCGTATTGTAGCTCCACTGATAACTACAGCGGGCACCGGGGGGGGGAGGGACCCCTCGCCAGCGGGCACCGGGGGGGGGAGGGACCCCTCGCCAGCAGGCACCGGGGGGGGGAGGGACCCCTCGCCAGCGGGCACCGGGGGGGGAGGGACCCCTCGCCAGCGGGCACCGGGGGGGAGGGACCCCTCGCCAGCGGGCACCGGGGGGGGAGGGACCCCTCGCCAGCGGGCACCGGGGGGGGAGGGACCCCTCGCCAGCGGGCACCGGGGGGGGGAGGGACCCCTCGCCAGCGGGCACCGGGGGGGGAGGGACCCCTCGCCAGCGGGCACCGGGGGGGGAGGGACCCCTCGCCAGCGGGCACCGGGGGGGAGGGACACCTCGCCAGCGGGCACCGGGGGGGGAGGGACCCCTCGCCAGCGGGCACCGGGGGGGGGAGGGACCCCTCGCCAGCGGGCACCGGGGGGGGGAGGGACCCCTCGCCAGCGGGCACCGGGGGGGGGAGGGACCCCTCGCCAGCGGGCACCGGGGGGGAGGGACCCCTCGCCAGCGGGCACCGGGGGGAGGGACCCCTCGCCAGCGGGCACCGGGGGGAGGGACCCCTCGCCAGCGGGGCACCGGGGGGAGGGACCCCTCGCCAGCGGGCAACGGGGGGGGAGGGACCCCTCGCCAGCGGGCACCGGGGGGGGGAGGGACCCCTCACCAGCGGGCACCGGGGGGGGGAGGGACCCCTCACCAGCGGGCACCGGGGGGGGAGGGACCCCTCACCAGCGGGCACCGGGGGGGGAGGGACCCCTCACCAGCGGGCACCGGGGGGGGAGGGACCCCTCGCCAGCGGGCACCGGGGGGGGGGAGGGACCCCTCGCCAGCGGGCACCGGGGGGGGAGGGGAGGGACCCCCTCGCCAGCGGGCACCGGGGGGGAGGGGGGGGGAGGGACCCCTCGCCAGCGGGCACCGGGGGGGGGGAGGGACCCCTCGCCAGCGGGCACCGGGGGGGGGGAGGGACCCCTCGCCAGCGGGCACCGGGGGGGGGGGGGGGGGGAGGGACCCCTCGCCAGCGGGCACCGGGGGGGGGAGGGGACCCCTCGCCAGCGGGCACCGGGGGGGGAGGGACCCCTCGCCAGCGGGCACCGGGGGGGGGAGGGGACCCCTCGCCAGCGGGCACCGGGGGGGAGGGACCCCTCGCCAGCGGGCACCGGGGGGGGAGGGACCCCTCGCCAGCGGGCACCGGGGGGGGACCCCTCGCCAGCGGGCACCGGGGGGACCCCTCGCCAGCGGGCACCGGGGGGACCCCTCGCCAGCGGGCACCGGGGGGGACCCCTCGCCAGCGGGCACCGGGGGGACCCCTCGCCAGCGGGCACCGGGGGGGGGGGGGAAGGGACCCCTCGTCCTGTCAGCGAACACACCTAACCCCGGGGCCGGCAGCCCTCGATAAACACACGGAGTCGGGGGGAGTCTCCCGCCCCCAGGCCCCGCTTACCCTCCAGGATCACTTCCCTTCCCGCCTTCTTCAGGGCCTGCACGGCCTGGTCGTGTGTGGCTTCCCGCAGGTCGACTCCGTTGACCGTCAGGACGGCGTCGCCCACGTACAGCGCGCCGGTCAGGTCGGCCGCCAGGCCCCGGAATATCTTGGAGATGAGGATCGGCATCCGGTTCTCGCGGCCTCCCTTGATGCTGATGCCGAGGCCGCCGGCCTCCTGCTTCACCACCCGCACGGTGCGGACCCGGTCCCGCCAGGCCCGCCGGCCCAGGACTCTGGCTGTCGGCCTCAGGGGGCAATAAGGCCGCCAGGCCTCGGCCAGGGCTCCCGGCGCCAGGCCCCGCCGGGCTCATGTGAACCGGGCTCGGGCTCCGCGGCCGCGGGGACCCGTTGGAGACGCCGTCCCAGGCGCCGGCCTCGGGCTGCGGCTCCTCAGCGCTCAGGCTGAAGCTGTCGCCCCACAGCTCGGCCAGGACCCGGTACCAGCCGCGGTCCCTCAGGAAGAGCTCGAGCAGCCCGGCCCGCTGGACCCGGCCCCGGTCCCGGTCCCGAACCCGAACGGACACCCCGGCCGCCATCTTCCCCGCATCGAGCGGGACTCGGGCAGCCAATGGCAGAGCGGGACGCGGGCAGCCAATAGGATTTCGGTGATGTGTCACATGGGAGGCTTGTTGTGAATGAAGGCGCGTGGAGTTAAAGGGAACGTGGCGCGTGGAGTTAAAGGGAATGTGGCGCGTGGAGTTAAAGGAATGTGGCGCGTGGAGGAAATTAGTAAAAGTAAAGATTCCCAAACTCTTTTTTGCTGAGCCCCTTTTCGAAGATTCCTGTCCCATTCACGCCCTCCCCTTTTCCAAGGAATAGTATTTTGTTTCTTCCCCAAGAAAATGGCAGAATTCAATTCTATCGGTTTCACAAATGAGGAAAATAACTGAGAAATTCAATGCTCACCCTCTGCCTCAAATGACAACTGCTCCAAGCTCTGCTTTCATACATCAATCAGGAGATGCCCCAGAAACATCTCACTTTAACTAACGCAGCCTCGCATAGTCAGAGAAGGTTGCAGGGCTGCCGGGACAGAGCAGCGAGTGGGACCAATTGGATAGCTCTTTCAAAGAGCTGGCACAGGCAAGATGGGCCGAATGGCCTCCTGCGCTGCAATATTCTATGAAAACCTACCTCTCTGCCCCTGCCATCAGTCACAACCAATCCTTCTCCCTCCACTGCTCAGTATCTGATTATTCTTGTGTTGGGTGGTTTCATTCTGTTAAAGATGCTGTAAAAATACAAGTTGTTGTACAGAGGAGCAGCCACAGTAAATAGCATTATACGCTGCCATCCACTGGCACAGCATTAGTACTGCACACTAATCTCTCCTTTCTGGCTTCTCACATTAGACAGTAAATAAGTTTGTTCATCTGAGACAATCTAGATCTCATCTGTGATGCACAATTGCAGAGTCACGCACTGGGTCAGTTGTTCCATAACATGAACTCAGTACTGGGCTCAGTACCACAATTGAACAATCTGAACAAAAACAGATCCCAGGCTACAAATACTTGGACTTATATCGCACCTTTAACACAGGCCCTTCACAGAGGGGTAACCAGACAGAGCAGAAATACCGGGCAGTGTGCTCAGCCATCCTGCCATATACACATTAAACGGGAGGTTAGCCGTTCACCATCCATTTTCCTATTGGCTTATTGTGAAATGATGGAACAGGTGAACTAGGCAACAGGAAGAACATTTTGCGGGAGTGATGAGAGCAGCCATGGTGAGCATAAAGCCCCCTCCCCCACATCCCATTATCCTTCAGAAAATGCTGGAAATATGCAGCGAGTCAAGCAGCATCTGTGGAGAAAGAAACAGAGTTAATGTTTCAGAACGATGACCCTTCATCAGAACTGGATGTTGACTCCGTTTCTCTCTCCACAGATGCTGCCTGACTCGCTGCGTATTTCCGGCATTTTCTGTTTTTATTTCAGATTTCCAGCATCCACAGTATTTTGCTTTTGATTCCATTATCCTTCAGGCTGCTTGGAGAAGATTCCAAGGCAGAGGTGAAGGGTCAATGTCTAACCTGCAGGGTCTTTTCAAAGTGACAGTAAATCTTATCTCCCCGAGACTGGATTCAGACCATTTGTGGAAGTGGAAAGTAAATTGACAATCAGTGAGCCAGCATTGGACAGTGATCACAGCAGGAGTTTTACACAGCATTTATTTTATATAAAATATGACAAGTTCATAAATCCAACGTAACATTTAGAGAACAGTTCCAGCAGGTAATCTGCAAGATTCTGAAGGAAGAGAAGTAATGGTGAGAAGTGACAGTAACTCAGGCCCAGGGACGATTTACGTGGCGAATTTCTTCTGTCGGACTGGTGCAGGCAGCTGGGTATTGATCTCCATCACAGGACGCTCCACAACCACCAGCGAGTCATCCAGCAACAGCTCCACGTGGAGCAGAGGCTGTGGAGAAAAGGAGGTTTCAGGGAATCTGAGGGGACCCAGGACAGATCAACAGCTTGTACAGGGAGAAATCTCACTGCAAACTAATCTCCCCACTTAAACAAGATAAAAGCTAAGTCCCCGACCTCTAGCCACTGGAATGTGCCTGGGGATCCAGCACAGTCTCCAAATCTCTCTGTCCTTCCCCCATCGAGGAGTTACCAGGCAGGAACTGGAACAACAGACTGAGACCCTGGTCCCCACACCTTCAAACACACAAATTAAACCAAACCCCCTGGGTCAGATTGTTTGAGATCTTAGGACAGGCACACAGGTAATTAAAAAGGTAGGAGTGCAAGCAGACGAGGCCATGAAAAGGGCAACGAATCCTTGGTTTTGTATCTCAAGGCAGAGAATATGAAATCAGGGAGATAATGTTAGACCTGTACAGGACCTCAGGGAAACCACAGGTGCAGTTTTATGTAGGGTTTGAGCATCCCATTATAAGGATATAAAGGCTACGGAAAAGGTGCAGAGTAAATTGACTGGGATGTTAGCAGGGGTGAAAGGTTAGAGTTATAAAGAAACTAAAGTGTTTTTTCACAAGAGTTGACAAATTGAGGAGTGACCTGATAGATGTCTTCAGATTGTGAAGGGTTATGATAAGGTCATGCAATTGATTCTTCCCACTGGTCAGTAAGTCAAGAAAACACCAACTTATCAGAACAAGATTTAAAGAGGAAGTTAGAATTATAGATTGGTTATATGTGGAATTCTCTGCCACAAACTCTTGTTGAAGCAGAGTCTGTAAATTATTTAAGGGAATTAGATCATAGATTCATAGAAATTTAGGGCACAGGAGGAGGCCATTCAGCCCATCGTGTCTGCGCTGGCTGAGAAAGAGCTATCCAGCCTAATCCCACTTCCCAGCACTTGGTCCGTAGCCCTGTGGGTTACGGCTCTTCAGGTGCACATCCAAGTACTTTTTAAATGAGTTGAGGGTTTCTGCTCTCCCACCCTCTCAGGCAGTGAGTTCCAGACCCCCACCACCCTCTGGGTGAAAATGTTTCTCCTCAGCTCCCTCTAATCCGATGCGTGAACAGGTTGGGTGAATCCACCATCACGGTTTCTCATTAAATCCACACACATAAGGCTAATGGAATCATAGAAAGGTTACGGCATGGAAGGAGGCCATTCTGCCCATCGAGTCCATGCCGGCTCTAAGCACGAGCAATCCAGCTAGTCCCACTCCCCGCCCTTTCCTCGTAGCCCCGTAAATTTTTTCCTTTCAAGTACTTATCCAGTTCCCTTTTGAAGGCCATGATTGAATCTGCCTCCACCACCCCCTCGGGCAGTGTGTTCCAGATCCCTAATGCGGCTGCTCTGTTTGAGTGTTTAGGGTAAATGTTTTGTCAAGAATAAATGAAGTGAATTATCAGACATATTACTGTCTCTAGATTTTCAAATCTGTTTAAAAAGGTGAAGGATTTACCATCCACCACCCTTTCAGGCAGCGCATTCCAGATCAGAACAACTCGCTGAGTGACAATATTTCTCATCTCCCCCTCTGGTCCTTTTGCCAATTACCTGAAATCCGTGTCCTCTGGTCACCGTCCCTCCTGCCACTGGAAACAGTTTCTCCTTATTTACTCTGTCAAAACTGTTCATGATTTTGAACACCTCTATCAAATCTCCCCTTAACCTTCTGTGCACTAAGGAGAACAATCCCAGTCTCCATGTATGCTAAACCTTTATAAATCACTGGTTAGGCCTCAGCTGGAGTATTGTGTTCAATTCTGGCACTGCAATTTAGGAAGGATGTCAAGGCCTTAGAGAGGCAGCACAGATTATTTACTAGAATGGTGCCAGGGATGAGGGACTTCAGTTACGTAGAGAGACTGGAGAAGCTGGGATTGTTCTCCTTAGAGCAGAGGAGGTTAAGAGGAGATATAAAATCATGAGGGGTTTTGCTAAAAGTAAATAAGGAGAAACTGTTTCCACTGGCAGGAGGTAATTGGCGAAAGAGCCAGAGGCGAGATGTTGTTACTCAGTGAGTTGTTATGATCTGGAATGCGCTGCCTGAAAGGGCAGTGGAAGAAGATTCAATAGTAACTTTCAAAAGGGAATTGCAGGGCTTTGGGGAAAGAGCAGGGGAGTGGGACTAATTGGATAGTTCTTTAAAGAGCCAGCATAGGCATGATGGGCTGAATGGTCGTCTTCTGTGCTGTATGATTCTATATTAAAGGGTACGGGGAATGAGCAGGAGAGTGGGATTAGACTAGGTGGGATATTAAAAGGGTATGAAGAGTGAGGGGGAGAGTGGGATTAGACTGTGTGGCTCATGTGGAGAACACCATCAGCTCAGATCTGATGGGCCGAATGGCCTGTACCTGTGCTGGAACATTTCCTGAGTCCCAGATCTCACCTTGAATTTCTTGCAGATTTTGAAGGCATGCTCCTGGGCCTTGCGTGCGTTTACAGACAGGACTTTTAGGGTCACCTGGTTATAGAGCTGTGATTGCCCAGTTGGGAGGCGCTGGAAGGAATTGACGACAATCAGTCTCGAGAAAAAGGCATAAAAAGATCACAGTGAAGGGGGGAGGGCGGTGTCCCAGTGTTGGGGGGGGGGGGGGGGGGGGGGGGTCCCAGTTTTTGGGGGGGCGGGGGGGGGAGTACCAGTGTTTGGGGGGCGGGGGGGGAGTCCCAGTGTTTGGGGGGCGGGGGGGAGTCCCAGTGTTTGGGGGGCGGGGGGGAGTCCCAGTGTTTGGGGGGCGGGGGGGGGGCGGGGGTGTCCCAGTTTTTGGGGGGGCGGGGGGGAGTCCCAGTGTTTGGGGGGCGGGGGGGGAGTACCAGTGTTTGGGGGGCGGGGGGGGAGTCCCAGTGTTTGGGGGGCGGGGGGGGAGTCCCAGTGTTTGGGGGGCGGGGGGGGAGTCCCAGTGTTTGGGGGGCGGGGGGGGGAGTCCCAGTGTTTGGGGGGCGGGGGGGAGTCCCAGTGTTTGGGGGGCGGGGAGGGGGGGGAGTCCCAGTGTTTGGGGGGCGGGGAGTCCAGTGTTTGGGGGGCGGGGGGGGGGGAGTCCCAGTGTCTGGGGGGGGGGGGGGAGTCCCAGTGTTTGGGGGGGCGGGGGGAGCCCCAGTGTTTGGGGGGCGGGGGGAGCCCCAGTGTTTGGGGGGCGGGGGGAGTCCCAGTGTCTGGGGGGCGGGGGGAGTCCCAGTGTCTGGGGGGGGGGGGGGGGGGAGTCCCAGTGTTTGGGGGGGGGGGGGGGGGGGGGGGGGAGTCCCAGTGTTTTTGGGGGGGGAGAGTCCCAGTGTTTGGGGGGGGGGGGGGGGAGTCCCAGTGTTTGGGGGGGGGGTCCCAGTGTTTTTGGGGGGGGGGGGGGGGACACGGTGTCCCAGTGTTTGGGGGGGGACGGGACGGTGTCCCAGTGTTTGGGTGGGGGGGGGGGGGGGGGGGGGAGAGAGTCCCAGTGTTTGGGGGGGGGGGGGGAGTCCCAGTGTTTGGGGGGGGGGGGGGGGGGGGACGGTGTCCCAGTGTTTTGGGGGGGGGGGGGGGGGTCCCAGTGTTTGGGGGGCGGGGGGAGACGGTGTCCCAGTGTTGGGGGGGGGGGGTCCCAGTGTTTGGGGGGCGGGGGGAGACGGTGTCCCAGTGTTTGGGGGGGGGGGGGTCCCAGTGTTTGGGGGGCGGGGGAGTCCCAGTGTCTTGGGGGGGGGGGGGGGGGGGAGTCCCAGTGTCTGGGGGGGGGGGGGGGGGGAGTCCCAGTGTCTGGGGGGGGGGGGGGGGGGCGGGGGGAGCCCCAGTGTTTGGGGGGCGGGGGGAGTCCCAGTGTCTGGGGGGCGGGGGGAGTCCCAGTGTCTGGGGGGCGGGGGGAGTCCCAGTGTCTGGGGGGCGGGGGGAGTCCCAGTGTCTGGGGGGGGGGGGAGTCCCAGTGTCGGGGGGGGGGGGGGGGGGGGGGGGGGGGGGGGAGTCCCAGTGTTTGGGGGGGGGGGGGGGGAGTCCCAGTGTTTTTGGGGGGGGGGGGGGGGGGAGTCCCAGTGTCTGGGGGGGGGGGGGGAGTCCCAGTGTTTTTGGGGGGGGGGGGGGGAGACGGTGTCCCAGTGTTTGGGGGGGGGGGGGGTCCCAGTGTTTGGGGGGCGGGGGGAGACGGTGTCCCAGTGTTTGGGGGGGGGGGGGTCCCAGTGTTTGGGGGCGGGGGGAGTCCCAGTGTCTTGGGGGGGGGGGGGGGGGGGGGAGTCCCAGTGTCTGGGGGGGGGGGGGGGGGGAGTCCCAGTGTCTGGGGGGGGGGGGGGGGCGGGGGGAGCCCCAGTGTTTGGGGGGCGGGGGGAGCCCCAGTGTTTGGGGGGCGGGGGGAGTCCCAGTGTCTGGGGGGGGGGGGGGGGGGGGGGGGGGGGGAGTCCCAGTGTCGGGGGGGGGGGGGGGGGGGGGGGGGGGGGGGAGTCCCAGTGTTTGGGGGGGGGGGGGGGGGGGGAGTCCCAGTGTTTTGGGGGGGGGGGGGGGGGGAGAGTCCCAGTGTTTGGGGGGGGGGTCGGGGGGGGGGGAGTCCAGTGTTTTTGGGGGGGGGGGGACACGGTGTCCCAGTGTTTGGGGGGGGGGGGGGGGGGGGGGGGGAGTCCAGTGTTTTTGGGGGGGGGGGGGACACGGTGTCCCAGTGTTTGGGGGGCGGGGGGAGACGGTGTCCCAGTGTTTGGGGGGGGTCCCAGTGTTTGGGGGGCGGGGGGAGTCCCAGTGTCTGGGGGGGGGGGGGAGTCCCAGTGTTTGGGGGGGGGGGGGGGGGGGGGGGGAGTCCCAGTGTTTGGGGGGGGGGGGGGGGCGGTGTCCCAGTGTTTGGGGGGGGGGGGGGGGGGGAGTCCCAGTGTTTGGGGGGCGGGGGAGTCCAGTGTTTGGGCGGGGGGGGGGGGGGGGGAGTCCCAGTGTTTGGGGGGGGGGGGGGGGGGGGGGGAGTCCAGTGTTTGGGGGGGGGGGGGGGGGGAGTCCCAGTGTTTGGGGGGGGGGGGGTCCCAGTGTTTTTGGGGGGGGGGGGGGGGGGGGGGGGGGAGTCCCAGTGTTTTGGGTGTTGGGGGGGGGGGGGGGGTCCCAGTGTTTGGGGGGGGGGGGGGGGGGGGAGTCCCAGTGTTTTTGGGGGGGGGGGACACGGTGTCCCAGTGTTTGGGGGGCGGGGGGAGACGGTGTCCCAGTGTTTGGGGGGGGGGGGGGGGGGGGGTCCCAGTGTTTGGGGGGCGGGGGGAGACGGTGTCCCAGTGTTTGGGGGGGGGGGGGGGGGGTCCCAGTGTTTGGGGGGGGGGGGGGGTCCCAGTGTCTGGGGGGGGGGGGGGGGGGGGGGGAGTCCCAGTGTTTGGGGGGGGGGGGGGGGGGGGGGGAGTCCCAGTGTTTTGGGGGGGGGGGGGGGGGGTGTCCCAGTGTTTGTTTGGGGGGGGGGGGGGGGGGGGGGGGTCCCAGTGTTTGGGGGGCGGGGGGAGACGGTGTCCCAGTGTTTGGGGGGCGGGGGGAGTCCCAGTGTCTGGGGGGGGGGGGGGGGGGGGGGGAGTCCCAGTGTTTGGGGGGGGGGGGGGGGGGGGGGAGTCCCAGTGTTTGGGGGGGGGGGGGTCCCAGTGTTTTTGGGGGGGGGGGGGGGGGGGGAGTCCCAGTGTTTTGGGTGTTGGGGGGGGGGGGTCCCAGTGTTTGGGGGGGGGGGGGGGAGTCCCAGTGTTTTTGGGGGGGGGGGGGGGACACGGTGTCCCAGTGTTTGGGGGGCGGGGGGAGACGGTGTCCCAGTGTTTGGGGGGGGGGGGGGTCCCAGTGTTTGGGGGGCGGGGGGAGACGGTGTCCCAGTGTTTGGGGGGGGGGGGGTCCCAGTGTTTGGGGGGCGGGGGGAGTCCCAGTGTCTGGGGGGGGGGGGGGTGGGGAGTCCCAGTGTTTGGGGGGGGGGGGGGGGGGGGGGGGGAGTCCCAGTGTTTGGGGGGGCGGGGGGGGGGGGGGGGAGTCCCAGTGTTTGGGGGGCGGGGGGGAGCCCCAGTGTTGGGGGGGCGGGGGGAGACGGTGTCCCAGTGTTGGGGGGGGCGGGGGGAGTCCCAGTGTTGGGGGCAGTTTAATATATCCACAAACCACCTGTATTGATATCACACTTATAACATCCACAACACTTTAGAGAGTGAGAGGAACGGCCTGGTGTCCCGGCCAGGAGACTTACCAACGACTGGTCAATGACACAGAACATGTATGTATCATGAAGGATGATCTGCGAGGGCACCTTCGGGTTAAAGGTCACGTGTGTGATCGGCGTGTCACGTTCCACCCACAGTGGGTGCAGCCCCTGTTGTTGCAGCTTTCGGCTCCATTCTGTGTACTGTTTCTCACTGATGCTGAATTCAAAAATCTTCGGATGGAAAAATACTGAACATCAGACCCAAGACGACCAGATACTTTCTGCAGGAATTGCCCACTAACCCCACAGCAAGAGAGTCCGACAGCAAAGGTCAGAGCTTAGACTGGAACATAAGAAATAGGAGCAGGAGTCGGCCAATCGGCCCCTCGAGCCTGCTCCGCCATTCAATCAGATCATGGCTGATCTTCGACCTCAACTCCACTTTCCCGCCCAATCCCCATATCCCTTGATTCCCCGAGAGTCCAAAAATCTATTGATCTCAGTTTTGAATATACTCAATGACTCAGCATCCACAGCCCCCTGGGGTAGAGAATTCCAAAGATTCACAACTCTTAGTGAAGAAATTCCTCTTCATCTCAGTACTAAATGGCCGACCCCTTATCCTGCGACTATGCCCTCTCGTTCCAGACTCTCCAGCCAGGGGAAACAGCCTCTCAGCATCTACCCTGTCAAGCCCTCTAAGAATTCTATATGTTTCAATTAGATCATCTCTCATTCTTCTAAACTCGAGAGAGTATAGGCCCATTCTACTCAATCTCTCCTCATAGGACAACCCTCTCATCCCAGGAATCAATCTAGGGAACCTTCATTGCACCGCCTCTAAGGCGAGTATATCATTCTTTAGGTAAGGAGACCAAAACTGTACACAGTACTCCAGGAGTGGTCTCACAAGAGAATCATACAATTGCAGCAAGACCTCCTTACTCTTTTAGTCCAACCCCTTTGCAATAAAGACTAACATACCATTTGCCTTCCTAATTGCTTGTTGTACCTGCATGTTACCTTTCTGTGATTTGTGTACAAGGACACCCAAATCCCTCTGAACACCAACATTTCTTAGTCTCTCACCTTTTACAAAAATATTCTGCTTTTCGATTCTTCCTACCAAAGTGAATAACCTCACATTTCCCACATCATACTCCATCTGCCACCTTCTCACCCACTTAGCCTTTCTATATTCCTTCGTGTCCTCCTCACAGCTTACTTTCCCACCTAGCTTTGTATCGTCAGCAAACTTGGACACATTGCTCTCGGTTCCCTCATCTAAGTCATTAATATAGATTGTAAATAGCTGAGGCCCAAGCACCGATCCCTGCGGCACCCCACAAGTTACAGCCTGCCAATCCGAAAATGACCCGTTTATTTCTACTCTCTGTTTTCTGTCCGTTAACCAATTCTCTATCCATGCTAATATATTACCCCCAACCCCATGAGCCCTTATCTTGCGTAACAACGTCATGTGGCACCTTATCAAACGCCTTTTTAAAATCCAAACATACAATATCCACTGGTTCCCCTTTATCTACCCTGCTAATTACACCCTCAAAAAATTCCAATAGTTTTGTCAAACACGATTTCCCTTTCATAAAACCTTGTTGACTAATCATATTATGATTTTCTAAGTGCACCGTTACTAAGGCCTTAATAATAGATTCCAGCATTGTCCCTACAACTGATGCTAGACTAACTGGCCTATAGTTCAGTTTTCTCTCTACCTCCTTTTTGAGGTTACATTTGCTTCCTTCCAATTCATGGGGACTGTTTTAGAATCTAGGGAATCTTGGAAGATCAAAACCAATGCACGAATAGCAGAAGCTCCGAGAATCATTTTCCAGTCCTCTCTGGCTACAGGCGTGGTGTCGGAGGATTGGAGGACTGCTAACATTGTACTATTGTTTAAAAAGGGATAGACCGAGTAATTACAGGCCAGTTAGCCTAATTTCGGTGGTGGGCAAATTATTGGAAACAACTCTGAGGGACAGTATTAATAGTCACTTAGAAAGGCATGGATTGATCAAGGACAGTCAGCATGGATTTGTGAAGGGACGGTCATGTCTGATTAACTTGATTGAAATTTTTGAGGAGGGAACAGGGAGAGTCAATGAGGGTAGCGCGTTTGATGTAATCTACATGGATTTTAGCAAGGCTTTTGACAAGGTCCCACATGGCAGACTGGTCAAAATAGTCCATGGGATCCAAGGGAAAGTGGCAAGTTGGATCCAAAATTGGCTCAGTGGCAGGAAGCAAAGGGTAATGGTTAACAGGTGTTTTTGTGACTGGAAGGCTGTTTCCAGTGGGGTTCCGCAGGGCTCAGTACTAGGTCCCTTGCTTTTTGTGGTATATATCAATGATTTAGGCTTAAATGTAGGAGGCATGATTAAGAAGTTTGCAGATGATACAACAATTGGCCATGTGGTTGATAGTGAGGAGGAAAGCTGAAAGCAGGAAGATAGCAATGGACTGGTCAGGTGGGCAGAAAAGTGGCAAATGGAACTCAATCCAGACAAGTGAGCGGTAATGTATTTGGGGAGGGCAAACAAGGCAAGGGAATACACAATAAATGGGAGGATAATGAGAGGTGTAGAGGAAGTGAGGGACCTTGGAGTGCATGTTTACAGATCACTGAAGGTAGCGGGACAGGTAGATAAGGTGGTTAAAAACACATTCGGGATACTTTCCTTTATTAGCCGAGGCACAGAATATAAGAGCAGGGAGGTTATTCCAGAACTGTATAAAACCCTAGTTAGGCCACAGTTTGAGCACTGCATAGTGTTCTGGTCACCACATTACAGGAAAGATGTGATTGCACTTGAGAGGGTACGGAGGAGATTTACGAGGATGTCGCCAGGACTGGAGAATTTTAGCTTTGAGGAAATATTGGATAGGCTGGAGTTGTTTTCTTTGGAACAGAGGAGGCTGAGGGGAGATTTAATTGAGGCGTATAAAATGATGTGAGCCCCAGATAGAGTGGATAGGAAGGGCCTAATTCCCTTAGCAGAGAGGTCAATAACCAGGGGCACAGATTTAAAGTAATTGGTAGAAGGATTAGAGGGGAGCTGAGGAAAAACTTTTTCACCCAGATGGTGGTGGGGGTCTGGAACTCATGGCCTGAAAGGGTGGTAGAGGCAGAAACCCTCATCGCATTTAAAGAGTACTTAGATGTGCACCTACAAGGCTACAGATAAAGAGCCGGAAAGTGGGATTAGGCTGGATAGCTCTTTTTCGGCCGGCACGGATATAATGGGCCGAATGGCCTCCTTCTGTGCCGTAAATTTCTATGAGTCTATGATTCTATGAAAAGCAAGGGACCTAGTACTGAGCCCTGAGGAACCCCACTCTAAACATCCTTCCAGTCACAAAACCACCCGCCGACCGTTACCCTTTACTTCCTACCACTGAGCCAATTTTGAATCAAACTTGCCACTTTCCCTTGGATACCATGGGCTTTTACTGTTTTGACCAGTCTGCCATGTGAGACTTTGTCAAAAGTCTTGCTAAAATCCATGTAGCTACATCAAACGCACTACCCTCATCAACCCTCCTTGTTTCCTCCTCAAAAAATTCAATCAAGTTATAGAATCATAGAAAATTTACGGCACAGGAGGAGGCCATTCCACTCATCGTGTCCACGCCAGCTGAAAATGAGCCACCCAACCTAGTGAGAGTTAGTCAGATACAATATTCCCTTAACAATCAGGGAATCAGGGGGAAAACTCTCCAGTGGCTGGAGTCATACCGAGCACAAAGGAAGATGGTAGTGGTTGTTGGAGGCCAATCATCTCAGCCCCAGGACATTGCTGCAGGAGTTCCTCAGGGCAGTGTCCGAGGTCCAACCATCGTCAGCTGCTTCATCAATGACCTTCCCTCCATCATAAGTTCAGAAATGGGGATGTTCACTGATGATTGCACAGCGTTCAGTTCCATTCGCAACTCCTCAGATAATGAAGCAGTCCGAGCCCGCATGCAGCAAGACCTGGACAACATCCAGGCTCGGGCTCATAAGTGGCAAGTAACATTCGTGCCAGACAAGTGCCAGGCAATGACCATCTCCAACAAGAGATAGTCTAACCACCTCCCCATGACATTCAACGGCATTACCATCGCCGAATCCCCCACCATCAACATCCTGGGGGTCACCATTGACCAGAAACTTAACTGGACCAGCCACATAAATACTGTGGCTACAAGAGCAGGTCAGAGGCTGGGTATTCTGCGATGAGTGACTCACCTCCTGACTCTCCAAAGCCTTTCCACCATCTACAAGGCACAAATCAGGAGTGTGATGGAATATTCTCCACTTGCCTGAATGAGTGCAGCTCCAACAACACTCAAGAAGCTCGACACCATCCAGGACAAAGCAGCCCGCTTGATTGGCACCCCATCCACCACCCTAAACATTCACTCCCTTCACCACTGGCGCACTGTGGGCTGCAGTGTGCACCATCCACAGGATGCACTGCAGCAACTCGCCAAGGCTTCTTCGACAGCACCTCCCAAACCCGCAACCTATACCATCTAGAAGGACAAGAGCAGCAGGCACATGGGAACAACATCACCTGCACGTTCCCCTCCAAGTCGCACACCATCCCAACTTGGAAATATATCACCGTTCCTTCATCGTCGCTGGGTCAAAATCCTGGAACTCCCTACCCAACAGCACTGTGGGAGAACCTTCACCACACGGACTGCAGCGGTTCAAGAAGGCGGCTCACACCACCACCTTCTCAAGGGCAATTAGGGATGGGCAATAAATACTGGCCTTGCCAGCGATGCCCACATCCCATGAACGAATAAATAAAAAATCCATGCTGACTGTCCTTGACTAATCTGTGCCTTTCTGAATGACTATTAATACTGTCCCTCAGAACTTTTTCCAATAATTTGCCCACCACTGAGGTTAGGCTGACTGGCCTGTAATTAGTCAGTATATCCCTCTCTCCCTTTTTGAACAACAGTACAACGTTAGCAGTCCTCCAATCCTCCGGCACTACACCTGTATCCAGAGAGGATTGGAAAATGGTGGTCAGAGCCTCCACTATTTCCTCCCTTGCTTCTCTTAGCAGCCTGGGATACATTTCATATGGGCCTGGTGATTTATCTACTTTCAAAGATGCTAAACCCCTTCATACTTCCCCTCTCACTATCCCATCCAATATTTCACATTCCTCCTCCTTAACTAAAACGTTCTCTGCAGCCACGACCGACAGTCCCGAAGTCTGTGTTGCCTGCCCAGTGCCAGAGTTAAGGATATCTCCTCGGGTCTGGAAAAGAACTTGGAGCATGAGGGGGAGGATCCAGTTGTTGTGGTCCATGTAGGAACCAATGACATAGGTAGAACTACGACTGAAGTTTCACTGAGGGAGTTTGAGGAGCAGAACCTCAAAAGGTAATAATCTCTGGATTTCCACCTGAGCCACATGCAAAGGGTCAAATAGATCAGAGAGTTAAATGTGTGGCTCAAAGATTGGTGTGGGAGACAGGGGTTTCGATTCATGGGGCACTGGCACCAGTACTGGGGAAAGAGGGAGCTGTTCCGTTGAGACGGGCTCCACTTAAACCAGGCTGGGACCATCGTCCTGGCGAATCGAATAACTAGGGCTTTAAACTAAAAGGAGGGGGGGGAGGGGGGGAGGGGGGGGAGGGGGGGGGGGGTCAGGTGAGGGGAAATTTAGAAATCTGGAGAGAAAAGTCAAGGCCATGTAGTGTAGCAATTTGGGTAAAGATAAGCAGAGCGTGACAGGAAGGGACAGAGAGTTTAAAGGTAATAATGAATCAGTGACTAAGGTCAAATCGGGGAAAAATAATAAAATGTTAAAATTAAAAGGCACTTTATCTGAATGCACAAAGTATTTGTAACAAGACAGACGAATTAGTGGCACAAATTGAGATAAATGGCTTTGATCTAGTAGCTATTACAGAGACGTGGTTGCAAGGTGACCAAGGTTGGGAATTAAATATTCCAGGGTACTTGACTTTTTGAAAAGACACACAAAATGTAAAAGGCAGGGGGGGTAGCCCTAATAATAAAGGATGACATGAGGACAGTAATGAGAAAGGATCTTGGCTCAGAAGATCAGGAAGTAGAATCAGTATGGGTGGAGATAAGAAATATCAAGGGGCAGAAAACACTGGTGGGAGTAGTTTATAGGCCTCCAAACAGTAGTTTATAGTGTTGGACAGCGTATTAATCAAGAAATGAGAGGAGCTTGTAACAAAGGTAATGGAATAATCATGGGGGACATTAATCTTCATATAGACTGGGCAAATCAAATTGGAAAAGGTAGTCTGGAGGACGAGTTCATGGAATTCATTTGAGATAGTTTTCTAGAGCAATACATCGTGGAACCAATCAGGGAACAGGCTATTATAGATCTTGTCTTGCCTAATGAGACAGGGTTAATTAGTAATTTTATAATAAGGGATGCTCTGGGGAAGAGTGGTCATAACATGATCAAACTCGATGTGAAATTCTAGAGTGACGTACTTAAGTCTGAAACTGGAGCCTTAAACTTAAACAAAGCCAATAACATAGGTATGAGGGGCAAGTTGGCTAAGGTAGATTGGGAAATTAGATTAAAAGATATGACAGTAGATAAGCAATGGCAAACATTTAAAGAAATATTTCATAATTCTCAATGATTGTACGTTCCATTCAGAAATAAAAACTTCATGGGAAAAGTGATCCATCCGTGGCTAACTAAAGAAGTTAAGGATAGTATTAGATTAAAAGAGGCATTGCCAAGAAGAGTAGTAAACCTGAGGATTGGGAGGGTTTTAGGAACCAGCAAAGGATGACCAAGAAATTGATAGAGAGAGAAAATAGAATATACGAGTAAACTAGCAAGAAATATAAAAACAGATTGTAAGAGCTTCTAGAAGTATGTAAGAAGCAAGAGAGTAGCAAAAGTAAACATTGGTTTCTTAGAGGCTGAAACAGGAGAAATTATTATGGGGAATAAGGAAATGGCAGAGATGTTAAACAAATATTTTGTATCTGTCTTCACAGTAGAAGACACAAAAAGCAAACCAGAAATAGTGAGGAGTCAAGGGTCTAATGAGTGTGAAGAACTTAAAATAATTAATATTAGTAAAGAAAAAGTACTGGAGAAATTAATGGGACTAAAAGCCGACAATTCCCCAGGACTAGACCGCCTACATCCTAGGGTTCTAAAAGAGGTGGCTGCAGAGATAGTGGATGCATTGGCTGTGGTCTTCCATAATGCCCTAGATTCTAGAATGGTCCCATTGGATTGGAAGATAGAAAATGTAACCCTGCTATACAAGAAAAGAGGGAGAGAGAAATCAGGGAACTACAGGCCAGTTAGCCTGACGTTAATTGTCAGGAATTTGCTGGAATCTATTATTAAGGACGTAGTAACAGGGCACTAAGAAAATCATAAAATGATTAGGCAGAGTCAACACGGCTTTATGAAAGGGAAATAGTGTTTGACAAATCTAATAGAATTTTTTGAGGATGTAACTAGCAGGGTAGATAAAGGGGATCCAGTGGATGTAGCATATTTGGATTTTCAAAAGGCATTCGATAAGGTGCCAAAAAAAGGTTGTTACACAAGATAAGGGCTCATGGGTTGGGGGTAATATATTAGCATGGATAGAGGATTGGTTAACGGACAGAAAACAGAGAGTAGGGATAAACGGGTCATTTTCGGGTTGGCAGGCTGTAACTAGTGGGGTGCCACAAGGATCAGTGCTTGGGCCTCAGTTATTTTCAATCTATATCAATAACTTAGATGAAGGGACCGAGTGTAATGTATCCAAATTTGCTGACAATATAAAGCTAGGTGGGAAAGTAAGCTGTGAGGAGGACACAAGGAGTCTGCAAAGGGATATAGACAGGTTAAGTGAGTGGGCAAGATGATGGCAGATGGAGTATAATGTGGGGAAATGTGAGGTTATTCACTTTGGTAGGAAGAATAGAAAAACAGAATATTTTTTAAATGGTGAGAAACTATTAAATGTTGGTGTTCAGAGGGATTTAGGTGTCCTTGTACATGAAACACAGAAAGTTAACATGCAGTTACAACAAGCAATTAGGAAGGCAAATGGTATATTAGCCTTTATTGCAAGGGGTGTAGAGTATAAGAGAAAGGAAGTCCTACTGCAATTGTACAGGGCTTTGGTGAGACCTCACCTGGAGTACTGCGTACAGTTTTGGTCCCCTTATCTAAGGAAGGATATACTTGCCTTGGAGGCAGTGCAACGAAGGTTCACTAGATTCCTGGGATGAGAGGGTTGTCCTATGAGTCGAATTGGCCTATACTTTCTGGAGTTTAGAAGAATGAGAGGTGATCTTGTTGAAACATATAAGATTCTGAGGGGGCTTGACAGGGTAGATGCTGAGAGGTTGTTTCCCCTGGCTGGAGAGTCTAGAACTAGGGGGGCATAGTCTCAGGATAAGGGGTCGGACATTTAGGACTGAGATGAGGAGGAATTTCTTCACTCAGCGGGTTGTGAATCTTTGGAATTCTCTACCCCAGAGAACTGTGGATGCTGAGTCATTGAGTATATTCAAGGCTGAGATCGATAGATTTTTGAACTCAAGGGGAATCAAGGGATATGGGGATCGGGCGGGAAAGTGGAGTTGAGGTCGAAGATCAGCCATGATCTGATTGAATGGCGGAGCAGGCTCGAGGGGCCGTATGGCCTACTCCTGCTCCTATTTCTCATGTTCTTATGATGATTTATTTCTTTAAATGTTCGCCATTGCTTCGTCACCATCATATATTTTAATTAATTTCAATCTACCTTAGCCAACTCACCCTTCACACTTACGTAATTGGCTTTATTTCAATTTAAGACCCTAATTTCAGATTTAAGTACATCACTCTCAAACTATTTCACCTTTCCGAAGGGCAGGTGGAGCATACTCTTACTCGGCTACAGTGGGTCCGTACCTGGTGATCTGCATGGACGGTGATCAGGTTGTTAGTCTGTGGATGAATGGCCATGGCAGTGGGGAGATGATTATAGACCGGAACAGTGCAGTGATGCTGGAAGAAAGAGGAATCCATCAGTGTACAATACAAACAAACACCGGCCTCCCCAACAGCATCCCGACGCCCCCCTCCGCCCCGACACTCCCCTCCTGACGCCCCACTCCCCCTCCCCTCCCCTCCTGACACCCCCCTCCCCCTCCCAATGCCCCCTCCCCGCCCGACGCCCTCCTCCTCCCCCCTCGACGCCCGACGCCCTCCTCCTCCCCCCTCCCCGCCCGACGCCCTCCTCCTCCCCCCTCCCCTCCCGACGCCCTCCTCCTCCTCCCCCACCCCCTCCCGACGCCCTCCTCCTCCTCCCCCACCCCCTCCCGACGCCCTCCTCCTCCTCTCCTCCCCTCCCCTCCCGACGCCCTCCTCCTCCTCCCCCACCCCCTCCCGACGCCCTCCTCCTCCTCTCCCACCCCCTCCCGACGCCCTCCTCCTCCTCCCCCACCCCCTCCCGACGCCCTCCTCCTCCTCCCCCACCCCCTCCCGACGCCCTCCTCCTCCTCCCCCACCCCCTCCCGACGCCCTCCTCCTCCCCCCTCCCCGCCCGACGCCCTCCTCCTACTCCCCCACCCCCTCCCGACGCCCTCCTCCTCCTCCCCCACCCCCTCCCGACGCCCTCCTCCTCCTCCCCCACCCCCTCCCGACGCCCTCCTCCCCTCCCCTCCCGACGCCCTCCTCCCCCACCTCCCCTCCCGACGCCCTCCTCCCCCCACCTCCCCTCCCGACGCCCTCCTCCCCCCCGACGCCCTCCTACCCCCCTCCCCTCTCGACGCCCTCCTCCCCCCCTCCCCTCCCGACGCCCTCCTCCCCCCTCCCCTCCCGACGCCCTCCTCCCCCCACCCCCTCCCCACGCCCGACTCCCCCCACCCCCTCCCCACGCCCGACTCCCCCCACCCCCTCCCCACGCCCGACTCCCACCACCCCCTCCCGACGCCCTCCTCCTCCTCCCCCACCCCCTCCCGACGCCCTCCTCCTCCTCCCCCACCCCCTCCCGACGCCCTCCTCCTCCTCCCCCACCCCCTCCCGACGCCCTCCTCCTCCCCCCTCGACGCCCGACGCCCTCCTCCTCCCCCCTCCCCGCCCGACGCCCTCCTCCTACTCCCCCACCCCCTCCCGACGCCCTCCTCCTCCTCCCCCACCCCCTCCCGACGCCCTCCTCCTCCTCCCCCACCCCCTCCCGACGCCCTCCTCCCCTCCCCTCCCGACGCCCTCCTCCCCCACCTCCCCTCCCGACGCCCTCCTCCCCCCCCGACGCCCTCCTACCCCCCTCCCCTCTCGACGCCCTCCTCCCCCCCTCCCCTCCCGACGCCCTCCTCCCCCCCTCCCCTCCCGACGCCCTCCTCCCCCCACCCCCTCCCCACGCCCGACTCCCCCCACCCCCTCCCCACGCCCGACTCCCACCACCCCCTCCCCACGCCCGACTCCCCCCACCCCCTCCCCACGCCCGACTCCCCCCACCCCCTCCCCACGCCCGACTCCCCCCACCCCCTCCCCACGCCCGACTCCCCCCACCCACTCCCCACGCCCGACACCCCCCACCCCCTCCCGACACAATAATTGGGAGGATACTGAGAGGTGTAGAGGAAGTGAGGAACCTTGGAGTGCATGTCCACAGATCCCTGAAGGTAGCAGGACAGGTAGATAAGGTGGTTAAGAAGGCATATGGAATGCTTTCCTTTATTAGCTGAGGCATAGAATGTAAGAGCAGCGAGGTCATGTTGGAACTTTTAAAAACACCAGTTAGGCCACAGCTTGAGTACTGCGTACAGTTCTGGTCACCACATTACAGGAAGGGTGTGATTGCACTAGAGAGGGTACAGAGGAGAATTACAAGGATGTTGCCAGGACTGGAGAATTTTAGCTATGAGGAAAGATTGGATAGGCTGGGGTTGTTTTCCTTGGAAGAGAGGAGGCCGAGAGGTGATGGGTTGACAATGGGTACGGTGTGGGTATGGGGGTAACACTGAATAATACTCCTGGATAGAAGGGTGATGCAGAAGGTAATGGAGGTGCATAAAATTATGAGAAGCCCAGATAGAGTGGATAGGGAGAACCTATTTCCCTTAGCGGAGGGGTCAATAACCAGGGGGCATAGATTTAAAGTGATTGGTAGAAGGATTAGAGGGGAGCGGAGGGAAATTTTTTTCACCCAGAGGGTGGTGGGGGTCTGGAACTCACTGCCTGAGAGGGTGGGAGAGGCAGAAACCCTCAACTCATTTAAAAAGTACCTGGATGTGCACCTGAAGTGCCGTAACCTACAGGGCTACGGACCAAGTGCTGGGAAGTGGGATTAGGCCGGGAGGCTCATTTTCGGCCGGTGCCGACAGGATGGGCCGAATGGCCTCCTTCTGTGCCGTAAATTTTCTGTGATTCTATGATCCCCTCACAACACTCCCTCCCCCACCACACGAATCCCCCTCCAACAAGCCATTACCTTCTGCATCACCTTCTATCCAGGAGTATTGTTCAGTGTCACCCCCAGACCCAGACCGTACCCACCGTCACCCCCATACCCAGACCGTACCCACCGTCACCCCCATACCCACCGTCACCCCCGTACCCAGACCGTACCCACCGTCACCCCCCGACCCAGACCGTACCCCCCGACCCAGACCGTACCCCCCGACCCAGACCGTACCCACCGACCCAGACCGTACCCACCGACCCAGACCGTACCCACCGACCCAGACCGTACCCACCGTCACCCCTACCCAGACCGTACCCACCGTCACCCCCCGACCCAGACCGTAGCCACCGTCACCCCCATACCCAGACCGTACCCACCGTCACCCCCATACCCAGACCGTACCCACCGTCACCCCCATACCCAGACCGTACCCACCGTCACCCCCATACCCAGACCGTACCCACCGTCACCCCCCATACCCAGACCGTACCCACCGTCACCCCCATACCCAGACCGTACCCACCGTCACCCCCATACCCAGACCGTACCCACCGTCACCCCCATACCCAGACCGTACCCACCGTCACCCCCATACCCAGACCGTACCCACCGTCACCCCCATACCCAGACCGTACCCACCGTCAGCCCCATACCCAGACCGTACCCACTGTCAGCCCCATACCCAGACCGTACCCACCGTCAGCCCCATACCCAGACCGTACCCACCGTCACCCCCATACCCAGACCGTACCCACTGTCAGCCCCTCCCATACACA